>NC_137674.1:50105470-50117970 GCF_963989245.1 Nansenia antarctica | reverse complement strand
TGTCGGGACGTCGACAGTGAAAACACTCACCAGGAGTGAAGCGTTCGTTTGTTTTCCACGGCGCATCAGTGTATTCCCGGCGCCGAGTCGTGAGAGCGCACCGCTTTGTTTTCTTTTCCTTTTCTTTTCTTTTCTTTTCACACGGAGGGGGAAAGTGTGCGCTAGCGTTAGCCGTTAGCCGTCTCTGCTGGGTAGTGTTTTGACTTTGTTTCAACTTTCGGCAAAGAAGGAACGACACAACAAGCGAGTGTGCTGTATCTTGAAGCAGGTGTTTTTTGTTGAGCGATGGAGTGCATCATTGTGTTTGGATGTTTTTCCGTCTGTGTATTTGTGTGCAACCCCGAGTGGGGTTCAGCAGACTCGGGCTGAGGTTGCACCCCCCCACCCCCCTCTTCCAGCTCTACCCCCGTATCTGCTAAATGAGGTTCCTATGTGATCTGCCTGCTTGACAATCCTCTCCCTCTATAAGTCACTCCTAGCAGCTTCTGGTTTGTGTGTGAAAGTCTCACTGCAATTTATCACTAGACTCATCAGAACGCATACACGTACACAAACAAACAAATCATTTCCTGCAGGGTGCGGAGGAGCTGTGTGTGTGCGTGCGTGTGAATGTGTGTGTGTGTGTGTGTGTGTGCGTATGTGCATGCGTGTGCGTGCGTGTGTGTGTGTGTGTATACTCTCACCCCCTCAGTCCAACTACAGGGTTTTGTGTGAATACAAAGTGTTCCAATGTGTTCAAATGCAGATAAGCAATTTTTCTGGTTTGGGGCGTCAGACCGCGGATGTTCATTCGGTTAACAGATGTGTGTTGGGATTGTTCGGGGCTGCTGGGTCGGATCAATGCTCGTGAAATATACTTAGAGCATGAAAGCCCAACCATGGCCCTGGCAGCAGCGGGACCTGAATGCTCACGCTCATAAACACACCATGAAGATAAGACATCATGAACAACCTCCTCTGTTGTTGTCAGTCTTTAGATCCAGTCTTTAGATCCAGTATTTAGATCCTAGATCCAGTCTTTAGATCCAGTATTTAGATCCAGTCTTTAGATCCAGTCTTTAGATCCAGTCTTTAGATCCAGTCTTCATCCAATCACACAGCACTCCTCCATGTCAGAAGAACCTCTCCTACCTCCTCCTCCTCTTCAGAGGAACCTCTCCTACCTCCTCCTCCTCCTCCATGTCAGAGGAACCTCTCCTACCTCCTCCTCCTCCTCCTCCTCCATCTCAGAATAACATCTCCTACCTCCCCTCCTCCTCCTCCATCTCAGAATAACCTCTCCTACCTCCTCCTCCTCCATGTCAGAATAACCTCTCCTACCTCCTCCTCCTCTTCCATGTCAGAGGAACATCTCCTACCTCCTCCTCCTCCTCCTCCATGTCAGAATAACCTCTCCTACCTCCTCCTCCTCTTCCTCCTCCTCCATGTCAGAATAACCTCTCCTACCTCCTCCTCCTCCATGTCAGAGGAACATCTCCTACCTCCCCTCCTCCTCCTCCATGTCAGAATAACATCTCCTACCTCCCCTCCTCCTCCATGTCAGAATAACCTCTCCTACCTCCTCCTCCTCCATGTCAGAGGAACATCTCCTACCTCCTCCTCCTCCATGTCAGAATAACATCTCCTACCTCCTCCTCCTCCATGTCAGAGGAACCTCTCCTACCTCCCCTCCTCCTCCTCCATCTCAGAGGAACCTCTCCTACCTCCTCCTCCCCCATGTCAGAGGAACCTCTCCTACCTCCTCCTCCTCCTCCATGTCAGAGGAACCTCTCCTACCTCCTCCTCCTCCATCTCAGAGGAACCTCTCCTACCTCCTCCTCCTCCATCTCAGAGGAACCTCTCCTACCTCCCCTCCTCCTCCATGTCAGAGGAACCTCTCCTACCTACCTACCCTCCTCCTCCTCCATGTCAGAGGAACCTCTCCTACCTCCTCCTCCTCCATCTCAGAGGAACCTCTCCTACCTCCTCCTCCTCCATCTCAGAGGAACCTCTCCTACCTCCCCTCCTCCTCCATGTCAGAGGAACCTCTCCTACCTCCTCCTCCCCCATCTCAGAGGAACCTCTCCTACCTCCTCCTCCTCCATGTCAGAGGAACCTCTCCTACCTCCTCCTCCTCCATCTCAGAGGAACCTCTCCTACCTCCTCCTCCATGTCAGAGGAACCTCTTCTACCTCCTCCTCCTCCATGTCAGAGGAACCTCTCCTACCTCCTCCTCCTCCTCCTCCATGTCGGAGGAACCTCTCATACCGGAAGGGAAGACTGCTGCTGAAAGCTGATGGCTCAACTAAAACACCCCCCCCCCCGTCGACAACAGGCCATGAAATATAGAGAATCCTTTCGGAGCTGAAACTCAAAGCGTCACAGTTACACAGCATCTCAACTCAGCGGCAGGCAGTTAAGTTCTGATCGGTTGGCTGGACCTGTGTCCTCTGCCCCCCCCCCCAACTGTCCCCCCCCAACTGTCCTCTGTCCCCCCCCACCCCCACTGTCCTCAGTCTTCCATAGGAACCCATTCAGACCAGAGCTGCACGTACACACCACTCCCATGACCTGCCCTGCAGGCACTACTACTACTGTCACACACTGTCATGTATGTGTGTGTGTGTGTGTGTGTGTGTGTGTATGTATGTGTGTGTAGGTGTGTGTGTGTGTGTGTGTGCGTGTGTGTAGGTGTGTGTGTGTGTGTGTGTGTGCCTTCTTGCATATCCTAATATCTAATCCAAGAGCGATTAAGTTCAGTAATGCGATTATGTCAGACACCTCCATTAATCTACTCTATTAGATTTGAAACAGTCGATAGTAATGCAGTTTAAAAGACAGATTAGGAAGGAAGAATGCGACGTGGAAATTCAGAGTGTTTTAGTCTGTTTTGTATAACCTTGAGAGTGTGAATGAGATAATAGAGTCAAACTACCAACGGCCCGTGAATACTAACAGCAGACCTGCTTCACCTTCTGACATCAGTCTCACCACACAGACCAAGCCTGTCGTGGATTTTAATAAGACTCAAGATAGTAACTTTAAATCTAAGTCTAGTTTTTATTAAAAGAATGGTCTTTGTCAACTTGCAAGTTGGGCCCCCGGTCTCTGAACCTCTGAACACAATAGGGAAAGTTCTCCAAGACCGAAGTGCCCAACTCACACACACAACATCTCTTGTATAGTGTCAACGTAGACACAACAGTGATAAATGTCTGCATTCCATAAATGTTTATGAACAACTAGGGACAGAGAAGAACTTCAACAAATCTCAGGGACACAGTTACAGCCACTACAGTTGTAAGCGTCTACATTCTATGTGAAATGGACACACATACTCACATAGGCATTTACAGAATTCATTATATGTAAAAAATATATATATATAATAATAATCCTCCACAAGCCTTCATAACACTCTCTCCACACAGATGAAGTCTTCATAACAGTCTCACCAGAGTTGAGATGCTAAACTCACTCACTCAAATTCAGTGTGTGTGTGTGTGTGTGTGTGTGTGTGTGTGTGTGTGTGTGTGTGTGTGTGTGTGTGTGTGTGTGTGTGTGTGTGTGTGTGTGTGTGTGTGTGTGTGGGGGGGGGCCATTCAGGGGTGGTTGAGACTCAGAGTGCGAGGCTACTGTTACTACAACTGGACATCTGTTCCATTTTTAATCACTCGGTTTAGCTAGAAGGATATGCATGGGAGACGCACACACACACACACACACACACACACACATTAGAATACAATTATTCTATTATTTGGAATGCGTACACTAGCTGTAATTAGGGATGCAGGAATGAGATCCAGGTGTCCTCACTCCCAGCCACAGCCCAGCCCTCCCCCCCCCCCCCACACACACACTCACTCACCTCTCTAAACTACAGTAACATCTCATTCATAACAAACCCACCATGCCCTACTTGCTGGAGGCTAACTTTGTTCAATGCACTCCTGCTGTGACTGATTCCATCAGAATATGAATTATCCATTCATCTGCATGTTTCATAGCCCCACACTAGCCTGACAGGGAACGCAACGCAAACAAGGCTTACCTGGAACACACACACACATACACACATACACACACACACAAACATAAACATAAACAGAGGCACACACACACACACACACACACACACACACACACAGACAAACATAAATATACTCACACAGACAAACATGAACGCGAGCCTCCCCTTGGTTTGTACCGATGTGTTTGGAACAGGATGCGCGGCGGTATTTAAGGCACACACACAGACCCGGTCTGCAGCTGTGGCCATGAATTATTCATTTTGGGTTTAGAAGGAATCAAAACTCAAAGAGACAAATGAACACTCCTAACAGAAGAGAATTACACGCACGCACAAACACACACACACACACACACACACAGACACAGTCAGTGCCACAGGCAGAGAGAGGAGAGAGAGAAAATGAGGAGCACTGTCGTACAGTATGACCACTTCAGATGACGCTGTGAAGGTGAATCCCGGGACAGAGGGACCGGGGAGAACGGAAGGTCATGTGTGGTAGGGAGGGTGAGGCAGCATGTTTGAGGTTCATAACAGTACATTATACTAAGCAGTTGTTGGCTCATTAGTTTGTGATTCACATAAATTAACCAGAACAACACATTCACCAGAATTCTGGAAATGTTCCTGGTGGGGGACCCCCAGACCCCCCTCTTAAAAAGTGGCCTGACTGGGGCTATATTTTACACTATATTTCCCGGCCTGAATGATTTTCCCAGTCCAGCCCTGCTCAAGCCAGGAAGAAAGATGTTTCTTCAAGCACCTAAAACTGTCCAGGTGCCAGGTGAAAGCACCTAAAACTGTCCAGGTGCCAGGTAAAAGCAGGGAAACGCAAAATATCATTGGGCGAAACACCGGCACCATTGCCGGCAAAGGCGTTATTTGAAGCTAAGCGGGTGAGAATGTTCTATTGAGTTGGACGGAGGAGTTCCCCTGCGTCTGCCATGACCTAGAAAAGGGTGTTATGTTTTGCTTTACCTGTCGGGAGTCCGCGAATAAAGCTTCCCAGTAAGTAACTTAAGTTCAAGAATATTCACCAAAAATATATATATATATATATCTGTTTATTACATGAGTCACACAGTCTATTTCATTTTACGCTAGCTAACGTTTTTACTTTTAGCTAATTGCAAGTTAGTAGCGTTTGTCAGTCATGGCAATGTAGGATGCTAGCTCGTTCAATATGTTCATGCCTTCTGTTATAACACGTTGAAGTCCCATGGTGCTAGCAATTAACAGAATCATTGCATGACAGCTGCAACAGTAATTGACCTTGGAGTGCCAATTCCTGCTATCATTGAGGGGGTCCAGAAGATGGACGAGACCCTCCGGTTAAAAATGCTCAATATTATGTGGCCTGGGGTGGTCCATTGGTCTAGCACCATGGCCTGGGGTGGTCCAGTGGTCTAGCACCACGGTCTACAGTGCACACACATGCCAATGTTGTGGGTTCGAATCCGGCCCATGCCCTGCTGACATACCCTCTCTCCCTTCTTCTCCTTACTTTCCTGTCTGTCTTCACTGTATCTGTCTAATAAAATGTACAAATGGGACTGCCCCACTCAGAAAAAATAACTGTGAAAAAAAAATGTAACCGCAGGGTTCCCGGTTCGATTCTGGCCGCGGACATATCCTGCATGTCATCCCTTCTCTCTCTCTCACCCATCCTTCCTGCCATATCTCTACTATCTCTATCACAATACAAATATGTATACATGAGTGGGACTGCCCCACTGAGATTTTTTTAAAAATAAAATAAAGAATTGAGACTGTTTAAAATGCGGAAACTGTCGTCTCTTTTCAGAGGAAAACGCCAGAAAAATTCAGGAGCCTGCTGCCTTTGGTGGAGGTGTGCCTGATCCTTCTAGTGAGCACTGCAGTGAGAGACAGAGGGTTTTCAGCTATGAAGAGGGTAAAAACTGACTGGAGGTCAAGCCTCTCCTCCTCCCTTCAGCTCCAGAGGCTTTTGTTCTTGTCTGTGGAAGGCACCGGAACAATTTGAGGCAGAAACGGCGGCCCGTAGGTGGTGGACCACCTGTCAACCAAGACTGTCAAGCCAGGATTCAACCCTTGAGAGTTTAGGAGCAGGCTGGAGGAAGATTTCTTAATTTGAATGAAGGATACTATCATAATCATATCGCCAGTAAATAACATGGCTTCCATTGGGGAGTGAGGGGTGGAGGGGGGCGGGGTACTTGAATATTTGGTAAATACCAATGAATATTTGGTAAATATTTGTACATATTCATGCATATTGTGGCCAATCTTAATCTAAAAGAAGTTACTGATTACCCCTTCATAATAATTGAAGTGAAATTGTTTAATGAATAAATGTTTTAATAAAGAATACATCATTATCAAATCAATGGTAGTCACATGTGTTAATTGCATATATTACTTTTACAAACAGCTAAGCCTTTAGAGGGGGAGACAGTATAGGGGGTGAGACAGCTAAGCCTTTAGAGGGTGAGACAATGTAGAGGGTGACACAGTATAGAGGGTGAGACAGTATAGAGGGTGAGACAGCTAAATGTTTAGAGGCTGAGACAGTGTAGAGGGTGAGACAGCATAGAGGGTAAGACAGCATAGAGGGTGAGACAGTGTGGAGGGTGAGACAGTGTAGAGAGTGAGACAGCATAGAGGGTGAGACAGTGTGGAGGGTGAGACAGTGTGGAGGGTGAGACAGTGTGGATGGTGAGACAGCATAGAGGGTGAGACAGCATAGAGGGTGAGACAGTGTGGAGGGTGAGACAGTGTGGAGGGTGAGACAGTGTGGAGGGTGAGACAGCATAGAGGGTGAGACCGCGTAGAGGGTGAGACCGCGTAGAGGGTGAGACAGTATAGAGGGTGAGACCGCGTAGAGGGTGAGACAGTGTGGAGGGTGAGACAGTATGGAGGGTGAGACAGCATAGAAGGTGAGACAGTGTGGAGGGTGAGACAGTGTGGAGGGTGAGACAGCATAGAAGGTGAGACAGTGTGGAGGGTGAGACAGTATGGAGGGTGAGACAGCATAGAGGGTGAGACAGTGTGGAGGGTGAGACAGTGTGGAGGGTGAGACAGCATAGAAGGTGAGACAGTGTGGAGGGTGAGACAGCATAGAGGGTGAGACAGTGTGGAGGGTGAGACAGAATAGAGGGTGAGACAGTGTGGAGGGTGAGACAGCATAGAGGGTGAGACAGCATAGAGGGTGAGACAGCATAGAGGGTGAGACAGTATAGAAGGTGAGACAGTGTGGAGGGTGAGACAGCATAGAAGGTGAGACAGCATAGAAGGTGAGACAGTGTGGAGGGTGAGACAGCATAGAGGGTGAGACAGCATAGAGGGTGAGACAGTGTGGAGGGTGAGACAGTGTGGAGGGTGAGACAGCGTAGTAGAGGGTGAGACAGTGTGGAGGGTGAGACAGTGTGGAGGGTGAGACAGCATAGAGGGTGAGACAGTGTGGAGGGTGAGACAGCATAGAGGGTGAGACAGTGTGGAGGGTGAGACAGCGTAGTAGAGGGTAAGACAGTGTGGAGGGTGAGACAGTGTGGAGGGTGAGACAGCATAGAGGGTGAGACAGTATAGAGGGTGAGACAGTGTGGAGGGTGAGACAGTATAGAGGGTGAGACAGTGTGGAGGGTGAGACAGCATAGAGGGTGAGACAGTGTGGAGGGTGAGACAGCGTAGAGGTTGAGACAGTGTGGAGGGTGAGACAGTGTGGAGGGTGAGACAGCATAGAGGGTGAGACAGCATAGAGGGTGAGACAGTATAGAGGGTGATACAGCATAGAGGGTGAGACAGCATAGAGGTTGAGACAGCGTAGAGGGTGAGACAGTGTGGAGGGTGAGACAGCATAGAGGTTGAGACAGCGTAGAGGGTGAGACAGCATAGAGGGTGAGACAGTGTGGAGGGTGAGACAGCGTAGAGGGTGAGACAGTGTGGAGGGTGAGACAGTGTGGAGGGTGAGACAGTGTAGAGGGTGAGACAGCATAGAGGGTGAGACAGTGTGGAGGGTGAGACAGCATAGAGGGTGAGACAGTGTGGAGGGTGAGACAGCGTAGTAGAGGGTGAGACAGTGTGGAGGGTGAGACAGCATAGAGGGTGAGACAGTGTGGAGGGTGAGACAGCGTAGTAGAGGGTAAGACAGTGTGGAGGGTGAGACAGTGTGGAGGGTGAGACAGCATAGAGGGTGAGACAGCGTAGAGGTTGAGACAGTGTGGAGGTTGAGACAGTGTGGAGGTTGAGACAGCGTAGAGGTTGAGACAGCGTAGAGGGTGAGACAGTATAGAGGGTGATACAGCGTAGAGGGTGAGACAGTATAGAGGGTGATACAGCATAGAGGTTGAGACAGCGTAGAGGGTGAGACAGTGTGGAGGGTGAGACAGCATAGAGGTTGAGACAGCATAGAGGGTGAGACAGCGTAGAGGGTGAGACAGTGTGGAGGGTGAGACAGTGTGGAGGGTGAGACAGCGTAGAGGGTGAGACAGTGTGGAGGGTGAGACAGGGTGATCGGTGGGACTGCTGTGGGGAAGTGAGACACATGAACGTGGCAGTGAGACAGCAGACCAGATCTCTCCCCTCATTACCGTCATTCAGCTGTCTGCCGAGACTCATTACACACTCATTATATACACACACACAACCTGACCCCATCACACATACTCTCACACACACACACACACACACACACACACACACTCACACACACACACACACTTCATTCTACTGTATGCTTAAGAACAGTTTGCACACCGTAGTTTGTTCAAGGCCTTCAGAGTGTCTGTCAGAAGTGACTTACTGACTGGAGTACACTGGCTTACACACACACACACACACACACATGCACACGCACACAGACATGGACACACACACACACACACACACACACACACAGGCCTCTGTGAGCAGGAGAACAGTTGGCAGATGGAGGAGAGGAATCCTGATAGATTTTTTTCAGGTAAGCATCAATAAGATAATATCACAGATTGAATTCAAGTCTTCTCTGAGAGTCTATGTTCTTCTGAGTGTGTGTGTGTGTGTGTGTGTGTGTGTGTGTGTGTGTGTGTGTGTGTGTGTGTGTGTGTGTGTGTGTGTGTGTGTGTCTCTGTCCCTCTCTGTCTCTCTCTGTCCTCGCTGTCCCTCTCTGTCTCTCTCTGTCCCTCTCTGTCTCTCTCTGTCCTCCATGTCCCTCTCTGTCCCTCTCTGTCTCTCTCTGTCCCTCTCTGTCCCTCTCGGTCTCTCTCTGTCCCTCTCAGTCCCTTTCTGTCCCTCTCTGTCTCTCTCTGTCCCTCTCTGTCCCTCTCTGTCTCTCTCTCTGTCCCTTTATGTCCCTCTCTGTCTCTCTCTGTCCCTCTCTGTCTTTCTCTGTCCCTCTCTGTCCCTCTTTGTCTCTCTCTCTGTCCCTCTCTGTCTCTCTCTGTCCCTCTCTGTCCCTCCCTGTCCCTCTCTGTCCCTCTCTGTCTCTCTCTGTCCCTCTCTGTCCCTCTCTGTCCCTCTCTGTCTCTCTCTGTCCCTCTCTGTCCCTCTGTGTGTCTCTCTGTCTCTCTCTGTCCCTCTCTGTCCCTCTCTGTCTCTCTCTGTCCCTCCCTGTCCCTCTCTATCTCTCTGTCCCTCTCTGTCCCTCTCTGTCTCTCTCTGTCCCTCTCTGTCCCTCTCTGTCTCTCTGTCCCTCTCTGTCCCTCCCTGTCCCTCTGTCCCTCTCTGTCTCTCTCTGTCCCTCTCTGTCCCTCTCTGTCCCTCCCTGTCCCTCTCTGTCCCTCTCTGTCTCTCTCTGTCCCTCTCTGTCTCTCTCTGTTCCTCTCTGTCTCTCTCTGTCCCTCCCTGTCCCTCTCTGTCCTCCACGCCAGGGTTGTTGGCACAGAACCAGGTTGGCACAGAACCAGCCGGCCCCTGGCCAGATAACACACCAGGCCACGCTCTGCTTCCAAACATCTGCTCTGTGTGTGTATGTGTGTGTGTGTGTGTGTGTGTGTGTGTGTGTGTGTGTGTGTGTGTGTGTGTGCGTGTGTGGGTGTGTGCCTGCCTGTGTGTGTGTGCCTGCGTGCGTGCGTGCGTGCGTGTGTGTGTGCGTGTGTGTGTGCCTGTGTGCGTGCGTGTGTGTGTGTGTGTGTGTGTGTGTGTGTGTGTGTGTGTGTGTGTGTGTGTGTGTGTGTGTGCGTGCGTGCGTGTGTGTGTGTGTGTGTGTGTGTGTGTGCGTGTGCGTGTGCGTGTGTGCGCAGTGAACCATTAAATCCTAATCCAGCTGGTTGTTCAGAGCTGCTGTGACGGACAGCTTCTCCCTTCACCTCTGTTCTCTTCCTCGTCCAGCGATGGCCGACACACAACAAAAGACGGCGCACTCTTAATTGGTCCTCCGCTAGCCCGATCTGGTTTGTTGCCGCCGGTTCTCGCACTTCGACGACGAAGCCACGGCTTCAGCGACGCGATCGTTTTTTGTTTTTTTTACATCCGAACCATTTTAGCAGACACTTCTTTCCAAAGCGATTTACACTTAAGAGATTACAGGGAACCGGGTCTCCCTGGACTAACTCAGGGCCTGTTCGTGTCTCTCAGATAGTTTGGCTTCTGGATCAATGTGAAGTGGAGTGAGTCCGGGGGTGTCACTAACCCGGCTCAGAGCGAGTGACAAAAAGGGAGACAAGGCAAGGGGTACATGTAAATAATCTATATTTTATTAACAACTAAATACTAACTAAGCAAAATAGAAATGGGATGTGAAAGTCAGTAGGCTATCATCAATGGTGTAGGCCAGGGTGTGGTTGAGTGATCTGTATGTGTGTGGAATGTTGTAACGGGTAAACATAGGAAAAAAGGTTGCCACAAACAAATGATCAAAATGTGCTCCTGTATGGAGAGAGAGAGAGACAGACTGGTGAAACCAGCACAGGGTAAATAGGCACAGGTGTGCTGCATCAGCCAATCAAGTCTCCTCTCCCCACTGCCATCCTGCAACACAGAATCAGACAGCAGTGGAGGGAGGAGGCCGTAACAGGGGGAGGAATGATGGGGAGGGCTGAATAAGAGCTTTTCTCAGTGGGAGGGATAATGGGAATGGGGGTCTGGACGGGGGTCTGGATGGAGCATGTCCGTCATCTCTCCTGCTTTTGAATGTCAGAGGAGGTGTGAGGCCGTCAGAGACGAGGCTCTCGTGGAGAGGAGCGGACTGGAACCACCAGGTATAAAGACACGTATATATACGGATATATATTACATCTTTTTACCTCAGTTGTTGTTTAAAGTTGATAATGGGACGGTAGCTTCTTCACGCCAGAGAAGGAGCAAGATAATGTGTGTGTGAGAAAAAGAGAGAGAATCGCTTTACTTTGCCTTGCCTTGGCAGTGTAAACGTATGTTGTCCCCATGCCAATAAAGCCCTTTAAATTGAAATTGAAGTTGAGAGAGAGAGAGAGAGAGAGAGAGACGAGGAGAGAAGAGAGAGAGAGAGAGAGAGAGAGAGAGAGAGCAGCAACAAGGGGAACTCAGCAGCAGGGACTCAAACAAATTAGTCTCTGAGGAGGGAAACTCAACACGGCACACACAATCACACGCACACCTATGCACACACACACACACACACGCACAAACACGTGCAGACAAACACACAGCAGAGGGTAACTCAACCATGACAGGCCTCTTAGCGCCGGTTTAATAAACATCTATTAAACACACTAAAGCAATCAGCATTCTCCTTGGGACACAGTCAACTGCATAGCACTTCCCATCTCCCGCACTCTGATTGGCTGTTCTCATTTTTATCAAAAGATATTTAGGCTGCGCTCGTAAATTCACTCTGGAAATCTGAATCAGCACTCATGGAGTTGCCTCTTGCCCAATCAAATTACTTGGTCCCTTTATGACGTTGAACCCAGTTGTGCGCTCCACCGCTCTCACAATGTCTAGAACCAGAATGAATGTCTAGAACCAGAATGACTGTCTAGAACCAGAATGACTGTCTAGAACCAGAATGGAAAGAGAATGGGCTGTCTAGAACCCAGTATGGAACCAGAATGGCTGCCTGGGACAAGAGGCTGGCAGAGGATGTGGACCATGTGACCAGATGGCACCATCACGCAGTCTCACCTTTAGTTGTTGGGTTTTATCCTCCTGCCTGTAACTTGGCACACACAGACAGTAGAGACACACAGACAGTAGAGAGACACACAGGCAGTAGAGACAACACAGGCAGTAGAGACACACAGGCAGTAGAGAGACACACAGGCAGTAGAGACACACAGGCATGTAGAGAGACACACAGGCAGTAGAGACACACAAGGCAGTAGAGAGACACACAGACAGTAGAGGACACACAGGGCAGTAGAGAGACACACAGACAGTAGAGATACACGACAGACAGTAGAGACACACAGACAGATAGAGACACACAGACAGGCATAGAGGACCACACAGGCCAGTTAGAGACACACAGGCAGTAGAGACACACAGGACAGTAGAGACACACAGGTACAGTAGAGACACACAGGCAGTAGAGACACACACAGGCAGTAGAGAC
>NC_137674.1:50094001-50105270 GCF_963989245.1 Nansenia antarctica | reverse complement strand
CTTGGGACACAGTCAACTGCATAGCACTTCCCATCTCCCGCACTCTGATTGGCTGTTCTCATTTTTATCAAAAGATATTTAGGCTGCGCTCGTAAATTCACTCTGGAAATCTGATCAGCACTCATGGAGTGCCTCTTGCCCAATCAAATTACTTGGTCCCTTTATGACGTTGAACCCAGTGTGCGCTCCACCGCTCTCACAATGTCTAGAACCAGAATGAATGTCTAGAACCAGAATGACTGTCTAGAACCAGAATGACTGTCTAGAACCAGAATGACTGTCTAGAACCAGAATGACTGTCTAGAACCAGAATGGAACCAGAATGGCTGCCGGGGACAAGAGGTGGCAGAGGATGTGGACCATGTGACCAGATGGCACCATCACAGTCTTTTACATTTACATTTTTGGCATTTAGCAGACGCCTTATTCCAAAGCGACTTACAATCAATACATTTGAATACTAAGCATGTGAATCAGCAGTCCACTATTCGTTGCAGGAAGAGTACTCTAGCTCGGGCCCGGGGCCACTGATAGAAGGAAAAACCTTCTCCCTATTATTTTTTTTTTTTTTATTACTGGAGAAACTGAGAAACAGTACAAGGGGGGCAGTAGAAGTTCTTAGGGACACAGTAAAGGGGAAAGCGGGTCTCACCTTTAGTTGTTGGGTTTTATCCTCCTGCCTGTAACTTGGCACACACAGACAGTAGAGACACACACAGACAGTAGAGACACACAGACAGTAGAGACACACAGACAGTAGAGACACACAGGCAGTAGAGACACACAGGCAGTAGAGAGACACACAGGCAGTAGAGACACACAGGCAGTAGAGAGACACACAGGCAGTAGAGAGACACACAGGCAGTAGAGAGACACACAGACAGTAGAGACACACAGGCAGTAGAGACACACAGACAGTAGAGACACACAGGCAGTAGAGACACACAGGCAGTAGAGAGACACACAGACAGTAGAGAGACACACAGACAGTAGAGAGACACACAGACAGTAGAGAGACACACAGACAGTAGAGAGACACACAGACAGTAGAGACACACAGGCAGTAGAGACACACAGACAGTAGAGACACACAGACAGTAGAGACACACAGGCAGTAGAGACACACAGGCAGTAGAGAGACACACAGACAGTAGAGAGACACAGACAGTAGAGACACACAGACAGTAGAGACACACAGGCAGTAGAGAGACACACAGGCAGTAGAGAGACACACAGGCAGTAGAGAGACACACAGACAGTAGAGACACACAGGCAGTAGAGACACACAGACAGTAGAGACACACAGGCAGTAGAGACACACACAGACAGTAGAGAGACACACAGACAGTAGAGAGACACACAGACAGTAGAGAGACACACAGACAGTAGAGAGACACACAGACAGTAGAGAGACACACAGGCAGTAGAGAGACACACAGACAGTAGAGAGACACACAGACAGTAGAGAGACACACAGATAGTAGAGAGACACACAGACAGTAGAGAGACACACAGACAGTAGAGAGACACACAGACAGTAGAGAGACACACAGGCAGTAGAGACACACAGGCAGTAGAGACACACAGACAGTAGAGACACACAGACAGTAGAGACACACAGGCAGTAGAGACACACAGACAGTAGAGACACACAGGCAGTAGAGACACACAGGCAGTAGAGAGACACACAGACAGTAGAGAGACACACAGGCAGTAGAGAGACACACAGGCAGTAGAGACACACAGGCAGTAGAGACACACAGGCAGTAGAGACACACACAGACAGTAGAGACACACAGACAGTAGAGACACACAGGCAGTAGAGACACACAGACAGTAGAGACACACACAGACAGTAGAGACACACAGACAGTAGAGACACACAGGCAGTAGAGACACACAGACAGTAGAGACACACAGACAGTAGAGACACACAGACAGTAGAGACACACACAGACAGTAGAGAGACACACAGACAGTAGAGACACACAGACAGTAGAGACACACACAGACAGTAGAGACACACAGGCAGTAGAGAGACACACAGACAGTAGAGACACACAGGCAGTAGAGACACACAGGCAGTAGAGACACACACAGGCAGTAGAGAGACAAACAGGCAGTAGAGACACACAGACAGTAGAGACACACAGACAGTAGAGACACACAGACAGTAGAGACACACAGGCAGTAGAGAGACACACAGACAGTAGAGACACACAGACAGTAGAGACACACACAGACAGTAGAGACACACAGACACACAGGCAGTAGAGAGACACACAGACAGTAGAGACACACAGACACACAGGCAGTAGAGAGACACACAGACAGTAGAGACACACAGACACACAGGCAGTAGAGACACACAGGCAGTAGAGACACACAGGCAGTAGAGACACACAGACAGTAGAGACACACACAGACAGTAGAGACACACAGGCAGTAGAGACACACAGGCAGTAGAGACACACAGGCAGTAGAGACACACACAGACAGTAGAGACACACAGGCAGTAGAGACACACAGGCAGTAGAGACACACAGACAGTAGAGACACACAGGCAGTAGAGACACACAGGCAGTAGAGAGACACACAGACAGTAGAGACACACAGACAGTAGAGAGACACACAGGCAGTAGAGACACACAGACAGTAGAGACACACAGGCAGTAGAGACACACAGACAGTAGAGACACACAGACAGTAGAGACACACAGACAGTAGAGACACACAGGCAGTAGAGACACACAGGCAGTAGAGACACACAGACAGTAGAGAGACACACAGACAGTAGAGAGACACACAGGCAGTAGAGACACACAGACAGTAGAGACACACAGGCAGTAGAGACACACAGACAGTAGAGAGACACACAGGCAGTAGAGACACACAGACAGTAGAGAGACACACAGGCAGTAGAGACACACAGACAGTAGAGACACACAGACAGTAGAGACACACAGACAGTAGAGAGACACACAGACAGTAGAGACACACAGACAGTAGAGAGACACACAGGCAGTAGAGACACACAGGCAGTAGAGACACACAGACAGTAGAGAGACACACAGACAGTAGAGAGACACACAGACAGTAGAGACACACAGACAGTAGAGAGACACACAGGCAGTAGAGACACACAGACAGTAGAGAGACACACAGGCAGTAGAGACACACAGACAGTAGAGAGACACACAGGCAGTAGAGACACACAGACAGTAGAGACACACAGACAGTAGAGACACACAGACAGTAGAGACACACAGGCAGTAGAGAGACACACAGGCAGTAGAGACACACAGGCAGTAGAGACACACAGACAGTAGAGAGACACACAGACAGTAGAGAGACACACAGACAGTAGAGACACACAGACAGTAGAGAGACACACAGGCAGTAGAGACACACAGACAGTAGAGACACACAGGCAGTAGAGAGACACACAGACAGCAGAGACACACAGGCAGTAGAGAGACACACAGACAGTAGAGACACACAGGCAGTAGAGACACACAGGCAGTAGAGACACACAGACAGTAGAGACACACAGGCAGTAGAGAGACACACAGACAGTAGAGACACACAGGCAGTAGAGAGACACACAGACAGTAGAGACACACAGGCAGTAGAGAGACACACAGACAGTAGAGAGACACAGGCAGTAGAGACACACAGACAGTAGAGACACACAGACAGTAGAGACACACAGACAGTAGAGAGACACACAGACAGTAGAGACACACAGACAGTAGAGACACACAGGCAGTAGAGACACACAGACAGTAGAGACACACAGGCAGTAGAGACACACAGGCAGTAGAGAGACACACAGACAGTAGAGACACACAGACAGTAGAGACACACAGGCAGTAGAGAGACACACAGACAGTAGAGACACACAGACAGTAGAGACACACAGGCAGTAGAGACACACAGACAGTAGAGACACACAGACAGTAGAGACACACAGGCAGTAGAGACACACAGACAGTAGAGACACACAGACAGTAGAGACACACAGGCAGTAGAGAGACACAGACAGTAGAGACACACAGACAGTAGAGACACACAGACAGTAGAGACACACAGACAGTAGAGAGACACACAGACAGTAGAGACACACAGGCAGTAGAGACACACAGGCAGTAGAGAGACACACAGGCAGTAGAGACACACAGACAGTAGAGACACACAGACAGTAGAGACACACACAGACAGTAGAGACACACACAGGCAGTAGAGACACACAGGCAGTAGAGAGACACACAGGCAGTAGAGACACACAGACAGTAGAGAGACACAGACAGTAGAGAGACACACAGACAGTAGAGAGACACACAGACAGTAGAGAGACACACAGACAGTAGAGACACACAGACAGTAGAGACACACAGGCAGTAGAGACACACAGACAGTAGAGACACACAAGCAGTAGAGACACACAGGCAGTAGAGAGACACACAGGCAGTAGAGACACACAGACAGTAGAGACACACACAGGCAGTAGAGACACACAGACAGTAGAGACACACAGACAGTAGAGACAGACAGGCAGTAGAGACACACAGGCAGTAGAGACACACAGACAGTAGAGACACACACAGGCAGTAGAGACACACAGACAGTAGAGACACACACAGGCAGTAGAGACACACAGGCAGTAGAGACACACAGGCAGTAGAGACACACAGGCAGTAGAGACAGACAGACAGTAGAGACACACAGACAGTAGAGACACACAGACAGTAGAGAGACACACAGGCAGTAGAGAGACACACAGACAGTAGAGACACACAGGCAGTAGAGAGACACACAGACAGTAGAGAGACACACAGGCAGTAGAGACACACAGGCAGTAGAGACACACAGACAGTAGAGACACACAGACAGTAGAGAGACACACAGACAGTAGAGACACACAGACAGTAGAGACACACAGGCAGTAGAGAGACACAGGCAGTAGAGACACACACAGGCAGTAGAGACACACAGACAGTAGAGAGACACACAGGCAGTAGAGAGACACACAGGCAGTAGAGACACACAGACAGTAGAGACACACAGACAGTAGAGACACACAGACAGTAGAGACACACAGGCAGTAGAGACACACAGGCAGTAGAGAGACACACAGACAGTAGAGACACACACAGGCAGTAGAGACACACAGACAGTAGAGACACACAGGCAGTAGAGACACACAGACAGTAGAGACACACAGGCAGTAGAGACACACAGGCAGTAGAGACACACACAGGCAGTAGAGACACACAGACAGTAGAGACACACAGGCAGTAGAGACACACAGACAGTAGAGACACACAGGCAGTAGAGACACACAGGCAGTAGAGACACACAGACAGTAGAGACACACAGACAGTAGAGACACACAGACAGTAGAGACACACAGACAGTAGAGACACACAGGCAGTAGAGAGACACAGACAGTAGAGACACACAGACAGTAGAGACACACAGACAGTAGAGACACACAGACAGTAGAGAGACACACAGACAGTAGAGACACACAGGCAGTAGAGACACACAGGCAGTAGAGAGACACACAGGCAGTAGAGACACACAGACAGTAGAGACACACAGACAGTAGAGACACACACAGACAGTAGAGACACACACAGGCAGTAGAGACACACAGGCAGTAGAGAGACACACAGGCAGTAGAGACACACAGACAGTAGAGAGACACAGACAGTAGAGAGACACACAGACAGTAGAGAGACACACAGACAGTAGAGAGACACACAGACAGTAGAGACACACAGACAGTAGAGACACACAAGCAGTAGAGACACACAGGCAGTAGAGAGACACACAGGCAGTAGAGACACACAGACAGTAGAGACACACACAGGCAGTAGAGACACACAGACAGTAGAGACACACAGACAGTAGAGACAGACAGGCAGTAGAGACACACAGGCAGTAGAGACACACAGACAGTAGAGACACACACAGGCAGTAGAGACACACAGACAGTAGAGACACACACAGGCAGTAGAGACACACAGGCAGTAGAGACACACAGGCAGTAGAGACACACAGGCAGTAGAGACAGACAGACAGTAGAGACACACAGACAGTAGAGACACACAGACAGTAGAGAGACACACAGGCAGTAGAGAGACACACAGACAGTAGAGACACACAGGCAGTAGAGAGACACACAGACAGTAGAGAGACACACAGGCAGTAGAGACACACAGGCAGTAGAGACACACAGACAGTAGAGACACACAGACAGTAGAGAGACACACAGACAGTAGAGACACACAGACAGTAGAGACACACAGGCAGTAGAGAGACACAGGCAGTAGAGACACACACAGGCAGTAGAGACACACACAGGCAGTAGAGACACACAGACAGTAGAGAGACACAGACAGTAGAGACACACAGACAGTAGAGAGACACACAGACAGTAGAGACACACACAGACAGTAGAGACACACAGACAGTAGAGACACACAGACAGTAGAGACACACACAGGCAGTAGAGACACACAGGCAGTAGAGACACACAGACAGTAGAGAGACACACAGGCAGTAGAGAGACACACAGGCAGTAGAGACACACAGACAGTAGAGACACACAGACAGTAGAGACACACAGACAGTAGAGACACACAGGCAGTAGAGACACACAGGCAGTAGAGAGACACACAGACAGTAGAGACACACACAGGCAGTAGAGACACACAGACAGTAGAGACACACAGGCAGTAGAGACACACAGACAGTAGAGACACACAGGCAGTAGAGACACACAGGCAGTAGAGACACACACAGGCAGTAGAGACACACAGACAGTAGAGACACACAGGCAGTAGAGACACACAGACAGTAGAGACACACAGGCAGTAGAGACACACAGGCAGTAGAGACACACAGGGAGTAGAGAGACACACAGGCAGTAGAGAGACACAGACAGTAGAGACACACAGGCAGTAGAGAGACACACAGACAGTAGAGAGACACACAGACAGTAGAGAGACACACAGACAGTAGAGACACACAGGCAGTAGAGACACACAGGCAGTAGAGACACACAGACAGTAGAGACACACAGACAGTAGAGACACACAGGCAGTAGAGACACACAGACAGTAGAGACACACAGGCAGTAGAGACACACAGGCAGTAGAGACACACAGGCAGTAGAGAGACACACAGGCAGTAGAGAGACACAGACAGTAGAGACACACAGGCAGTAGAGAGACACACAGACAGTAGAGAGACACACAGACAGTAGAGAGACACACAGGCAGTAGAGACACACAGACAGTAGAGACACACAGACAGTAGAGACACACAGACAGTAGAGAGACACACAGACAGTAGAGACACACAGGCAGTAGAGAGACACACAGACAGTAGAGACACACAGGCAGTAGAGAGACACACAGGCAGTAGAGACACACAGACAGTAGAGAGACACACAGGCAGTAGAGAGACACACAGGCAGTAGAGACACACAGACAGTAGAGACACACAGGCAGTAGAGAGACACAGACAGTAGAGACACACAGACAGTAGAGAGACACACAGGCAGTAGAGACACACAGACAGTAGAGAGACACACAGACAGTAGAGACACACAGGCAGTAGAGAGACACACAGGCAGTAGAGACACACAGACAGTAGAGAGACACACAGGCAGTAGAGAGACACACAGGCAGTAGAGACACACAGACAGTAGAGACACACAGGCAGTAGAGAGACACAGACAGTAGAGACACACAGACAGTAGAGACACACAGGCAGTAGAGACACACAGACAGTAGAGAGACACACAGACAGTAGAGACACACACAGACAGTAGAGACACACAGGCAGTAGAGAGACACACAGGCAGTAGAGACACACACAGGCAGTAGAGACACACACAGGCAGTAGAGAGACACACAGGCAGTAGAGACACACAGACAGTAGAGACACACAGGCAGTAGAGACACACAGACAGTAGAGAGACACACAGGCAGTAGAGACACACAGACAGTAGAGAGACACACAGGCAGTAGAGACACACAGACAGTAGAGACACACAGGCAGTAGAGACACACAGACAGTAGAGAGACACACAGGCAGTAGAGACACACAGACAGTAGAGAGACACACAGGCAGTAGAGACACACAGACAGTAGAGACACACAGGCAGTAGAGAGACACACAGACAGTAGAGACACACAGACAGTAGAGACACACAGGCAGTAGAGAGACACACAGACAGTAGAGACACACAGGCAGTAGAGACACACAGACAGTAGAGAGACACAGGCAGTAGAGACACACAGGCAGTAGAGAGACACAGGCAGTAGAGACACACAGGCAGTAGAGACACACAGACAGTAGAGACACACAGGCAGTAGAGACACACAGACAGTAGAGAGACACACAGACAGTAGAGAGACACAGGCAGTAGAGACACACAGACAGTAGAGACACACACAGACAGTAGAGACACACACAGACAGTAGAGACACACAGACAGTAGAGACACACAGACAGTAGAGAGACACACAGGCAGTAGAGAGACACACAGACAGTAGAGACACACAGACAGTAGAGACACACAGACAGTAGAGACACACAGGCAGTAGAGAGACACAGGCAGTAGAGACACACAGACAGTAGAGACACACAGACAGTAGAGACACACAGACAGTAGAGACACACAGACAGTAGAGAGACACACAGACAGTAGAGAGACACACAGGCAGTAGAGAGACACACAGGCAGTAGAGACACACACAGGCAGTAGAGACACACAGATAGTAGAGACACACAGACAGTAGAGACACACAGGCAGTAGAGACACACAGGCAGTAGAGAGACACACAGGCAGTAGAGACACACAGGCAGTAGAGACACACACAGACAGTAGAGAGACACAGGCAGTAGAGACACACACAGGCAGTAGAGACACACAGACAGTAGAGACACACAGACAGTAGAGAGACACACAGGCAGTAGAGACACACAGACAGTAGAGACACACAGACAGTAGAGACACACAGGCAGTAGAGACACACAGACAGTAGAGACACACAGACAGTAGAGACACACACAGACAGTAGAGACACACAGACAGTAGAGACACACAGACAGTAGAGACACACAGACAGTAGACACACACAGACAGTAGAGAGACACACAGACAGTAGAGACACACAGGCAGTAGAGACACACAGACAGTAGAGAGACACACAGGCAGTAGAGAGACACACAGACAGTAGAGACACACAGACAGTAGAGACACACAGGCAGTAGAGACACACAGGCAGTAGAGACACACAGACAGTAGAGACACACAGACAGTAGAGACACACAGACAGTAGACACACACAGACAGTAGAGAGACACACAGGCAGTAGAGAGACACAGACAGTAGAGAGACACACAGGCAGTAGAGAGACACACAGACAGTAGAGACACACAGACAGTAGAGACACACAGGCAGTAGAGAGACACACAGGCAGTAGAGACACACAGACAGTAGAGAGACACACAGGCAGTAGAGAGACACAGGCAGTAGAGAGACACACAGGCAGTAGAGACACACAGGCAGTAGAGACACACAGACAGTAGAGAGACACACAGACAGTAGAGAGACACAGACAGTAGAGACACACAGGCAGTAGAGACACACAGACAGTAGAGAGACACACAGACAGTAGAGAGACACAGACAGTAGAGACACACAGGCAGTAGAGACACACAGACAGTAGAGAGACACAGACAGTAGAGACACACAGGCAGTAGAGAGACACACAGGCAGTAGAGACACACAGGCAGTAGAGACACACAGGCAGTAGAGACACACAGACAGTAGAGACACACAGGCAGTAGAGAGACACAGACAGTAGAGACACACAGGCAGTAGAGAGACACAGACAGTAGAGACACACAGGCAGTAGAGACACACAGACAGTAGAGACACACAGGCAGTAGAGACACACAGGCAGTAGAGACACACAGACAGTAGAGAGACACACAGGCAGTAGAGACACACAGGCAGTAGAGACACACAGACAGTAGAGAGACACACAGGCAGTAGAGACACACAGGCAGTAGAGACACACAGACAGTAGAGACACACAGACAGTAGAGACACACAGGCAGTAGAGACACACAGGCAGTAGAGACACACAGGCAGTAGAGACACACAGACAGTAGAGAGACACACAGGCAGTAGAGACACACAGACAGTAGAGACACACAGGCAGTAGAGAGACACACAGACAGTAGAGACACACAGGCAGTAGAGACACACAGGCAGTAGAGACACACAGACAGTAGAGACACACAGACAGTAGAGACACACAGGCAGTAGAGACACACAGGCAGTAGAGACACACAGACAGTAGAGAGACACACAGGCAGTAGAGAGACACAGGCAGTAGAGAGACACAGGCAGTAGAGAGACACAGGCAGTAGAGACACACAGGCAGTAGAGACACACAGGCAGTAGAGAGACACAGACAGTAGAGACACACAGGCAGTAGAGAGACACACAGACAGTAGAGACACACAGGCAGTAGAGACACACAGACAGTAGAGACACACAGGCAGTAGAGAGACACACAGGCAGTAGAGAGACACACAGACAGTAGAGAGACACACAGACAGTAGAGACACACAGGCAGTAGAGACACACAGGCAGTAGAGACACACAGGCAGTAGAGAGACACAGACAGTAGAGAGACACACAGGCAGTAGAGACACACAGGCAGTAGAGACACACAGACAGTAGAGACACACAGGCAGTAGAGACACACACAGGCAGTAGAGACACACAGGCAGTAGAGAGACACACAGACAGTAGAGACACACAGACAGTAGAGACACACAGGCAGTAGAGAGACACACAGGCAGTAGAGACACACAGGCAGTAGAGAGACACACAGGCAGTAGAGAGACACACAGGCAGTAGAGAGACACAGGCCTCACAGTCACTATAGGGGCCACGAGAACCCAGAGAAGACCTATCAGGAGAGACCAGCTAGCATGAGCAGACCTATCAGGAGAGACCAGCTAGCATGAGCAGACCTATCAGGAGAGACCAGCTGCTTGTGGAGAGACCAATGATGGAAGGAGACCCTTTACACAGAGCTACGGTCCAGAGGACCTCCAGGAGAACCACCAGCAGGCTTTTACAACACAACACAATCGGAAATGGATCACGGGTAGCCCAAAGCCCGGTCCGTCCGGGGGACAGAACAGAACCGGGGGGAATGGAAGCGTCGGA
>NC_137674.1:50056501-50089001 GCF_963989245.1 Nansenia antarctica | reverse complement strand
ACACACACACACACACACACATACACACACACGCACACACACTAAAATGAACATAAGGAACCAGATCCAGCACCATTAGCTGGTCAGCATAGTGAAGTGTGCACCAGGCCTCTTCAGCAGCAGCAGCAGCAGCAGCAACAGCTTTAGGGGACATAGAGCTCCTCCATAGAGCTCCTCCACAGATCCCCTCCACAGCGCCCCAAGGCCTCGTTAAGCCAGGCTCAACCTCCCAGACACTTTGAAGCTTGAAGGAATAATCTGACTATTGATCTGAAAACCGGCCCTCTCTCCCTGGACCAGCTGAAACCTGCTGACCATCAGAAACACACTACTGCCACCCCACCCCCCCCCCCACCACCCCCCCAATCATTCTCTTCAGATCAACAGAACACACTGCTCAGCTCTCGTCGGCAGCCAGGGGGGATATCGTAACGTCTCGAGACTCCAAACTCTTTAAACGACCGTTAACATGTTGTTGTCCTCAACGGGCCACCGTACGCTCTTGTTTACCCTGCAGTTTCTCTGAGGAGGATCAATAGCAGAGCTTCATCAGCCTGCCTCATCACACACGCACACCGCTAATGAGGCAGAGAACAGCTGACTGCTCACTTTCTGATCCTACACACACACCAAACCACCACGGACACACTCACATACACACACACACACACACACACACACACACACACACAAACACCCCGAACCACCATGGACTGACACACACACACACACACACACACACACACACACACACACACAGCACAGGGTTACCTGCAAGTGACATTTCACAGACCACAAAACACTAAGAATTCTTACACTCACCGAACACTTTATTAGGAACACCTGTACAATTTCTCATTCATTCAGGTGGTGTAATGGTGTGGGGAATGTTTTCTTGGCACACTTTGGGCCCTTTAATACCAATCAATCATCGCTTGAATGTCTATTTGAATATTGTTTCTGACCAGGTGCATCTCTTCATGGCCAAGATGTACCCATCTTCTAATGCAGGGCTTCTCAAGTCCGGACCACGGTCCGCATACGGACCGAATGGCAAGTCAACGCGGACCGAGCTCATACCTCATGTTATGAATACAATACGTTATGAAGTTAAACGTTTTCTATTTTTGAAATAAATGTTCTATTGATCAATAAATTGTTAGTGACATTGAATATACCGTGTAGCTGGAGATCATTCAAAACGATCGTGTCCCCAGATGAATGTGGTTTTAATGTGGCTTATTTCCCTATCGTTGACATCGTTGTCAGAAAGTGTTGTGTTGTTTCTGCCGAGTTCACGCATTCACATTACACCGGAGAAGCACTGAGGACCACTATTGTGTTTTCCATTTATTCTTTCAGGTGGGTAAATGTCACATAAGTATTTATACAGTTTGTCAGTAATGTAGGTTTTATTCCGTTATGCATTTTAACACATAGTAGTCTGTAGTTTGTTATCACTATTTGTTAGCTTGGTATCCTAAACTAGTTTACGCTAGCTAACTGTCAAAACATGTCAAAGGGAGTTAGATGTAACGTTTGCCTGACTGATAGATTGATTGATTGATTGAAAACTTTATTAGAAGATTTGCATAAGTAGGTACATGAAAGTACATATTACATACAAGGTCAACTAACAGGATAAAAACCCAAGAAAGCCACTGGCTTATTTCAATTGGGGTCCTTGATACTCAAGGATAGGCAGATACGTATGTGAGTTTAGGATTTAATGTTAGTGTTTTGTAGTTTATCAATGAGGTGCTGGGCAAGAACAAAAAGCCCTACTCTGACTGTAGAGGTAGTTAAGGAGTGTTTGGATGGGATCGTTGAAGCTATGTTTGGGGGAAAGGAGAAACAGATGTCAGAGAAACTCAAGCAAATACCATTACCCAACTGCACTTCGACCAGGAGAAACAGAATTACTTGCGGACGACCTAGTAAAGCAGTTAACTGATGATATCAAGGGCGCACAGTGCATTTCACTTGTTGTGGATGAGACAATAGACACAAAGCCCAGTTATAGTATGTGTCAAGGTCAAGGGGGAATTCTGTGAAGACTTACTGGGCCTGACTCCACTCCATGGCCACACTAGAGGAGAGGACATTCATGAAGCCATCATGATCTTCTGGACAAAGATGGTTACAGCAGCAAATTCGCAGCAGCTTGACCAATTAATATTTGGATCCGTGTCTCCGTTTGGCAATCACACCTTTTGTGCCTAGTTTCAAGCAACTGATTGCAGGCAAACAATCTAATTTCTCCCACTAGGCTTGAATGTATTTTGATTATCTTGACTGTCTTGGATTTGAGTGTATGTTGCTTAAAAGTTCTAAGTGAGCTGGTTAAATGTTATTTTTTATCACCAATCGTTCCGGACCTCTGACATTGAATACAAATCAGATGTGGACCTTTGAGAACCCCTGTTCTAATGGCTACTTCCATGCACCATATCACATAGCAAAAGTAATCTCAAACTGGTTTCATGAACATAACAATGAGTTCAAGGTTCTTCAGTGTCTTCTCAGTGACTGGATCTGAATCCAATAGAACACCTTTGGGATGTAGTAGAACAGGAGATTCACAGCTTGAAAGTGCACCTGAAAAATCAGCAGGAATGTGATGCAATCATCACTCTCAAAGGAATGTTTCCAGCATCTTGTGGAATCAATGTCACGATGAACTACGGCTGTTTTGAGAGAAAAGGGAGTCCCTACCCAGTATTAGTATAGTGTTCCTAGTAAAGGGACTACCCCAGTATTAGTATAGTGTATATATTCTGCCTGGTCCCTTCTCTCTCTGCCACTCAAAAGTTAGGTACTAAAACCTATATTCTGTTCTCTGGGGATGTAATTGCATGAACCACTTCTACAGACTACTGCATTCTAGTGATTCTAGCATTCACATCGTTTCTCTCTGGGCATCCATACTGTGTATCCGCAACCAAACCACTGGTTCCCCTACTCCTGGAGCTCTACTGCCACCAAGTGGACGCTGCAGACCAGTACACTTACCTTCATATCTACAGAGGTAGTAGATTCTACTGCATGATCTCCACGTCCTCCCTCTGTATTTCCAGTAGGCGTAAAGGTGTTGTTTTCATTATTTCAAGATTCACCTTTCGCAAGGTTCTTGAAAAGTGTACTACCCCTCGATACTTCTAAGAATGAGCATTCTTAAACGCTTCGCTTGTCCGGTGCTGTTTCGGCATTGTCATTTAAAACCCAAAACTTGCAGGAAATACAACCACCGGCTATATTTTTTTTTATTCTGTGAGATTTGACAGGTGCATCACAGTGAGAATTGATTGGACAATTAATATATAATTACCACTACACATTGGAGAGTATCTTCCGTCTTCAGGCAGATTAAAACTTTCTATTCGATCCTTCACAGGCTGACTCATGTTATATAAAGGTAAAACTCAGATAAAACTCTCCAGTTTACCTGAGTGATGGTCTGTGGTGGATATAACAGCAGTAATGTGTATTCCATATAAATATTTCTCCGCACCTTACATCACCTGTCAGTCCCAGCCACTCCCTACCCATTTATCTGAGGCTAAACCACCTGACACGTTTTTAATCAATTCAATAACTTTGCAACTCAAGTATCCAGCTAGGCACTCCATCTAGGATGTGTTGAAAGGTGTGTGTGAGGACATGTCATTGAATGCCATTACAATTCATCACACTTGGTAGTATAAGGCGAAAAAATCCTGTGTGGGAGAGACTCAACAAGGAGGCAGATTTTCATCAGTTTTTTTTATTATTCAACACGCTGATGTTTCATTGGTACAAAAAAAATAATAATAATGTTTTATCCGAATCATGTGTCATACATAGCTAGACATTGTGCACGCTCAGCCTTTAGATCACTTGAGTCTGGAAGTACAATTTTAAGTTGTTACACTGAAAATACACAACTACTACCTTATTACCAAGACGACACTGGCTTTTGAGGATACATCGGTACGTAAGACAACTCTTCTCATCCCTCCTTTGCTTAAAAGCAAATCAAATTGAAACAAAAAAAATATGTTTGGAAGAGAGAAACATTTTTTTTTTTTTTTTGCAAAAGCAGACAATAGAAAAATCTATAAAAGAAAAATCTGAGGTAAAAAGCACAAGGTAACTGGCGCGTGACTAAAATTGACTGGAGAAAGAAACCTGTGATTAAAACCCAAATTCTTCAAGTAGATCTAAAACAACCGTACACCTTCATTGGCCAACGCTTTCCTCTCCGAGGGATTTCATGTTGAGGAAATCCAAAGACGTCTCGGTTAGGAAAATGTACGTTGACAAGAGGAAGCCGAACGACAAAAGGCAATGACAGCTGACACACTCATCTTAACGCCTCTTCTCCTTCCTGTCAGATTTGCGGTCGCCGCGTGACGACCTCTTCCCTGACCGGCTTCCCTCCGAGGTTGTTCTCTTGCGGTCAGACTTCTTGTCTTTGGACCCTTTGGCTTCTCTGCCGCTGCCTTTGGAGGACTTGTGGCTCCTCTCGCCCTTCTTCCTCTCCCTCTCTCTCTCGGACGGCCTCCTCCTGCGCTTCCTGTCCCGGGTGTGGGTGTGGCCACCGCCGCCTGCCGCCCTGCTCCTACTGCGGCTGGAGGAGGAGCTAGAGGAGGAGGAGGAGCTACGGCTGGAGCGGCTGCTGCTGGAGCCGCTGGAGGAGGAGCTTCCACTGGAGGAGGAGCCGGAGGAGGAGCTAGAGGAGGTGCTGTTGCTCCTCCCCTTCTTGCCCTCCTTAGAAGACTTCTTGCGGCCCCGGCTCTCCTCGCTCTGGGGCTCCAGGGCCTTAGGGGGCTCCTGGGCAGCCTTGGGGGCGGCCTCCTGCGGGGCCTGCTTCTGAGCCTTCTGGCTCCCCTCTTGGGAGAGAGCCTCCCCTCTAGGCTGCTCTTGGGGGGTCTGGGTCTCAGGGACCAGAGAAGCCCTATTGGCTGCCTCTACATCAGGCTCTGGGAGGGGCACGGTTGTGACCACCTCGGGGCTGGACTCTTTCTCTTCAGTGGGTTGGGTTTCCATGGTCTTCTCCTGGACGATGATCGCAGCTGTGGGGGCGTGAACAGGCTTCTCCTCTACCTTTCTCTGGGCTTCCTCCCTCTTCTCCTGACCCACCTCTTCCACTTCTCCAGACCCTGGACTATCCATCTGCTGGTCCTCTGTCTCCTCCTTCTCCTCTGCCTCCTTCCCTACTGCTACATCTGCCGCAGTCACCTCCACCTGCCCCTCCACTGTCTCCATCTCCTCATCCGGCTCCTCCCCCTTCTTAGCCTCCTCCCCCTTCTTAGCCTGCTCCCCCTTCTTCGCCTCGTCCCCCTTCCTAGCCTCGTCCCCCTTCTTAACCTCCTGCCCCTTCCTATCCTCCTCCCCCTTCTTCACCTCCTCCCCCTTCCTAGCATCGTGCCCCTTCTTAACCTCCTCCCCCTTCCTAGCATCGTGCCCCTTCTTAACCTCCTCCCCCTTCCTAGCCTCCTCCCCCTTCTTAACCTCCTCCCCCTTCTTAGCCTCCTCCCCCTTCCTAGCCTCCTCCCCCTTCCTAGCCTCCTCCCCCTTCCTAGCCTCCACCTCCCTCCCGTTTCCCCTCGGCTCTCCTTCCATGTCCTGATCCTGACTCTTCCTGGTCACTTCCCTCACCTCCCTCACCTCCCTCTCCTCCTCTTCCTCATCCTCCTCCATCTCCACATCGTTACGGTTACCTGTCACCTTGACTACCAGTCGGCCCGCTGGCTTACCCGCCTCCTGATCTTCTTTCTTCGGGTCCTTCCCCAGAGAGGCGTCCTGATCTCGGTCGCGCTGAGGCTGGCGCCGAGGGCGAGCCTCCATCTTACTCAGATGTTCGGCAAACGCCTCGCGCCTCTCCTCAAACATAACTAGAACAAGAGACGGCAGAGAACAGAGTCAGCACACATCCATGACGTACAACAGGTTGTTATTTTTGAATGAATATTCAGCCTGGGGTAAGGGTTAGCACACTGTGCACAAATTAAGTCTAAATTACACATCGCAGTGCTCTACCAACTGATCCACACAGGGTTCCATCGATATAACTGATGCCAGGGGAGGCTGGTTATCAGTTCAATTTTTCAATTAACAATGAGCCCATCCTCCGATTTTCTACTTCCACTAGCCTCCACTGACTGACGCTCACCATTCATTTTCTTCTGAGCCTCCTCCAGGAGCTTGTGAGTGGCTGAGCACATCTTCCCCGGCATGTAAAAGATGGGCGGCTTGGTCTTAGTGCGGATGTACTTCACTATCTTAGCGTTGTGCACGTTCCACTCCTCTTGCTGGAAGACAGGCAAGACAACGAGAGACAATCAACTCTAGTTCTTTTGTGGCACTTCAGAAGAGGGTTTTTAACGTTGCCAACTAAGTTTAGGTGCTGTGAAAAAAGGGTTGTTACCAGCTGAGCAAGCTCCACTTTCTGCTCCAGCAGCTTGAGTTCTGTCTGTTTGGCGCGTCTCTCGTCAAACAGCTCGCGTCTCTCTCCCTCCACTCTCTTACGCTCTGCTTCGGCCTGAACTTCCAGCTTCTGCTCAATCTCACAGCGGCGTTTTTGCTGAGGGGAGAAACGGGAGGGGGGGATGAGACAGGTAAAATATGAATAGCATTTACACACAAAACCAGCATGAAATTCCAGAGCAAAATGAATCCATAATGCAGATTTCACAGGCCATCAATGGGAAAACGCAAACCTCCAAATAGGTTGCTAGATCAACTGTGTTAATAGCTGCATTCTGACATTCCTACCCTGTCTGTTGCCACGTTAGATTCCTGCTTGAATTTCTGTAGCGTTCCCATCAACAGGCCAAACATGCGTCGATTCCTGGAGGAAGGAAGGTCAGGAGAAACACAAGGCACATCATGAACAACCTCTCCATCTAGAGGCTTCCAAAACACATTCAACCTAAACATCCATCCCAACTATGCTACAAACTTGCGTAATTGGTGAATTTAAGACTTTGAGCACATGGGTTGAGACAAATCACGTAGAAAACCCAATAGGCCTCATCCTAACTCTGAATGATCCACTAAGCACATGGGCGGTGAGGAGTCACCTTTGCTTCCCCCTCTCGTCCATGGTCTGGTCCTGGATGAGGTCTCGACGCGTGCGCTCCTTGGAGGTAGCCACCACTGATGACTGCAACGCTGGCTGGGGGCACAAAGCAGGGGGAGGGTTACACCATATGAGTGAGATATAGCAGAGGAACTCTGATTGGGTCTGATCCCAACATGATGAAGCCAAAGAAAGCATGGCAGCTGGTATGACATGGGGAGGATTCTTCCTTCCGTTCAGGCATGAAAACAGGTCGGGTGAAAAAAGTGAGAAGGATATGAGACCCGGATCCTGCTAGGGCAGTCGGAGACTGAGAGCCAAAAAAGATTATTGGGGTACCAGAAAGAGACACATCATACATGCGGGCTCACAAAAGCTCTCCCTCTCACTCTCCCTCACTCACACACACTCCAATAGGCTACGAGACCAGTGGCGTCATTTCAGCAAAAGCCACGATATGGCATGGTACCGAATGGGGGGGTAGAGGTGGATTTTTTTCCTCCAAATCAGTTATGCAATAGTCAATATTAGTGAGTTGTTTCTGTACAAAAACGAAAATATGAATGTATAATTAAGTGCAAATAAAGTATATTTACATGTTCACATGTAAACATACACATATGTTGTATAAGAAACTAGACTGACAACTTGTCATGAAAAGTGCAACAGTGCAGCTTTAATATAAGCTAGTACAGTGTTTCCCAAAATGTGGGGCGTGGGGGGTACTGTAGGGGGGGCGCAAAAAATAATATATATATATATATATATTTGATGACGCCCTTAGTCTGTGTACTACGGTAGCAGTCGCACTGTTATTCTGTTCTTGTATGAAGGTACGTCCTAATGTGACTACTTTGTCACTACGTTGACTGTCGAGTCTGTTGTCAGTCTGTGAATAAACTTACCGGAGACATGCTGAAGAGAATACCGAGTCTGCTTTACTTATTGTTCATACACGATTCATGTGCACCCAAGCTCAACACATATATACCATATATCTGCCATATATCATACTTCCGTTATATATCGAAAAATATGATGATAAATACATATAAAACGGAGGTATGATATATATGGCAGTCTCACGCGCCTGTCACGTCTCCAGTACATTAGAACTTCGCATCCTTTGATACATATGGCGGGATGTAAGGCTCTTGTAACTTCGCAAATAATGGCAAAATTGAAATAGTTTACTCTATGTTCAACTGCCGCGGCGAAGTTACAGATCCTTACATCCCGTCATATGTATCAAAGGATGCGAAGTTCTAATGTACTGGAGACGTGACAGGTAGAGATGCTCCGATCAGGGTTTTTGGTGCCGATCACCGATCACCGGAATCAGTGATCTGCCGATCCGATATCACCGATCACCGATCACAGCGTCGAAAATGGCAATTGAAGCATTCTATTTATTGTGTAGCATTATTTATGTTTTTAATTATTCTTAACACCATTGACATTGTATATTAAGTATTCAAATGAAATTAGGAGATGAGAAAGTATCATGAATTGACGACCATCTGTTTTATTGAATTCACAACCACCTGTAGCTTACTTCAGGAAAAACAAATAAAATGTGAAAATACAAATCATAATAAATCAAATGTACACTGTCACATCAAATGTGCAACATTCCACTCGAATGAGAGGAACTAGGGGCTCTTAGAGAACTTGCTTATACTGTAGCTTTCCTGAGGAACAATAAACATACCCAAACTAAACTGCAACATAAACAGGCTATAGCCAAATATAAAATACTGTTTCAAGTCAGTCAGTTTCAAGTCATATTTAGGAGGAGATAAGACAGCAAGTCAGCAATAATCAATAAAACAAAAAAACAAAACATTGCACCTAAGGAGATTTCAGACTCAAACCTTACTTCTGATTAAGCAGAATCACTGGCAGATTAGCCTTGAGAAATACAAGCATCTCAGCGTTTTTGGCACTCAGCCTGTTCCTCTTATCATCTAAAATATGTCCTGCTATGCTGAAAAGTCGCTCGCTATCTACACTTGTGCAAGGTGCACAGAGGAAGACCTAAAACTCACGCGCTAATAGTTGTTGCTATGGGCCAAGTGACTTCCTGCTCGCGGGGTCACATGACGTCGCTGAACACTACCTACACTACGCTCGTGAAGTCGCGCTGGAACTCTGACCAGCACTCGTGGAACGCCTCTCGTCCAATCAAAGCACTCGGTCCCTTTATGACGTCGAGCCCAGTGTGCGCTTCGGCGCTCTCTGAGCGAATCGACGAACCACTACCTACACTACGCTCGTGAAGTCGCGCTGGAACTCTGACCAGCACTCGTGGAACGCCTCTCGTCCAATCAAAGCACTCGGTCCCTTTATGACGTCGAGCCCAGTGTGCGCTTCGGCGCTCTCTGAGCGAATCGACGAACCACTACCTACACTACGCTCGTGAAGTCGCGCTGGAACTCTGACCAGCACTCGTGGAACGCCTCTCGTCCAATCAAAGCACTCGGTCCCTTTATGACGTCGAGCCCAGTGTGCGCTTCGGCGCTCTCTGAGCGAATCGACGAACGCAGCAAATGCCGTATGATATTCGTGGTATTGAAAGACCTTGCGTGCGTCCCTCCGCGAGGTATTTCTTTTGAGCAGACATTACAAACGGCATATTTGTTGTCTCTTTCCGACACTGTGTAATATTTCCAGACTGGCGACGCCATTTTGTAAACTGATCGGTCGTGACTCGTGTTTGATCGGCCGTTTTGAGAACTCCGATCAAAACCGATCAAGGCCATATCGGCCGATACCGATCGGCGCCGATCAGATCGGAGCATCACTAGCGCTTGAGACTGCCATATATGTGCCGTTTTATCACACGGCGCGGCTCCACGGCTCCACGGTTCTTTGGTGGAAAGGCATTTTTAACGAACTCCCAGCGAAATCAAAACACGAAAATCTTCTGTCACTACCTTTTCCAGTTGAACATAGAGTAAACTATTTAAATGTTGCCATTGTTTGCGAAGTTACAAGATCCTTATATGCATCAAAGGATGCAAAGTTCTAATGTAGCTACTGGAGACGTGACAGGCGCCTGAGACTGCCATATATCATACCTCAGTTTTATATGTATTCATCATCATATTTTTCGGGCATTTAGCTCATTAAACGGCGAAAATCACTGGCGGACCTGGGTTGCGATTCCATTTAATTTACAGGGAACTGTGTGAAAGGGGCTAACAGCTTGCAAAATAGGCTGACAACGCTAACGTTAGTAGTTATCTGTACTGTATAGTGTACTGCACTTAGTAATGTTTGTACCAAATGTTAGTACCAAAGTTAGCCATCTATCGTTAGCTAGCCATTTGTATTTTGTTAAGGTTACATTCCTATCTCAGTATTTGCGACTTCAGTCCTTGTCTTCTCTCAGCATACAAAAACCTCGGCTGACGTTCTGTCACCAATTTCTTCACCAAGGAGTTTCACGCGCACATTACAGTTTCAGCCCTTCACGCCTGCGCATTTGATGGGCCATCAACGGCCCATCAAAATCTTATCGTTCGAACGTTCAACGTGCGTTCCAGACTAATGGGCCACTCCGCCCCCCCCCCCCCCAAAAAAGAAAAATCATCGGATCTATATGATTCAGGGAAGTCACCTATTTTGGATTCAAAACAGCTAATTTCGACGAAAGGTGAGCGATTATCATGCCTGTGACCGTTGCATCACAATGAGCCCATCCGCAGACGTCTGCCTCCCCGGGCCTGGTCATTCTCCTCCTCACCTTTTTGACATCGTCATCATCCTCAGCGTCGCTGTCATGACGTGAATCTCTCCTCCCCCGTTGGTCACCAGCCAGCCTGTATGTATGTAACCATGGCAATAATATACAATGATCAGTTAGCGCTAGTCATATCATTTCACCCGGCAACCAGGAATGTTCACCATAGCAACCAAGCTCTCAGGACTGACAGGAGAACTTGTCTGAGGTTTCATAAGAGATGTTGTATTCTGGAGGTGTTGGGAGTGATAACTCAGCACATTCCTTAGGCCAAATATTAACAATATTAAAACATGTAACAAAGCTGGAGCACCTATATTGCAGCTGATCTCTCCAGCAGGGTTCTGAACCAAGCCCTCACCTCAACAGGGCCCCTTCAATGTCCCTCTGCTTGGCTGGAGGTCCTCCAATACCACTGTCAGAGATTCCACGTCTGAGGATGAGGATTTTTTTGTTTAATGTATAACAAAGATAGGTGGACACTAACATCCTCAGATAGGCAAATTATTATAATAATGGAAAAAAATGTTTACCTCAGCAGGCTGATTCCTCGCCCCCTACCTCCACCTCCTGGGCCTGGGATGGTTGGTCGTCTGGCTTGGCCAGGTCTGAGGGGAGGAACAGGAGATCACTCAGGTTGAAGAGCAAACAGGCATGTTTAGAACCATATCGATTCGTGCCATTAGCTACCCTGCATAACTCAAACTTGTCTGCTACTATAACGACGCAAACAGATGAATTACTTGATTTCACTTTTGAAGTTAAGTGCTTTAGCTAGTGAGGTGTTCAAATAGCTACTGATCAGGAAACATGTTAGCAATATCTGCTAGTTGCTAGCCAGTTGGCTAATGAGTCTAATGACCATTGAAACACCGATTATAAATACATGAACAATATCAGTTCCCAGTATGAAAGAAAGCAATTTCTACGAAATCACGCTGCGTTCAATGGACTCCAGGCATGCAGAGGTAGTGATTCTGAGCTACGCAGCTAGCCTCCAGTGTGCTAGAAGGGAGAGGTGCCATCTTTGTGCAGAGTGCGACTGGCCGACGAACGAACGCTGAATTAAAATTGACATGGGTGTACTGAGTTTACAATGCATCGCTTACCTCAACTCATTAGGATCTCGGCCGGTTAGTTTACGAATGTTATCGTCTACACTTTTTAGGTTCTCTTTCGCTTTTTCGAGCTGATCTTGCAGAGACCGCACTACCACCGCCATCTTAGATGACTGACTGACTGCCTACACACGCCACTGCTGCAAAGCATCACGGGGAAGTCGCGTTCCGCTGTTTTGATTGACAACTGAAATGGTCAATCAACAAGAACTCTACGCTCTACGCATCCGCCCATCAAAACAGTCAGTAATGGCACACCTGTCAATGACCAATGGTCAATGCCTGTTGAGTTTTGAGTTACTCTGACTGCTTCATAGCTTAATACACATTTGTTAATAAATCTGTCTATCTAACAATGGTTATGGTGTGTACTATATCAGGGTATATACAGGAATCTTGAGGTTAATTTCAATACCTTTCTAAGACTTTTTAAAGACCTTATTTTTCCAGACCTCACCGCCACTTCGAGCTGTAACCGTTTACATCAGTGACACCTTTAACTCAACAGTTTTAGTTCGCAATAGACCACTATCATACAACAGAATTTCCGGTTCATCTTTGTTTTTTAATAAAACTAATAAATTCACAAACTTTTACTAAAAGTTTTTAGGACTCAAACTCTTTGGACAGAGTCTAATTCAGAAAAATACCAACAAAATTCAAGACCTCATAAAATCGTGATAAGACTTTTTAATACTTATTAAGGGTCTTGATTTTCCCAAAATTGATTTATCAACTTTCAATACTTTTCAAGACACCGCGGATACCCTGTATATGATTATTACCTATGCATCAGTGGAGGCTGGACAGACTCACTGCAATGCATGGAATGGAATAAATCAAACATGTGCCTCTCTTGCAACACATGGTTTATACGTGGTTTATTTACCCAATTAGAAACATACTGTTCATATTACTATGAATGTGTATGAATGCAGTTATTATTTGTTGGCAAGAGAGATTGAGAAAACGAGCTAGTCCTCCATTCAAGGTTATCCTCCACATAAACATTCAAAAATGTGTTTATTACATTGACATTTCAGTAAAAAAGAAAAAAGAAAGCTTTACACAGCCTTATGGTGGGCTTACAACAATGTCTTCCCTCCAAATCATCAACATACACAAGCATGTATAGCGATGGAAGCCACTATGGCAAAAGTTGAGATTGTATTTAATTCCAGCAGATGTTTAAAGCCAAGGGAACAGAGACAGGGCGACAATCGGAGCATCATGCTACATCTCATGGTGTCTCCTGATGAAGCATTGTATTGTGGGACCCAATCAACTCAGTCCTCCTGATCAGCCAAGTCATTCTGTTCAAAGTACCTATGACAAAGACAACATGATTAACCATCAACCAACATGACACTTTCCATGACAATGATTCCTTCCTGTGTAGTGTGTGTGTGTGTGTGTGTGTGTGTGTGTGTGTGTGTATTGATGAGGCTTACCTCGCCACAAGACAAATCATTAAGTTCAGAGCAGACAACCCCTCATCTTCCTTGCTTTGCTGCAATGGGGGAAAAAATGATAATAGTAATGATTTCATCATCCTCATTATTGCCTATGCCAGGCTACATTTCGGACACCCTTTTAACTCTACTTTGTCCGAATCCTCTGACGACATACAAGCGACCAGAGTGTGACAGAGCTCTGGACTTCTTACCAGCTTGGCCCGTACTTCAGAGCAGCGCCTGGCCAGCTGTCTGATGAGAGAGTGTGCTTCTGGTAGGAGGGGCTTCTCCAGACAAGCCAACAGAGCGTAGAGCCATCTTCCCTGGAGAGATTCAAGTAAATCAGCTTTAAATGCCCCCAAAATGCTCCATCTTTCCATGTGAGGAACACATTAAGACTCTCTTGTCTTTAAGACATCCAAGGTATCTCTTGTAAATTAACGTCCAGTTAGTATGATGGCGGAATAGCTTTAATAGAAACTGAACTTACCAACTGTGGAACAAAGTCTTTCTCTCCAAACCAGTTGCTCAGAAACTCCAGCACTGCAGAGACTGTGGCCTTAGGCAAGAGAGAGGAGAAGTTTGACTTAAGCCTTTGTCTTCCTTGTGGAACTTTTTTTTTTTTTTTTTTTTTATTTATTTTTTTTTTTTTCTGAGTGGGGCAGTCCCACTCATATTTTTCATTTTTATTGACAGTTATAGTGAAGATGTAGACAGGAAGGATGGGTGAGAGAGAGGAGGGATGACATGCAGGATATGTCCCCGGCCGGATTCGAATTGGGGACCCTGCGGTACATGGTCAACGCTTATTCCACTACGCCACCTAAGCGCCCCTTCCTTGTGGAACATTGATGAGCAATTTCCACCCTTGTCTGTCTTGGGCCATCATCATTATCATCATCATCATCATTTCACAAAGGAAGTTTGTAAATTCGTCCATAATGACCCTGCGGTGCTGTGTGAACTCCCCACCACCACCTACCCCAGCCCCCCAAGTAACAACAGCTTGAAGACGTGAAAGAACTCACCTGATTTAGCCTGCTCACTATGCTCAGGAAAGGTGGGAAGCCAAGCTGGTGAAACCGGTGGGAAGACGATACATTTAAGACACAGTTTCGATAATAACCGCTACACACTAATGTTACACCCACTCATAGTTCTTGTTCTAACCAATGATGTCACCTTCACATAGTCCAGGCCTTGATCAGGACCAGTCTCAGAGGGAGGGGTGTCGAGATAAACAGTTTCCCCCAAGCAGAACTTCTTCCATCCCTCCTCATCCTCTACTTTAGGCTAGGAAAAGACAGCGCTCTTTAGATACGGTATGTTGTCTGTTTGTTACAATACACCTTCTACCAACCGAAGCACATCCAACCTGATAACCATCATTTCATACTCACCATCAGAACATTGTCGTCCAACGCTTGGCCACTCCAGTGTCGCCGGTGTTTATTAATGCTCTGTAAAGTGAATCAGAATCAGAACAATTTCCCTTCAAAACAATGACACAGGCAATCGTGTTTATTATGCACATGTCTGTTACCTGTCTGACGTCAGAGAAGTTGCTAACTTGCTGTCGCTGCCATTTGAGGCTCGGGGCGAGTCCTTGAGGAGCGGCCTGGCAACCTGTCACCTGCCAAACAAAACATGTCCATCCACATCGTCATCAGGCAGGCTACAAGGCACGGAACACAGACGACATGAGTGTTTCATAGGTGGCAATGGAAAACAATGAAACTCACAGACGCGTTCACCGTTTGTTTCTTCGTCAATTTCTTTGGATCAATCTGAGCTACGACAACATCTGGACAAAGTGATGCCTCCAATCTGAAAAACAGACGAGCCATTGAATCAAGAGACAAGCTAACAAAGAGATACATTACTATACTTGGCAGTAAAAGATTTAGGGCATATTGGCATGTCAGACTTACTGGACCTGTCTGAGATATTCCTGCGGGTTTCTTGGCGGCTCTTTTAAATCAATTTCTTCACCGCTGTCGCCTGTCTCCACCGGCAGAAGCCTAGGCATGAGGTCCTCCACGTCCGATTTCATGATGGATGGAACTAGTTATGAAGCTACTCCGTGTCAGATTTATGTACGTTAAACACTGAAGGCAGCTAAGGACACTCAGCATGTCCTACGTGAAGAAATATCCCCCCAAATGTGGCTTGTTTGTCATCTAATAAAGATCTCACGAACGTGAGTGTTTAGCGCCATCTTGTTTGATGCCGAATCATGACGCATTAAGAATGCGCCTGTTGTCATGACAACTTAAAGATATACAGTACATGTATTTGCACATTGATGCGTATTATAAATCCGTCATCCAAAAAACGTTAAGCACAGAGACCTTGCACACAACAACAGTTATCCATAGAGGCATTGAGCCATATAAATATAACTCCCTCTGTCTTAAAATCCAATAACTTTACTGTATACGAATGTGAGTATGTTTTTTTTGTCTCTTGGTGTGTGGAGAATATACACGTTATTTATAAAAACAATATTCGAATAATAGATAGATATTTATAAACATCGATATGTTTATATAAGTCCATTTCCCTCAGTTGCCGTTGCGCTGGTTTAGTTCAGTGGTTACTTCGTAAGCATTTCTTCTCAAGAAAACCTTCACTCCACCCTTTACCGGGTTCGAACCACGTGCGCTGTCCAGCGTTTTCCTGAGAGGACAGGTGATGAGCGTTCAGGGGGAAATGTTTTTATGAGAAAATGACCGTTCAAATGCACGGAGACAACATGAAATATGAACACTGGTCATACATGTAGTCCTTTACGTATAGCTTTCTGTTCCCTTAGTGTTTAACACTAGTGTGTGCGGTTGAAGTTAGTCTTTAGGTAAAACATATTGTAGGCAATTATGTATACATTTGACTTTGAGTAACAGAAATCCCATCACAAGGTTTGTCACTTATGTCTCCTCTGAAGAAGGATTCCATGGCGTGTTGTAACAATGGGACACTTTTATATCAATAAATAACCAAGAGATTCAATAAACTGACAGCTCAATAAACTGTCACTTAATATTAGTGATTTCATGTAATATTCTGCCACCAGAGGTGATTTAGGCAAAAGGCAAGTTTATAATAAATGCCATTTAGCTGATGCTTTTATCCAAAGCAACTGTCATTGCAGTGAGTGCATATTTTCAGCATATATGGTCCCAGCGGTAAATCGAACCCACACCATGGCTAAGTGTGGTTAGCACCATGCTCTACCAACTGAGCTACAGAGGACCACCAGGTCAAAGCTTTAAACCACAGATCCAAAACAGTCTTGTATCACAGCGCCTCCCCTCCTAGAGAGAGAGAGAGAGAGAGAGAGAGAGAGAGAGAGAGAGAGAGAGAGAGATGGGAGGGTAGAGGAAGATAATCATTAGATGTTGATGCTAGAAGAACACACCAAGATGACGATACATAGAAACGAGTACCTCGTCTTTGAAAGTCCAGTTTCACAGTCAAGTTTTGGGTTCATTAAAATCTCTCCCTCAAACTGATTTGATGTATCAAGGACCCCAATTGAAATAAGCCAGTGGCTTTCTTGGGTTTTTATCCTGTTAGTTGACCTTGTATGTAATATGTACTTTCATGTACCTACTTCTGCAAATCTTCTAATAAAGTTTTCAATCAATCAATCAATCAATGTACAGCCCGCAGTTTTGTTAGTAAGTATGTGAGAAAGTAAAGCTAATAAAGTTGAATCAATTGAATAAGAAAGTGTGTCCAAACTTTTGACTGGTACTGTACACACACGTGGATCTATTTATTTTGCATCCAAAGGTCAGAAAGTCTTCCAGCACAATAATCAATGTGCATGTGTTTTACCACCAGAACTAATAAAACATTTATTACCAGACAAGTAAAACTGTTTATAAAACAGTTTATTTTACTCTGCCGTGTTGTATTTGTCGTTATTGTTTATAATGTGCTTGTCTTGTGTCGAGATGTTAAGAATAAAAAAAGATATAACAAAAAGAAAGTAAAACTGTTTTTCAGGAAAAGAACAGGCTTTGATTAACATTTGTTTGATCAACATTTGTTGATCAATGTAATCAGCTGCTCATTTAGCTATCAACATTAACCTGCTAGCTTTCAACTTCATTCAAGCACTGTTCCATGTTAATCATTATCCCTGGTTGCCGTATCTTATCATGAGTCTTTCCTCATTTGCTGAATAGCAGAGCCCTGAAGAACATGACAGCCACAACCTGAGAGCAGTGTCCATTTGTCCTTTCAGGGTTGAGCACAACTCTGTCACTCAGTATGGATCATTTTACATGAATGGATTTTAAAATATAAAATATGGCTTTTTCACAGATACACCTTTGGACTGTAATCATCTTGATTTGTCCAACTCTAAATTCGGAATTGTTGTCTGACCTCAAGCTCTGTGGGGACCCAGAGTGTGAAAGTAAGTCGGCAGTAACAGAGGAGGAAACTGTTTATCTATACTGTGTGTTGAATTCCTACGAATATCTCTGTGGTAGACTAGGGTTGTCATATGCTGTGGTAGACTAGGGTTGTCATATGCTGTGGTAGACTAGGGTTGTCATATGCTGTGTTTGTACAGGCTTAATGAGTCGAGTCCAGGCCACCAGAGATCACCAGGGAAAGGACTGCAGATTCCTCAACTTCAGAAGAGGAGATGTGATATTTGTTTACCATAAACTCACTGGGAAAAGAGATGATCTTTGGGCAGGAAGTGTGAGTTTGTTTTTGTATCTCTATGTGTTTAAAAAGAGGTTTCATTACCGCTGGAATTATGAATGACAGTGCAATAGATTACACACATAAGGCTGTCTTCTTATCTGGGTGAACCCTGCCATGCTGATGTGAGCTGATATCAATGATTGTTGTAATATCATGCTGTGCTTGCTATAACTCAATACTGTTGTGCTCTTAAAAAATTCAGATTGACAGACAATTTGGGTATTTCCCCAAAGATGCTGTGAAAGTGGAGGAGATTTATGCAAACACAGAGAAAGTAGTGGAGACACAGGTAATCTTCGGTTTGAAATCATAGATTGGAAAGTTAAAATATGGTTTTACTTTGTTATCTGTATAGAGTGGGGTGATTACCAGATTTTTACGGTGAAATAGACAATTCAAGACAATAGACAATTCAAATAGAGCAATACTGAAACAGTAATTCAAGACATTCTCATTCTTTCAGAAACATGACGTCTTCTGCATGGATGATTATGGCTCGATGATAAGTGACTCCAGTGACTGGGACAACCAAGGAGCTCTGAGTTCAGAACCTCAAGAGAGGACCTTCAATGAGGCTGAGAATGTTCAAAGATCTGAAGACGTCTTTGCGTCTCAAAGTTCCACACAGAGCAGTGATGCAACAGAGCACCAAGAAACCAAACCTGCGCCAAGCGAACAAGGTGGGTCCTCTTGGATTGGCTCTACAGTGGGATGGCTTGGTTTAGGAGGAGGTGATACCTCTGCTGGTGACTCAATAGAAGAAAATGCAGAGCAACAGGGGTCTTTCAAAAGCAGGAGGCTAGCTCTGGATATGGATGGGAATAATCTGGAGCAGGAGGACGAGGAAGAGGAGGAGGAGGAGGAGGAGGAGGGGAAGACTGGGACGTTTGACTGGCTCGGGGATGGGCTGACCAGCGCTCTGGGGTTTGGTCAGGGAACTCCAGTGGTCCGTCAGGAGGAGCCTGTTGAAACCGACTCATCAAACACTCCCGCTCCCTCTAGCTCCTGGCTAGACATGGGCCTAAGAGACATGTTAGGCTATGGTCAGACTAATAAGGATGCAGTTGAGGAAACAACAGGAGCAGGAACAGATCTGGATGCAACGACAGACCCAGCAGACCAACGGAGCCCTGACACAAGTCTGCCTCATCAGGCTACAGAGAAGCAGGCAGAGGAGACTGAGCAGCACAGAGATGACGATGATGAAGACGGTGATACAGAGATCCGCAAAGAGGAAACAGATGAAGAACACGCAGATGCAGGTAGGGAGACCTCACGTATTGATATAATTACACAGGATGCTGTCGGAGGATCAGTAGGAAGTAAAGGTGATGATGACATGACTAAGTATCCAGGCCCCCCTTCGTCAGACCTAGGTGAGGTTGAGAGTAGAGATGACATCAGGGCAGCAACAGACCAGGTACCCGAGAGTGAGGACCAATCACAGGGCACCGGGGAAGCACCAGATCGTCAAGGTGATACTGAGACGGCAGCAGCAGACTCTGAGGTCAGAGAGGAACCTGAACCTGTGTCAGAGGTTAATGACGTCCTTCCTAGTCTCATTGAAGCTGGGGACAGTCCCAATGGAGAGAATGAGGGAAAGGAATTAGAGTCAGACCCCAAAGCAGATGAGGAGAATGATCGCAAAGCAACCAGGTTGAATCCAGGTGGTGAGGATGTCCTTGGTTCCCACTCAGAGGGCCCTGCTGGCCCTGCTGAACACAGCCTGAGTGACATGGTCGTTGATCCTCCAGCTGGCTCTGACAACACAGAGACCTCAGGGCCTCCAGATCCACCTGGATCCACTCACAGTCAGGCAGAGGGAGAGACACTGACAGAGGAGCTGACGGAGGGATCACAGGTGGATACATCTGTAATACCTGCAGAGGAGGACATTAACATTGATACAGGGACTGAAGTGGTCTCCTCTAGTCAGACAGGAGACGATGGTTCTCTACCTCGTCAGGACCCAACAGAAGAGGACAGTGAGGACAGGGCAGCCATGTTGGATGACCAGACCATCACACCAGATAGAGAGGAGGAGGGAGGAGGGACAGCAGAGGAGACCCGAGTGGAGGAGGGGACAAAGACAGAGAGGGCAGATCCACAGCGGTATGATGCTCAGGAACCTGACATAGCTGAACCTGTCATGGGAAACACCACAGAAGAAGAGGGGAGTAGATTGATTACCACCACAGAAGAAGAAGCAAGTAGATTGATTAGCCGTAGTGAGCGGGAGGAGGAACGTGAGAACACATCAGATAGGAATGTTGACATTGAACACAACGTAGACTCAATTGTGCTGAAAGAAACATTAGCCCCACATGTTGATGTTGATGAAGATGGAACCCCCTCCTCTGATCATTCTAAGTTGTGGCCTGTTGAGGCCGAGGAGGTCCTTGATAGCGTAGGGTTCGTCAACATGACCCCTGACCCTGCTGAACACAGCCTGAGTGATGTGATCATTGACCCTCCAGCTGGCTCTGACAACACAGAGACCTCAGGGCCTCCAGATCCACCTGGATCCACTCACAGTCAGGCAGAGGGAGAGACACTGACAGAGGAGCTGACGGAGGGATCACGGATGGACACATCTGTAACACCTGCAGAAGAGGACGTTAACATTGATACAGGGACCGAAGTGGTCTCCTCTAGTCAGACAGGAGACGGTGGTTCGCTACCTCCTCAGGACCGTGGCATAGGGTTCGTCAACATGACCCCTGAACCCGTGTTAGACTCCACATTAGAGAATACTGACACTATAACCAATAATGATCCTCTGTCTGATAAGACTAATGAAAATGAGGAAAGTCATATTGTGGATAAGGACTCTGAGATGGGTGAGATCATCACAGAGATTAAAGTTTGTGAGACAGAGGGGGGGGGAGAGGTGAGGGAAACATCCACAGATGAAGTAGAGCGGGACCAGGAGGAGGGTCAGGCACAGGTAGCACAGAGAGGAAGCCACTCTGACAGCTTAGAACTATCCCCCCTGGGGACAAGGACAGAAAGTGAGCAAAGACAGACAGGAAGCCCGGAGGAGACACTTGACCAAGACATGTCAGTGGAAGATGTAATCCGAGTCCACAGGGAGTCTGAGGAAGCTCAAAGAGGCAGCAGCAGCAGCGCTGTCGAGGAGGACATCCTGAAGGATAGACACAGCGTGACGCAGGAGGAAGTGACACGCGATCAGACAGACGTGAGGGATCGGATAGATGACCATCATCATACAGATGATAGTAGTCAGATTGGTGACATCAATCAGTCCCTATCACTCAGCAGCCAGGACATAGACATCCCCTCTGAAGAGGCTGAGGAAGGGCATAGTGAGGTCCGTGCTGAGGTGGAGAGAGAGCATGAATTGCAGGCTGGTGGCAGTCGTGACGACAACAGAGACAGCTTTGATGGTTTACATCCTGTCAGTCGGTTCTTCTTCACGGATGATGATCTCATCATCCAGTCAGAGAGGACAGACATCCATGAGTTTCATTCAGATGAGAATACCATTCTAGAGCCTTCGAATGGAATAGCTAACCAGAGCCTGTTTAATCGTCCAGACACCACAGATATAGAGAGCACAGAGCAGAATATTGGAAATGAAGAAGTCGACGTGATAAAAGAGGTTAATTTGGTGAACAATGATAGTCGAGATGATAATGAATTCACTGGCACTTCTGAGAGAGATGGAGAGGGAGAGGGAGAGATTTCAGCTTCTCAGAGTGAAAATAAAGCCATACCATCTGACAAGGTTGATTCCACAGACCCTCCACAGGAGGAAACTACAGACACACGTGCCAGTCGGGGGACTATGGGGTTTTTCAAAAACGCCTTTGACTTCTTCACCCAAAAAGAAAAAGAGGAGCCACTCCCACCTGTTAGAGAGGCGGAGCCACTCCCACCTGTTAGAGAGGCGGAGCCACTCCCACCTGTTAGAGAGGAGGAGCCACTCCCACCTGTTAGAGAGGAGGAGCCACTCCCACCTGTTAGAGAGGAGGAGCCACTCCCACCTGTTAGAGAGGCGGAGCCACTCCCACCTGTTAGAGAGGAGGACCCACTCCCACCTGTTAGAGAGGCGGAGCCACTCCCACCTGTTAGAGAGGAGGAGCCACTCCCACCTGTTAGAGAGGCGGAGCCACTCCCACCTGTTAGAGAGGAGGACCCACTCCCACCTGTTAGAGAGGCGGAGCCACTCCCACCTGTTAGAGAGGAGGAGCCACTCCCACCTGTTAGAGAGGCGGAGCCACTCCCACCTGTTAGAGAGGAGGAGCCACTCCCACCTGTTAGAGAGGAGGAGCCACTCCCACCTGTTAGAGAGGAGGAGCCACTCCCACCTGTTAGAGAGGAGGAGCCACTCCTACCTGTTAGAGAGGAGGAGCCACTCCCACCTGTTAGAGAGGAGGAGCCACTCCCACCTGTTAGAGAGACACAAATCCAGACTGAGGCCCAACCCCAGACTCAGGCCCAGACCCAGACCCAGACCAAGACCAGACCTCTTCTAGTACAGCACTCTCTGAAAGAATACAAGAATATACAACGGCACATGACAGCAGGTGATGTCAACACGCTATTGGACCTTTTTGGAAAACACAAACTCCTGTGGCTAGACTACTGTCTGGGCAGCCCAGAGGATCAGACTGGTAATGGAGACAACGACCTGGCCATCCTCTCAGATCTGGAGCGCCTCCTGCACTTCCACATGGAGAGACTAACCACAGCTCACAGACTGACAACCGACGGGTCTCTCGAGGTTAAACACATGTCACTACAAAAACTAGAAAGGCTCTTGTCAAGCGTAAAGCACAGATTCACACCAGAGAAAGCACCTGTCAGTATTGAAGACAGTCAAGGTACTACTAAATGTCTCCTCTGTGTTTTATGAGTGAATAGGAATAGTTAAGATATGTGTGTCAAAATTGTTGCTTCGTACAATTGTTGTAAAATTGTTGCTTCGTACATCCCATACAGCTGTAATCGACATAGTGAAATACAAATCAGCAACACAATATAATGTAGTAATTAAAAAAGTAACAATAGTGAAATAATATTCAATAATGTCAAATATTATATATATATGTATATTATAATCTGTTAATGCAATATTTGATTTAAAATCGATAATTCCTATGTTCTTCTGCAGGTGCAGACAGGACAAACTGCATCGCTGGAGTTTGCCACAGCAAAGAGGAGGCCATCCGACCTCCGTCACCAACTAGGGCACACTCCCATGATCAGGCCTCTGCTTTAAAGGATAAGTCTGCTGCAGTAGTGGACTATGTCCTGGCCACTGCACGTCAAGTCACTAGTGATGTCCTTCCCCATATCCTGTCAGCCATGGCCCTTCTGAAATGGATCACTTTACAGGTAAGACAGGTTACTTTTAGAAACTGGTGGTCCTTTAAGACTGCCAGAATGTTTCTGTGGCTTGCAATAATGTCATCGGTCATTTGAACTGCCAGCCAAGCCAATAGTCATCATTCCAACATTCCTCAGTTGGGACAGGCTTCAGTTACAATTCATAGCTGGACTGAAGTGCTACGATCCAATGTGAGGACTCTTAAGTTTATTATAGAAATGGAGTATCAAGTCGATGAGGTGAGCGAGAGGCACTAGAGGGTTGGGTTAATCACTGAAAAAGTGTTCTGATAGTGAATGCCAGATTCTGATTGTTACTAGGGCAGGTGTCAGTGACAGTCAGCACCAATGTCTACACACACACACACACACACACTCAACGATGTCAATAACTGTATTCGTGTTTAACCACGGGAGAAAAACGTAATTACTTTAGAGCTGTCGAAATGTGTTTATGTTTTCCAACTAAACATTTTGTGGGGGAGCATATTACGATTCGTGTTGTGTTCCACTTCCACCTGACCTGACTGCTTGCGTGTCCCTTTAAACCCGCTCCGATGTGCCAGTGTGGCGTTCTACAATTGGTGACGTTGAGAAAACGCCATCTCAAAAGCTCCAACTCCGCGGGGGTGTCCGTGCTCTTATCAACTCCCTATTTCGACTGAAAAACACACAAGCAACCGTACATTATTTTTTACAGCATTTACATAAAGTCTTACATCGTCCTAGTGTATGAAAGTAATAATATATGACACGTTTTAGTGACTTTATGAGGAAAAGAATAGCATCAATTCCCCCCCAGCTCTTGTTTTGTACAACATGACGTAACCCTGCTCTTCAGCTTCACGTTCACCGCTATCGAACTGACAGCTGGACACCAGTCTCTCTAATGATAACATAACCAGTCAAACTGTTTAAATGCTATATTTGAAAAATGGCAGACCAACCAAAGAGTGACAGGTTCGCCAGTGAAGTGGCCGATATGAAAACAGCAGCTAGAAATTACTACACGGTCGCTGTTGAGAAAGTGAAAGATGTGAGTGTCATCATCAGCACTGCTAGCTAACCTAGCTAGCTAGCTAGCGTTGTCTATGTTGTCAATGTTGTGCATTCAGTGTGTAATACTAAGAGGCTAATATACTAAACTTGCTTGATCTCATACGTGACAAAGAGAGCACTGATGCCTGGACTGCAAAACTAATTATTAGCTAGAGGTAGCTAACATCTAGAAGCTAAATTACGGTGTGAGCTAACTGTTGTCTCGCAAGCTGGCCAAAATGTCATGGTCAAGTCACAGCCACATTGTATCAGTGGTGTAACTTTGGCGATACTGTTCAACTGGAAACACTGTTCACTGAGTGTACCAACCAGGTTATCGAGCATCTGTCTGCCCCGCAGCTGGTCATGGATCAAAGCACACTGCTGTGTGTTTAGCTAATCGTTGTTGTTGTTGTCGTTGTTGTTGTTGTGTTCTCCCCAGGTCGTGTCGTCCCTGCCTGATGACATCAGACCCGGTCCTGACCTGTTTGGCTTGCCATGGGAAGCTGTCATTGTCACCGCTGTGCTGGGGCTGGTCACCCTGCTACTGTTCAGCTGCAGGTTCTATCACTTTGTGAGTAAACAGTAAACATTCTCTCTGACATCACCTGTGCGGAAGGGATGGCCTGAAACTGTGGTGATGACTTCCACTCGGGGGCGGCTGGTGGAGGTAGAAATCAGCCATCATCATTCCATACCATACTGGAGCTGTCCTCCGATTTCTACCTCCACCAGCCTCCCCTGCTTCCACTTTGTCCGAATGGCAGAGTGCTGAATAAGCCGGTCTTTGTCATACTAGTACTACTCATGTCAAAAGTGCTTCTATATTCAATCCATTATTGTCTCATGATGGATTATAGCCTTGCATATCCTCACAGGACCTCACCCAGTTGTCGTTTCTGTTTCCACAGATTAAAAGCAGGCTATATGTGGGTAAGTTCTGGCTTCAATCAGTATAATCAACACATCACCCTGCCAGGGGCTGGTTTGACTGCCTGTTCTGACTGTTTACGATCTCATCCTTCCACAGGTAGAGAGAGGAGGATGGGAAAGAAAGTGGCTGAACTATTAGATGAAAAATGCAAAGTCCTGGAGACTTTGAGTGCAGTTGAACATAAGGTGAGGTCTTATTTGAATAAGTCCTTAGTGTTACTACGTCAGATGCTGTATGTTTAGCGGTTGTGGGTGTGTCAGGGGTGTGTGTGAACTATTCAATGCCACTTAAAATATAACATGACTTGTATGGACTGTATTTAGTGATTCAATGCGTTCCTTCCTTATATTAACATGGAATTACATATGTGTGTGTTGTGTTTGTTTTTGTGTTCCATGTAGTATAAAGAACTGGAAACCGCCTTACGGGATAGTGGTGTTTTAGCTCACGCGGAACACGAAGAGAAACTGGAGGTAAGAGACAAACAAACAAAACCGTATCGTCACCCCCCCAGTTCGAAAGACACACTTCAACATTTCACCTCTGAACAACCCTAACAGAGGACGGCATGAAAGACGTTCTGTACAAGGCTCGAGTCCCGTCTTCAATCTGTCCTGCTTATTCCCCCTCAGATCACAGCGCGGAATCTGCAACAGTCGAATTCCCAGCTAGAAGAAGATATCAAACAGTTGAAGGAAGACCTGGACCTCCAGAGGTCGAGGAGACTGGAGCAGGAGACGACGGTGAGGTGGACCTTAGATACTCGATAGATACCCGTCATACCCCTTTCACGACGCATTACACACTCGCCTTAGACACCAAACCCGTTGACGTCCTTCGACCACGATTCCGCTTGGTCTCACCTTCAGCTCTAACGTGAGTTCCTTCTTCCTCCGTGTTCTCTCCAGATCGCCGAGATGCAGGAAACGTTGAAAAGCTTAGAAGAAGAAACCAAAGACCTCAAGTCACAGGGGGAGCAGGTAGGAACAGTCGGGACCGTTACACCACATAGACCACGTTTACCAGTTCCCTTCTTCCCCTCTGTTAGTTGGAAGCGTGACGTAATGCCTTCCGCTGTCCCGCCAGGCCCAGACCACCCTGAAGATCTACAACATGAACAGCGAGAGGCTGGATAAGAACCTGGAGGCGTCCAGGGAGGAGAACAGCCTGTTGCAGGAGAGGAACGCTCAGGTAGGTTTCCACCGGGCGCCGGAACTAACATACATTTGAACATAATAACATAATAATAACTAACATAAATTTGTTAATAACATAAATTGGTTAATAACATAATAACTAACATACATTTGTGACGTTAGAATTCTAAGGTTCTATCTCCATTTTGGGTCAAAACTGAGTTTTTTTTTACATAATCTGATCCTTTAGGTGTTTACTAATGCCTGTGTGGTGTTATTTTCTTAAATGTTGATTTTTTTTTTCTTAGTAATGAATAAAATACAAAGGTTCCATCTCACAAAACATAATGGAATGTAAAAACTTTGACGCTCAAGATCTCTGAACTACCCTAAACGGAGATAGAACCTTATAATCCTAAAATCACGAATTGTAGCTCCTTGTTATGGATGATCATGATGATAATGATGATGATGATGATGATGATGATGATGATGTTGTTGATGTTGTTGATGCATGAGGTGTCCTGGGGGGTATTCCATCAACGTCGCTGAAGGAAAGTCTAGGCTTATTATAAAATGCAGGCTTATTTTGAAGCCTCGCGAGACTTATCAAAAATAAACCTGGATTTTACTTTAGCGACGTTGATGGAATACCCCCCTGGACAGATAGAGGGCTAGAGTCGAGTGTTGTCCTCACCTTGTCCTTCTCTCTCCTTCTTCTCCTCCTCCTCGCCTCCTCCTTCCCTCTCTTTCTCCTCCACCCTCTCTCCTCCCTTCTCTCTCCCTTTCCTCCTCACCCTCCCCCTACTCCCTCATTCTCTTTTCCCTCCCTTCTGCTCTCCTCCCCTTCCCACCTACTCTTCTTTACCTTTCCTTCCCCTTCTCCCCTTTCCTCCCCACAGTTGCGCCAGGAGACAGAGGGATGGGGGGAGCGTCTGAGCGAGCTGGAGGAGGAGATGAGGCTGTGTGAGAGCTCCTACACTGGGATGGTGCAGGACGCTGCCTACAAGGACGACCGCATCAAGGTAGGGCTGTCAACCTCACAACCTCACTGGCTGTACTAGAGCACCAAGGTAGGGCTCTCAACCTCACTGGCTGTACTAGAGCACCAAGGTAGGGCTCTCAACCTCACTGGCTGTACTAGAGCACCAAGGTAGGGCTCTCAACCTCACTGGTTGTACTAGAGCATCAAGGTAGGGCTCTCAACCTCACTGGCTGTACTAGAGCATCAAGGTAGGGCTCTCAACCTCACAACCTCACTGGCTGTACTAGAGCATCAAGGTAGGGTTCTCAACCTCACTGGCTGTACTAGAGCATCAAGGTAGGGCTCTCAACCTCACTGGTTGTACTAGAGCATCAAGGTAGGGCTCTCAACCTCACTGGTTTAATACTATCAGTACTATGCATCAACTTCTAAGTTCTCTATCTTCAAATATTAGTTGTACATCTGGTTCTCCTGACCCAGTCAACAGGTCTTTTAACCCTGTCAGAGGCTGGGTGTAGCTCCAGATGCAGGTCCAGGACACCAGCTACAGCTAATGTTGGCAGATTATTCTGCCCTGTTCTGGGATGTCACAGAAAATAGTTAAAGAAGATATGCTTATTTGAACGTTGGTACACCTCAAACCAAATACCGGAGAGTATCACTCTGCATCAAAACACAGGCAAAACAGCTGCTAATAGCTAGAGGCTAAAAAGGAACATCGCTCTGACCATCTAACTGCATGTTCAGCACATCACAACACGCTGAGAGAACATCAACATGGTAAAAACACGTAGCTACACACAATTAGATGATCACACAGTCCTTGCTTTTGAACATGTCCTAAAACGTACGTTTGTTCACAAGCCATGTATCACTTACCCAGTAGCCTAGGACAGACGAGACAGTGAATCCAACTCACAAATTATATGTAGTGATCCTAGAACTGTTGGTTGTTATATCAAGTGGGCTCTCCAACACTTCCGCTTTCGCAATTATGGCGCTTTTCCATTGACCAGAACGGTACGGCACGCATTTGTATCCTACCCGTACCGTACTTTCAGAAACGCTTCTCCATTATACACAACAGACCTGGAGCGAGTCGGGACAGTAGGAGGAGTTACGTGTCATAAGAGCACTTCACTTTAATAAGTGCCGCTATAGCTCAACGGGGGGAAATGCGATAAGAATGATGTCAAAATGCAGCACTATCATGCACAGATCAGCCTTGTAATGTAATGTTAGATATATAACATTAGACAGGGAGCGCAGATTTATTTGTATGGCGTTCACGGCATTAGTCAACTACATGCTCACATCCAGTCATCCGCTCACTGCTCTCCATCAAAAATGGCACATCCATCAATAATATTACATAATAACAACTGCTCGGATTAGATTGCGGGTTGTTTTCGTTTAATAAGTCCCGCTATACAGCTATAGCGTCACATCAACGGAGGGAAATGCGAGATGAACTCTGCGCGAGTATCATGCTCATGCGTTCCATAAATTCCTCAGTTGAACGGAAAGTCCTATCTATTCCATTCAAAGTGTTTTAGCCTTCCCCCTTTCCACTGGTAATAAGGAATTGGCAAGAAGAGATCGATATAAATAGATCAACATTTAAAAACAGATGAAGAGAATGAATACAATATAGAGATAAAAGTGTTATTACTGGAACTGTTCTATTAGCTAAAATGGTCCCGGCTCGGCCCGGCTCGGTACGCCTCGTTGGCAGTGGAGAAAGCAAAACAAACCGGGCTCACACGGTACGGCACGGTACAGTACGGCAGTGGAAAAGCGCCATTAGACGCCTTGATAGATGACCCATTGATGTCATATTGCCGAGTTCGTCTTTGGTTGATGACATAATTGACATTACTTTTAACAGAGGTTCAGTTGTTGTCTAATAGCCTGCTGTCTGTCTGTCTGTCTGTCTGTCTGTCTCTCTCTCAGTCCCTGACAGACTGCCTACTGAAGATGAAGGACTGGGACTCAGAGCTGGAGGACGGAGCCGACGGAGAGGACAGGGACAGAACACAGGGAGCCGAGAACGGAGGGGGACCAGGTACGGTTCTGATGGATATTGGCTGTTTTTTTGGACTCTCTCTCTCTCTCTTTCTGTATCTCTCTCTCTCTTTCTGTATCTCTCTTTCTCTCTTACTGTATCTCTTTCTCTCTCTCGCTCTCTCTTTCTGTATCTCTCTCTGTCTCTCTCTCTCTTTCTGTCTCTCTCTCTCTTTCTGTATCTCTCTCTCTCTTTCTGTATCTCTCTCTCTGTATCTCTCTCTCTCTCTTTCTGTATATCTCTCTCTTTCTGTCTCTCTCTGTATCTCTCTCTCTCTGTGTCTCTCTCTCTGTTTCTCTCTCTCTCTTTCTGTCTCTCCACCTCTCAACAGTCTCTCTCTCTCTCTCTGCGCTGTTACATGAGACGGAGCCTAGATGTTGTGTTGGGATGTTGTGTCGTTGTGTAGGACGTCTGTGTCTGTTCTAACTTCTCCCATATGAACCTTTGGATCTTCTCGGCTTCACAGATAATCGCCAACGGCAGAAAGTACAGAAGCTCATCTACGCAGCCAAGGTACGTCTCGTAGAGAAGCAGAAACACCGGCAGAATGGAAGCATCACTGAATGTCTTCAACCGGACCCGAACATTGCAGCCCTATGATTCTTTTTAGTCAATGCCATGACCGTGTCCTTGCCAGGATCATGCAGAAGATAATAGACGGATGTGTGTGTCCGTCTCTCCTCTCTGCAGATGAACGCAGACCTGAAGTCGGTAGACGAGGACAAGGACAGGGTGTTTGCTAAACTAGCTGATGAAGTCAAGGCTAAAGAGGACCTCCAAGGTTGGTAGACCTTCTACAGCTGTACAATAACATCACACCGTCTACAGCTGTACAATAACATCACACCTTCTACAACTGTACAATAACATCACACCTTCTACAGCTGTACAATAACATCACACCTTCTACAGCTGTAGGATAACATCACACCTTCTACAGCTGTACAATAACATCACACCTTCTACAGCTGTAGGATAACATCACACCTTCTACAGCTGTAGAATAACATCACACCTTCTACAGCTGTACAATAACATCACACCTTCTACAGCTGTACAATAACATCACACCTTCTACAGCTGTACAATAACATCACACCTTCTACAGCTGTAGGATAACATCACACCTTCTACAGCTGTAGAATAACATCACACCTTCTACAGCTGTACAATAACATCACACCTTCTACAGCTGTACAATAACATCACACCTTCTACAGCTGTACAATAACATCACACCTTCTACAGCTGTACAATAACATCACACCTTCTACAGCTGTACAATAACATCACACCTTCTACAGCTGTACAATAACATCACACCTTCTACAGCTGTACAATAACATCACACCTTCTACAGCTGTAGCAGGTCTTCTAGCAGTCTTCAAGCAGCGTCTTCTAAACCCATACTGGGCATCTGATTACATTTAAGGCACCATTGAACTTACGATAAATGAATTGATTCATACCGTAATATAAGTCCTATCGAGAGGAGCTTCAGAATTTGTTTTCATAATAAACAGACCAACTGTTGTCATAGTCATAGCCGTGTTTAATTCAGTCTAGAGTCACAGCCAGGTTTAACCCCTCAGTCACAGCCCAGATTTAACCCCTCAGAGTCACAGCCCAGGTTTAACCCCGCTTGCCCGTCCCTCCAGAGGGGATCCAGAAGCTGGAGACAGAGAAGGACTCTCTGCAGTCGGAGAGGGAGAGCTACTCGGCCCAGGCACAGAAACTCCAGCAGAAGCTGCAGATCATGACGGAGATGTACCAGGAGAACGAGCTCAAACTGCACAGGTGGGCTAGCGTCTGTAGAGAGAGGGTTATGGTCAGAGAGAGAGAGCGTGTGGTTGTGTGATCCTGGTTGCTAATAAAGTGGTATTGTTATTGTGTTGACAGGATGTTGACCGTGGAGGAGAGAGAGCGTCTGCAGAAGGAGGAGAAACTGACCAAGGCGGACAGGAACATCACCTTGGCTGTGGAGGAGCTGAGCAGCTACAGGTCAGATACACACACACACACACACAGACAAATGTCAGACACACACAACGTGTGTGCGTGTGTGTGCGCTCTCAGCATGCTGTCACACAATGGTTTGTCAGGGTTCCCAAGGGTCCTTGAAATCCTTGAAAGTTTTGGGGAAAAAATCAAGGTCTTAATATTTTGGAAAATAGACATGGGTCATTGAAAGTGCTTGAATTTCTCTCTCTCTCTCTCTCTCTCTTAAAAAAATGTATATTCACTTTTTCTTTTTTACTTCTTTAGCTCGTCAACTAGTAAATAAGTCTCTGTATTGCTTAACTTTACACATATTTCACAATATATTGTTTTGCTGCGCTGTGGTAGAGAAGGCAAGAGACCATCTAGTGTTCACACATTCAGCCTCTCTTTTTAATTGTTGTCTGTGAGCGGATAGTCCCTATTATATCAATTCTCATCTACATCTGTCTCAAACTATGCCGTGTTGGGTCCTTGAATTTGAGGGAATTGAGAGTCTTGAAAGTCCTTGAAAGGTGCTTGAATTTGATGTTTCAGAAGGTGTGGGAACCCTGGTCTGTTTTAATGTGCTGTTATGGCTCAACGCTCTGTTTCCCCCCCCACAGCCAAAGAGCCCAGGACCTGGAGGATGAACTGGAGAAGACCAACCAGGCTTACAAGACACAGGTACTGGGAGGGAGGGAGGGAGGAGGGAGAGAGGAGGGAGGGAGGAGGGAGAGAGGAGGGAGGGAGGGAGGGAGGAGAGAGGGTGGGAGGGGAGAGGGTGGGAGGGGAGGGAGGGAGAGAGAGGAGGGAGGGAGGGAGGGAGGGAGGGAGGGAGAGAGAGGAGGAAGGGAGGGAGGTGAGGAGGGAAGGAGGGAGAGATGAATGAATGAATGAATGGTCGG
>NC_137674.1:50024001-50049001 GCF_963989245.1 Nansenia antarctica | reverse complement strand
GAACAGTTGCGCCTTGCAGAATAGCAGATCTTACAACGCCTAGACAAGTGTTGAATATCTCAGGAGTTACGTCAATACAACATAGCTCTCTGCTGGACTAGATTCTATATGATGTAGCTCTCTACTGGACTAGATTCTATATGATGTAGCTCTACTAGACTAGACACTCCATGCAGCCAGGGGAAGTGTACAAGTGCACACTTAAGGACAAGGGGGGAGAAATAATAATAATAATAGATTGTATTTAAAAGCGCCTCTCAAACTCAAGGACACTGGAAAAGAAAAGAGAAGCAGGTCAACAAACAATAAAAAGATACACAAAAAACGAAAGGCAGAAATGGGGCACAGAACAAGACCAGCTCATTCTTCAGTGACGTGTTTGAGGTAGACTGGGCAGAGTACTTACCAGACATGTTATGGGTATGAGGGAACAGTTAATTATTGTCAGTTATAGTTCCCAGGTGTTAGAAAAGGTGAAAAGTTGCATCATATTAGTGCTAAAGCTTAAAAAAAATAAAAATAATCATTAACCAGCATTCAGAGATGAGTTGAGTCATAGCACAACTACAGACCAAGGTGACTGACGTATTAACGAACGCAATAAAACCAGGGAGACCTCGCTTGGCTTTTTAATGCTTTTATTCACTGATTAAAAGAAGAAGCATTCATTCAACATTGATTCAGATCAACATTCGGCTGGTTTACCCAATATCTGTCAGTCAGGTTTTTCAAAGGTTTTTCCTTGAACTTGGAATCTCAGATCACTTTTCTAATCGTTAAAATCTCCCCACATAGCTGGCCTCTTCATACCTGCGCCAGTGGATTTCCCCATTTGCAGATGTACATATAAAATCCAATGCTATGTGCTCACTAGAGACAAATAGACAGAACACACCCTGTCCATATATTAAACATTTAAGATGGTAAAACCATTTTTGCAAAACAACAACGCTTACAAACTTTTATTTTTTTCATCGTGTTCATAAATAGAACCTGGACATAATGTTGCATAAGAGTATATGTACTGATAAATATACAAATATGCACGGTTGAGTTTTTAACGTTATTTCTTCCCCGAAGTTTCTAAGGACGCAGCCTAGGTGTCAGCACTGCTGGTGCCCCGTGTGGCCACTACTAGTATGACTTCTTTTATTGCAAACTGTCCTGATTTTAAACAAATGCACAACATTCGTACCACTTAAAACTGGGGCCTGCAGGCCAGTCTCACAGAGACCATGTCTGTCCCCACGGTCGCCGCAGAAACTGAGGTGGCTTCCGAAGAATCTAGATCTTAAAACAATAATAACCATAATAATAATAATAATAATAATAATAATAATAATAATAAGGCCAAGTATCGTTGCAAGTTAAGTTATTTCCATTTATAAGTGACAGAAAAAAGAAAAAAAAATAGAAAAGAAAAGGAAAAAACGGAAAAGAAGAGCCAGTGGATTATATGCATTCCACTTGCATAGTATCAGACTGTGATGTGGGCCAGCCAGCGCCACTCTGGACCTTCACAACAGTGTGACCTTCCGCATACAGTGGTTCAGGCTGGTAACCATGGAATAAACCTAGGACAGGATGGAAGCATCTAGAATCATCACTCTTATGAAGGTCTCTTTGACTCTAAGCATTCTCTCTCTTTTAAGGCCAACATGTCTTGTCCACAGCGGGGGGGTAGCTTCCCCAGCTCCAGGAGCCTCTATGGGCCGTGGTCACGTCAACGACCCTCCCCTAGCGTCTGCTCTCTGAGACGGGCTCCAAGCAGCTCGCTGGGCCACAGCTACCCTCCTCCTTTTCTACCAGAGAGAGTTGGATTGCGAATGCATATCAAGTTTCCAGAAATAAATAAAAAGAAATATATTGGTCAAAAGGAAGAAAAAAAAAAAACGGGATCCAACTCAGCTGTAATAGTAATAAGAACCAGCTGGTCTTTCCCTCCAGAGCCACAAGGTAAGGCCCTCTCCGCTGTCTCGGCATGGCAGCAGGGACGCCCTGGGGAGGCATCTGATCTCTACCTCCACCAGCCTCCGCTGCCACACACCCGCCTCTATACCACTCCACACAGCGCGAAAGGATCGCTGGGTAAGCTCTGGCTCAGTCACGGACCAGCGGCCGTCTCTCTACCGGATCCCCTTTGACCCCCCCCCCCCCCCCCAACCCCGAAAACAAAGAATAAAAGAGTAAAAAAATAAGTCATCGTATTTCATGCAGACATTTGGCCATGTTCTGTTTGTCGCCTCCCCCAGTGGAATGTTTCCTACGCGTCGTTGTAGCAGCTCGCAGGTCCGATAGAAACCAACCATGATTATATTTCTAAACCTTAAATTACATTCACTCTTCACAGTGAAACAGGTGCATTGTAACAAGAGGGAGAGATCTAGCTTTGTTTTTTACCACGACCACAGCACAGCTGTGGACCACACACGGTCCAACTGACCAACCGACACCCCCCCCCCCCCCCCTGTGAGGACGCGCGCCCCCCTCGCTCCAGGTCACCTACAGTGCCGTCACTGTGGTCGCTCCGCTTGCGCAGCCAGATTCATCCGATCACACAACAACGCCTGGAGAGAAGAGTTTCAACATCTCAGGAAGAACCACATCAATATGATATAGCAATCTGCTGATCGGCACTGTAGAGGACCTAGAGGGGGGGACTAGTAGTGGACTAATAGTAAACTAGGAGTGGACTAGTGGTGGACTAGTAGTAAACTAGCAGTACACCAGCAGAGGTGTAGTAGTATGGTAGTAGTACATCTTGGCTGGTCAGCCATTGGCGCTGCCCTCGGCCAGCATAGGGGCACTTCATAAAAGGTTATTTCACCGTGATCTTTGGCAGCTGACGCAGGCGCGCTGACACAAGGTTTTTAAAATCCAGTGACTTGGTTGAATCCAGTGACTTGGTTTGGGGGGAAAAAAAATATTCCTCCTAACTTCCATATATATGTGGAGGCCTGAGCGATAGGACTTCTCCTCCTCCTGCTACTCTTCCTCCTTATCTGACTGGAACCCTGAGAAAGGTTGTTTCCTGTTCACTGGTGAGAAAGTGGTACGCCACACTTCAAACACACACACACGCACGCACACACACACACCGCCTTCTATGATGGATGCACTATTGAAACGTTTTTCACAGACACGGAAAAACACACACAAAGAAAACAAAACACTGATGCGTAAAATGAGCTATGCCTCTGTAACAGGTAGTCTGATGCTGCACTACTAGACAATGGTGAACTGGAAACACACACACACACACACACACACACACACACACACACACACACACACAAAATGAAAGCTCCTGTGGGTTTAGGCACAGCATGAATGAAGCTTTAGGATTCTTTACTTTACAACGTTGGACAACTGACTGGCAGAGTTACCCTCCCCGGGCAGGTCGGATCCCAACTTCTGTTCAGCAATAAACACCGTCGTCTAAACTCTCCAAAATATACATCTAATCTACTCTAGATCCTTTTTGGTGTGGTACTAAAATAGACACAGGATTTTTTTTAAATAAACACTTTCAGAACCCCTTTTTTCGCTAACATGCATATTTCTTTTATAGTATTCCTCTCTCTCTCTCTCTCCATATATATATCTCTTGCTTCTCATGCATTAACCGCAGTAGTCACCTGTGTTTTTCCTCTGGGGAAGCTGAACATGCAGGCGTGGGGGTCCGTGTCTGCCGTAGATTAACGGTGGGGGGGGCGCTGAGTAGACGCACACCGCTTGGTCCCGAGGCAGGTGTGACCCTGGGGATGGCCGCTAGCTAGCTCGCTGCCTGGAAACCCGGATGTCCTAGACACTTCTCCTCTCTTCCACAAGCCAGAACCGGCGTCGTGTCTGTCCGGTGTTTCCCGGCCGACGTTTTGGTCGTTCCAGCGAGTAACGGATCCGTTAGAGCCTCTAATAGTCAAGTATTAGGAGGGAGATATGCATGTGTATAAGAGAGGGAGGGGTAGGGTGGGGGGGGTTCTGGTTAGCAGGCGCTGACACGTTTAAAACGGTTGTTAGCTTCACATTATACATTCTACCGCCGAGCGACCGTCGACCTCTGGGTTCCCTCCGCTAGGGGCCTAAAACAGCGAAACACGTAACAGAAAAAGACGTTGTTAAAAAGAAAAAAGGTATTGTACTGACGCACGGTAAGGATGCTTTTTTTAAAAAGTTCATCGAGGGGGAAAAAGAGAGGAGGGAGGACTAGAAGAATAAAACCCAACAATCTGTAGTGTGCGTTGTGTTGGAAGAGCGTTTTCCCTGCGTGTCTCTGTGCGTCACCGTGTATCCAGTATTAACCCTTCCTTCTGCGGCCCGCTGGCCCCCCGCAGCCCCCCCCCGGTGGCCTTCCACGGCCCTGTGTGGACAGCTTCAGAAGACAGCCTTTGCTGGAAACAACATGTACTGTACCGAAAGTGCAAATATCCTGAGATTATGGAACAAGCTGACACGTCCCTCCCTCCGTCCTTCCCTCCGTCCCCGCTGTCCCGGCAGGTGAGAGGCCGAGGCCTGGACTCCATCCACACAGCGACACTGTGATCTAGACTTTATGTGCAAAGGGAGTCGCTGCTTTTTTTTGTTTTGTTGCCATTCTTCAACTCTTTTTCAACAACACCGTAATCTTTTAAAAAACAAATGTACGACTAGGTTTGTTAACCCGTGACAGGCAGGGTTTGATGGCGAACGATTTGACTACGGAAAACATGGGGGTTTCCAAGGCAACTGTGACTCAAAGAGAAAAACTGATTTAAACCCGACAGACTAGCTGATTGTTTCAAACATCCTCATCATCATCATCATCATCATCTTCATCATCATCACCACCAGCATCTTGGTCGTTATGTTTAGCCTACCTGAGACAGACAGAGAGGATGTTTCGGAGAGCTAACTGCGGGCGTGTGACTCGCGACAGCGGCCCCCTACGACGGTACTGCGGCCATACGGAGCGGAACACAGCTTTAGACTCGCCGTTCAGCTCCACCAGCGGGAGTGTGAGGCTCCACCTCTAGGTGAGGAACCAGCAGGATCAACATTATCATCTCTATAGCAACAATATCATCTTCAAAACACAACAACAAACTACACAGAGCGGAGGGGGGCGGGGGGTGGTATGGGGGTTGGGGCTGAAGGGGGCCTGATTAACAGAGTCCAACAACATCACTGTCCCTCCCTCCGCCCACAGGAGATTAGTCTCCCTTAGAAAGGTGAACAAGTTACACAGGATCTCGTCGTCGCAAAAGCCAAGGTGGATTAACTGATGGGTTAGATTACAGAAAACTCAGCACTCGCTAAAGAAGAAAATCAACAGACAGACAGACGGACATACATACATACATACACAAAGCAAAAAAAAAAGAAAGAAAAGAAAACTTGTTTTTACGACTAAACTAAGCTGTGTATAAAAAGCCCCCCACCCTCCACCGAACACTCTGTTAGCTACTAAACAAATACCCGACTATACTCTCCTATTTATAAGCAGGATATATATAGGTCGATATAACAATAGAGCTAATACTGGTTAAACACAGCACATAGAAAGGGGTTAGTTCACTCTACTAGGGAATAGAAAATAATAAACAAAAACAGAAACAAAAAAGGGTATGTGTAAATGAGATAGGATCCTTAATGGTGTGAGATCATCGTGGGGGGGGGGGGCAGTGCTGAGCATGTGCAGACCGGCCTGGTGGATCAGGGCCAGCGAGCCCCCCCTCCCTACATGCCCAGACTGAAGCCCTGCATCTCCCTGTGGAAGTGCTGGGTGGGCTCGCTGAGGACCAGGCTGGCGTCCAGGGAGGGATGCCAGACGCGACCCAGCCCCAGGGACACCTCCTTCACCAGGTTGTGGACCGGGTCGCCCTCCGTGAACACTGACGCTTGGTCCGGGTCGAAGTCGATGCTCTCCTCCGACACGGCCAGGACCTTGAGGCTGGAGCCCCGCAGGCGAGAGATGGCCACCAGGTTGTGTGACCACACCGTGTAGCCTGGGGGGGGGGGGGGACAACCAGGGTTAAACTAGCAGGTATGATATAGATAACCAGGGTTAAACTAGAGGATATGATATAGATAACCAGGGTTAAACTAGGATATGATCTAGATAACCAGGGTTAAACTAGGATATGATATAGACAACCAGAGTTAAACTAGAGGATATGATATAGATAACCAGGGTTAAACTAGAGGATATGATATAGATGACCAGGGTTAAACTAGCAGGTTATATGATATAAACCCCTCAAAAAAAGTTTGGAAATGTTATTTCAGTCGATTCTTCCTCCCCTTTAATAATACCAATTGGTATTGTATTTTATATCGTTGGAAAGCCTGATTAGTCACCTTTACAACGAGGTACAACTTGTAAGGATCATGCATTCGTGGAATGAGTTACACAGCTAAACGTGTGGGTAGCGGCCCAAAATCCCCTGCAATATTCTTCTGTTGGTATTCACTCTCGTTTTGAGCTTCAAGTGCTGGCAGGTGTATGTCAGTCACAGGTGTGTGACTGGCACCTAATTGACAGGAATGATATTCTGGGGCCAGTGGCGATCCCATATCTACAGAATCTGGGACCTAACTCCATCCTCCAGGATGACAACGCTCGCCCCCACAGAGCCAGGATCATCACAGAGTACCTCCAGAATTTGGGAGTGGAGAGGATGGAATGGCCTGCCGTGAGTCCAGACCTCAACCCAATTGAACACTTGTGGGATCAGCTTGGGCGTGCTGTACGTGCCAGAGTGACCAACGCAACCATGTTGGCTGACTTGCGGCAAATCCTGGTTGAGGAATGACCAGCATGAGGAGGAGGTGGCAAGCTGTTGTGACTGTGTATGGATCTTCCACACGCTACTGAGGTCCCTGACAGTGTAAAATTAATTAAGTGTAAAAATTGCCAATACGTGTTGTTTTTTCCTTATTACTGTGGGAGTGCAATCATCCAATCCACCAAGCAACTCAAAACGAGAGTGAATACCAACAGAAGAATATAGGGCATTTTGGCAAATATTTTTGGGCCGCTACCCACACATTTAGCTGTGTTGCTCATTCCACGAATGCATGATCCTTACAAGTTGTACCTCGTTGTAAAGGTGACTAATCAGGCTTTCCAACGATATAAAATACAATACCAATTGGTATTATTAAAGGGGAGGAATAATCGACCGAAATAACGTTTCCGAACTTTTTTTGAGGAGTTTAGATGGGCTACAACCAGGGTTTAAACATGGTAAATAAACACACTGCTCCATATCACACACAGTGTAGCACTGAGGACAACACACTCCTCCTGCTACACATCGCAGTAGCATTATTGCCCGTCAATGCAGTCAATGACTACAGTGTTTCCTCTATATGCGAATGAATTTTCTCCGCCACTAATTCATTCAGTTATTATGACCGGAGAACAGAAAAAAAGCAGATTGAAGCTAGATTTAGGCCGCTTCCAGAACTACATTTCGTTACGATTTAGGGTGTAGTAAATTACAATATGTTACAATGTTGCAATTAACCTCGTCGTTTGTGTTCGCACTGCAATCGAGACTGAATCGCTCTCAACAGGCGCGCGGCGCGAGGCGACGCGCTTGCAAAACAGTTTTGTGATTGGTCCGAATTTCGCGGGACATTTGGATTTCAGGAAATCACTCTCCTCTCTCTCTCTTCGCCCATCGCCGATGCCTTTAATCCCGTATCCTAATCGAAAATGCAACATCAGCGACGAATGTGGGTTATTGCATTTACTGCTGTTCTCTGGTTCATGTTCTTATACCAGTGCTCAGTATAGAGTATTTTAATGAACATTCGTAATGTAGTCTCTGATGTTCATGGTCAACTAAATCAGCCTATTTTGTGAAACAAATAATGTTCCCGCTAATGGGTTAACCGAGCAGCCTCGCACCTAACGCTAGCTTCGAACTATTCATAGCATAAACGTTGGTAAATGTCATAAACGACACAGTATTGGTAGGGGGAAAGAAGGGGAGTCGAATTTTAATTGACAACGGATTTACATGCTGGAAAAACATGCAGCTAAAATTCAGGGAACATTTGGACAATAAGAGACACAAGGTGTGGTCGCATGGTCTAATTACAGGGCAAAATGCGCCATGCAAAAATAATCTATTGCCTCTAAAATCATCACGAACAGAACGGCGGAGGTACGGGTAAACAGGGATCATGTCGGTGTCATCAAAGGTAAGAATTGGTTTTCTTTAACTCAGCTGATGCATTACCTTGCTGTTGGTTGTTTACCGAATCTGTCACACTGTGATTTTACTTGTGTAAACAGTTAGTGAGTAACGTTAGCCGGTTTTGTGCGTGTACTCTCATGTAGGCCTACTTCGTAAGTTTATATTCTACGGATGTTGTTCAGTGCTGTATGCGCGTTCCCGGTTCCATGTGTACTCTACTCTTGTGTACTTCATATTCGATGAGCTGATGATCTCTCGTGTACTTCATATTCGATGAGCTGATTATCTCTCGTGTACTTCATATTCGATGAGCTAATGATCTTTCTGTGTGTGTCAGTGTCTTGGGCGTATCTGTCAGTCACATGTATATTATATGGTAACCGATGTCCAGTGCTGTATGCGCGTTCCGCATGTTCTGCTGCAGCTGTAGGATATCTTGGTATTTTATCACCTTCTATATAAAATCACCTGCTCGGCTTTAATGACTTAACCTCTATTTTTTTTTTTTTTATGTTGCCACCCTCCCTCCCACCCCCCCTTTTTGGTGAAATTACGTCTTTGTTTTCAGCGCCAACGTGCGTTTCATGCGCGTGCGCTATGCGCGCGAAAACTCACCACCCCGCCACTAATGTAAAAATTCCTGGAGGAAACACTGGACTAAGTCATCTCTCTCCGTCTCTACAACTCAATATTGTCAAATGGATGGATGGAAGTCGTCACCCTCCCAGGGGTAGCCAACACGGTGCCCGCGGGCACCTGGTCGCCCGCAGAGACCACCTGAGTCGCCCGTAGGGCAAGTTCTAAAAATAGCGCTATTTACCATGAAGGTCCCTTTAAAACACGGGTGACGGGTCTCCAACACGTCGCACGCGAGCTACCGGTAAAAAAGATGCTGCCTTCCCCCAAAAAACGACAACAAATAAATTCACCCTGGAAATCTTTTCCAATGTCAATCCCTTACTGATGTCCCCACCCCCTCCAACACAAAAAAATTATATCAGCTGTCAATCAAATTGCTACCGTCTGTCAACACGTCGTCACGTGATACGTTGTAGCGAAGACTACTACTACTGAGCTAAAGCAGAGTTCGGTGTTAGCAAGGCAGTGTAGCTTATACAGCGAGTGGCAAGCCCATGAGCTCGTTGGTAACATTAGTCCGCCAGTAGTCTCGCATAGCCAGACCTATCTCCACACTTCGCTTCGCGCTGTACCAGCGCTGGAGAATATATACTTTTTGTGCAAGTGTGCGCGCGCGAGACACAATAGTTTTTGCCGGGTGAGATGTCTGCAGATGAAAGTAAGCAAGTTGAAACGTTAGCAAATATACTTGCTGAGTGTTCTGACAGAGAAAGGTTGTTATTATTGTGACTAGTGTCTGATTATAGTTCCATGGTGTAAATAGTGTCAAAGAACTAGCTAGCTAGCTAGCTCAGAGGTGATGAGATGAGCTAGTCTGCTGCACACATGCCAGCTAAAGAGCTAACTGGAGGCACTTTATTATTTTACTTAAAGTAGATATACAATCTTTCTTATTCTGCTAGAATTGGGCTTCATGGTAATACCATAATGGTATATTTACAGTACATGGACACTCATTGAAAATGTCTGTTTTCTATAGATGGATATACAATTTATTTTTCAGCAACCCAATATTCAATTCAAATTATGTTATGAATTGATATGGATCAATTTATACCTCTTATTAAATTATACATACTCTGGTTGTTATGTTTGCCTTTTGGTTGACAGCAAAAGAGGGAGAGGAGGATAGAGAAGGAGCAAGAACCAGGTGAGAAAGTAGACAGGTAGTGAAGACCACATATGCCACAGTCCATGTGGCAGCAACCAACGGAAACACTGAGAGCAGATAGCTGAACTGTTCAGTGTCAAGCCTGGAGAAATGGAGATGGAGGTTATAAAGCTCCAGAATAATGTCCAGCTACATTTCTGGATCCTGGTAGACCCAAGCAACTATACGAATATTCACCAAGCAGCCCTGAAAGTATTTGCTTTATTTGGCTCTACATGCCTTTGAGAATCAGATTTTTCTGATATGAATGTACGGTAATGAAATCTACTACTTCTGAACAAGACTGACAGATGAGCATTTAAATGACTATATAAGAGTGAACCTAAGTGGATACACTCCAGCATACACAACTCTTGTAGACTCCATGCAGTGACATTCATCTCAAGTGTAGGAATGAGTGAATGCTGGAGTGTATCCAACTAACCTAACTGTAATTATTACACACATGCACAATTTTTTTTGAAAGAGACAAAATAAGAAAAAAATACTAATGTTTTCTTACTGAAAAGACTAGAAAAGGTGAATGCACTTATTACACACATGTGGACCATACAATTATAAGCTTTTGATAGTGAATGGAGGTGATGTGATGATAGGGGGGTTAGCGGCTTACCGTGGATGATGAGGACCGAGAGGTGCACGCAGCGCCAGGCCAGCAGCACCAGCGGGTCCTCGTTGCGGTTCACGCTGAGGTCGGGGAAGCCCGCGTCGTCGCGCATCAGCAGGAAGTGGCGCAGCGTCTTGTGGTACTGCGTGGAGATGAGCTCCAGGGTGCCGTCCGTCACCAGGGCCGAGTAGCTGTCCAGGTGGATCCTCTCCAGGGGCAGGCTGGGCTTCAGCACCCGCAGCAGGTCCTGGCTGCACACGTCCAGCGCCATCACGTAGACGCGCAGGTTGCCGCCGCGGCGCACCAGCGCCTTCCAGTCCTCCTCGCTGGCCGTGCCCGCCAGCCGCTCCGCCTCCAGGGCGGCGCCCTTGAGCAGGAGGGAGAGGCGGTGCAGCGGGGCGCGCTCGGGGGAGGCCAGCAGGCGGCAGAGGGCGGAGGTGAGGTCGGTGAAGTCGAGGGCGAGCGAGCGCAGGTGGGGCAGGCGCTCCAGCTCGCTGGGGGGGACCAGGGGAGGCAGCTGGTTGTCCAGCAGGCTGAGGTGCTCCAGGGAGGCGGCGCTGGGGTTGGAGAGGGAGGCCAGGGAGGAGGGGGTCACCACCCCCAACATGAAGCTAGAGGACAGCCACTTCATCTGCCTGCTGTTGGACAGGACCTCCAGGAACAGCTGCTGGATCCTGGGAGGGAGGGAGGGAGGGAGAGACACACAAACACTCAATTCAATAAATGAAATGGGCTAAATCAATCATGTGTTTATTTATAAGCACGAGAGGGTTGGGTCACTAAGCTGGGTGGCAGTGTGGAGTCTTATGTGGCACTCTGGGACACACACACACACACACACACACACACACACAACACTCACTCTTTGATCTTCTTCCCTCCTTGGTCGACCTGGCTGAGACATGTCGTGTCCAGGATGCCCTCTTCCTGCAGGATGCAAGTGTCTCCATACAGGTTGAGCTTCCAGAGGTTTCTAGGAGAGGAGAGAGGGGGAGAGAGAGGGGCGTGGGGGGGGAGCAGAGCTTTAGTAAAAGGACACAATCAGCTGAACCAGCGCAGCCAGCCCACAGGCAGACTGTTCCAATTGTCTCCTCAGCAACAAACCCTGCCGCCCAGCACAAACCTTGTATGCATGACAAACAGTCCTCACTCGTGTTGCTAGAAGGCCTCTCTGAGGCACTATCAGCAGCTTTCGACCTCACTGTGTGTGGCCAACACTAACCACCACAATCCTGGCTTTCCTCATACAGTACCGCCACAATCTTGGCTTTCCTCGTACCATCTCTAGATCTCTCTCTCTCTCTCTCTTCATGTCTCAACAGAGAGATGAGCCAGAGCTTGAAGCTTGTGTAACCGAGCTGGGAATACAGTGAGATATAAAGTGCGACTGACACTATTCAGGACACGCATGCGTTGACATTACATTACATGACGGAGGGGTGTGTGGGGGGGGGTGAACAAGGCAACGTTACACACGTGAGTGTGATTTCAATGTCAGTGCTGATCTCAGCTGTCCCGGACTCTCCGGGCAGCACGACAACGCTGCGTTGTTGTTACAGTCAGACGTTTCCTTGCAACAATCAGAGCCAGCATACCACCAGAAAAACATCACATTTCGTTTTCCCAGGGGCCATCTAATTCCCTGTGTAGCAAGAGTATTGTCCAATAATAGAGTGAAATAACACACGCCAATCAAACGAGATGCATCGCAGACCTCCGTAGAGAAAAGACATGACCCGATTACGTAATGACATGGGTTTTGTTTTTAGCTGGCTAGCTCCTACTAGCTCCGACGAGCTCGCTTCCGAGCTACGCAGCATCACCCGACAAAACCTGTACTCAGCTTGTAGTGTCGAGCCTCTGACGCACTTGTAATGGGTACGACAGACATAGACATAGCAGCTACCTGTTATTGCGGATGCTCCCGAGCACACACAGCACCTGGTCCAGATAGGTCGTCAGCGCGTCTCTCCAGCGGCCAGAGAACTGCGGAGCGTCCGCCTCCATCCTGCCTCCGTCCACACCCTGCAGCGGGCTGAGGTAGCCCTCCACGGGGGCAAACTCCAGCTGGAGCTCTCGTACGAACGAGCCGAACTTCCTCATGAGGAACTCTAACCTGGGGGTCTCCTCCGAGCCCGAGCCGCCCCCGTTGGAGCCGCCGCCGACGCGCAGCCTGAGGTCCGTCCACAGCGTCGGGTAGAACAGACACTCCCTCCAGCGGCCACACACGGCCGAGGCCCGCAGCTTCTCCCGGTCGGATAGAAAGGAGAATATGTGAACAATAAGCTCGCTAGGTAAAGCCATGGCCCCGACACCCCCGCACAGAGCCATGGCGCCAAGCCACGAAACAGTTCCTTACTACCGCGGAGTGAAGGTGTAAATGTAACCGTTGTATAACTGGTGGGAGAAGCACAGCTCGGTTCCGCTACTCGGTCTCTGTGAAAACAAACCTCGTCGACCAGCCTCTCCTTCAATACTATCGGACGACTCCACTTCGGACACCTCGTGGGGATGAAAACAATACACCGCAACATCTACTTCTTTCAAATAATCTGTCGTATCGCACGTTTCCTCTGCATATATACACACATTTCAATATGTACATAGATTTACGATTTGAATACTGATAGTTCAATCGAAATTATGAAAAATTACAAATGTAGATGTAGCGCTATCGAACCCGTTCGTGCGATGGTTTAGCCCAAAGCGCTGTTATTTTCGCCATACCTCAAGAATACACACGGGGGAGACATTTCATTGCAGTTGAAGCACGGAGAGTTGCCAGATTTTGCAAACAAATTCCAGCTCAATGGGCACTCAAAACTCGCCCATAAAGCCTGAAAATGAGTCCGAACTTGTCCTTAGTTTTCGCAGCAAGAGACACTAGTCGCCACATTTATCCATGTGTCTCATAAACTGTTCAGGGACTACGGATGAAAACGAGCCTCCTTGGCTAACTCTGGTGCATTCTTTGATGTACATCGTCCCTGCAAAATAAACAATAAATAAATAAATACAATAATGACAATATAAATACAACTGTTACAATTGCTTCGTTCTCTTAAATGTTCCCTTTGTTTTTTGTTCATCACACCCAATTATGTATTCAGAACTATACAAATGATTAATAGTTAATGGTTAAGATTATTATGGTGTGGTGTTACACAATGTTAAAATAATCTTATTTTCAACTCGAGTATAAAAATCTAAAAGCCTAAACAGTTTGCTTTTTTATTTCATTAAAATAATTCAGGGACCTGGGGTGGCCAGATAGAACCAACACGTCAAACAAGATCATGAGGGACAAGTTTGTAGCCAGTGCTGTTAGCTTGTTGTTGTCCACACACACAAACACACACACACACACACACACACACACACACACACACACACACACACACACACACACACACACACACACACACATTTTAATCATTTATTTCTGTCCACATAGAAACAAGTATACAGGGACACAAATACTGAAGGCACAGATGGGATGCATTCACAAACAGACATGGACAATGTCTTTCACATACAACAGGACAAGACTCACGGGTACAAGTAACACCGTCTCCGCCATATTTGGCGGCTGCCAATAATCGCAGAGACAGAGCAATACTTGCTGAGCCTTTTTGCTTCTCCCTTGGACATTCCCAGTAGACGTAGTCCTCTGACAACCAATCTGTGCACATGTCCAAGACTGCCAAATATAAAGACTAATAGCGTACACCTATAGCCTAGCTCTGAGATGGTGTCTACAAGCTGCTGGTATTTCATGACCTTAGTCATGAAGGCTTCCTCTAGGCTTATATCAAAGGTGCATGCTACCTCTAATACAGACACCTCTCTGGACTCTTCATTAACAACAACAACATCTGGTGTGTTAGCAGACAACTGTGAAAAGTGACATTGGTCATTACAGAAATTGAACATGGATGCATTGACACAAGCATGTGTATACATTTTCACTGTAACTGGGAAGTGGAGTGATATGTCCTTTACTATTAGGCTCACAATTCTGTCATGACGTGCTATATACATTCCTTTGTAAACATAACAGCCATTCAAGATATGTGATAGTGTTTCTGTAACCTGTTCTGTGGTGTGGTGCAAGCAATGAGGAACCTGAGTGGAGGGAAACCAAATAGAGAGGTTGAGTCTGGTAGGAAGGACTTGTAATCTGGCCTTGGTTGTGAATATGACAATGTCCTCATCGAGTGCAGTGTTTTTTAGAAAAGAATGGGAAACAGAGTGATCAGCTGTGGGAAGACATGCCAGTTTTCCCTGGAGTTTCAGACCAGTCCAGTGTTGTTGTTGATGTTGATGAAGGTCCATGAGAGTCCGTCTGGCCCCTCTAGATGTTAGCTGGTGGCTCTGTCCAGCAAAGGAGGCTGTTGCCCTGACCTGTGTGAGAGGGTCAGATATACAGTTCTCTGAGACCCGAACAGTCTCAGAGTCAGACCGCACCCACTCCAGGGACACCCCGGCTCGGACACAGAGGTCATTCAGGTCTGGCCAATCAGACCAGACTCCAAAACCAGCGGAATGAGTGTCCAATTTTCCGCTGGGTTTCCTCTTGAACCCAAGGAAGTGGGGCTCCGCCCCCCTGGCAACTGCGACCTTCCTTCTCCTCAGGTACACACACACACACACACACACACACAATTGGCATTTAAAATGTTACTATTACAGGGTTGTATTTCCAGTTGTGTTTGTGCTCTATACTTGTTGACCTTTTACTATGGGAACAGTTCACACATGTTGCTGCTGTGATGTCACATTGTGGTATTTCACCAAGCAGATACTGTATGAGAGTTAACCAGGTTTGATTTGTTTTCCAATTCTTTGTGGGTCTGTGCAATCTGAGGGAAATCTGTGTCTGTACGTAGTCAAAGCTTTTGTTAGTGTTGGGTCAGTCACCATGGTCAGGTATTCTGCCATTCTGAGTTCTCTGTGTTTAGGGCCAGATAGCATTCCAGTTTGATTCGGGTTTTTTGGTTGATTCTATCCAATGGGTCAAGTAATTGTCTTTTTGTTTTCTCATAATTTGGTTGGGCCTAATTGTGTTTCTGTTCTGGGACTTTGTGGGGTCAGTTTGTGGATAGAGCCCTAGTACCAGCTGGTTGAGGGCAATGGCGTAACAAGTCTGCACTGGGCCCCTAATGCAAGATGGCCAGAGTGGGCCCGAGGGAGCGCGATTTTTTCTGCAATGTTTTGCGCAATTCATGCCTAGTTTATGACAGACTTCTCTTTGCGTTGTGTAATTAAACTGTTGGACAGCAGTTTACCAGTCAGCAACACTGTTTATTCTGTCACCTGTTAATCCAAACAATATGCAGGCGTTTCATCGAGCAGTCGTTGTGGGCTCATACAGACTGGCTATATCGACCAAAGTCTTAACCATACAAATTGATTGATTGATTGATTGAAAACTTTATTAGAAGATTTGCAGAAGTAGGTACATGAAAGTACATATTACATACAAGGTCAACTAACAGGATAAAAACCCAAGAAAGCCACTGGCTTATTTCAATTGGGGTCCTTGATTCTCAATTCATCGTTAAATATACTAAATATTTAGAAATATAATTCTTATAAGTTATAACACACAAAAATGTTAATCAAAAATAATATGCAGGTGTTTCATCAGGCAGTATCAGCTAGACACCCGCGGTCGTTGTCTGTGCAGGAAAATAGGGAGGTATTAGTTAGCTAATGTACTGTTGCTAGCTTAACATTAAATTCGATGATTAACATAAAATATATAATATATAGTTCTCTAACATCTCGAAGTTTCCGAATTACTTTTGTAACAAATTAATATAATTGTTATCTTCTTATTGACATTTACAAATTAATAGATCCGTTTTACTGGAATTACTTTTCAATGTCGACCTTACCGTTGGTTACTGTTGGTTACCGTTAGTCGCGTCCATACATACTGGACCTTACCGTTGGTTGCCGTTGGTTACCGTTGGTGGGCTCTTACAGACTGGGACAGTTTCACGTCACACACCGTCCCAAGTCTCGAGCCACGCCAACCAATCAGCAATTGCCCAACAAGCAAGGGGAACAAATTATTAAGTTTTCATTAGCCAAAATAAATAATAGCCTAGTAAAGGGTGGTAATCACAGTGGATTACAGTGGTAATCCAATGTTTTACTGAATACTTGTAAATACTTAAAATAAAAATAAAATAAAGGTCTTTCTCCACTGCAGCCACCCACTCTTTGGAACACTCTCCCAAACATCAAAGAATCCAGCTTCAAACGGTCCCTCAAAACCAATCTTTGTAAACTTGCGTTTAAACAATTTTGATTGTTTTTAAAATACATTTTGTTTACTTCATTTATCTATCTATTCTCGTTTTCTCCATGGGCCCTGGAGTGCCCTGGAGTACTGAGAAAAGCACTATACAAAACAAATGAATGTTAATTAAGCATTCTGCTTCTTTATAAAGATCTCACTGGCACAGCACCAGAATATCTGAAATACCTTTTGCTAGCATATCAGCCCTATAGAGCTCTCAGGTCTTCTGACGCTGGTTTTCTCTGTACAAAAGAAGAGATTTGGTGAGGCTGCATTCTCATTTTATGCAGCCTAGAATGCACTGCCAGTTTACATTAGAGATGCAACCTCAGACAATTATTTTTAGGGTTAACCCTAATCCTAACCCTAACTCTATTTTTTTTATATTGCCTTTAAATAATAATACGAATAATAACAACTTTATTTGTATAGCGCTTTTCCTGCAAATCTCAGTTTTGTCCTGATTTAGTTGTAGAACATTTTTGGACATCCAAAGTTTTATATCTCGGAGACAATTCTCCAGCGAGCTGAGTGCATGTGAATCATCAGGCAATACTGATATGTACAGCTGAGTATCATCAGTATAACTATGAACATTTACACAATGTTTTCTGATGATTCCACCTAATGGGATCATGTACAGGGAGAAGAGCAAGGGACCAAGAATAGACCCCTGAGGGACCCCACATGTGATGTCAACATGATCAGAAACAGAGTCTTCCAGGACAACAGAGAAATGCCTACCATTTAGATAAGATTTAAACCACTCTAATACAAGTCCTGTGAGACCGACACAGTTTTCGAAATGATGTATTAGAATAGTGTGATCTACTGTATCAAAAGCAGCACTAAAATCTAACAAGACAAGAACTGATACACCACCAGCATCTATGATAAGTCTGAGATCGTTTACAACCTTTACTAATGCAGTCTCAGTACTGTGGTTAGAACGAAAACCTGATTGAAACTTCTCAAATAAAACGTTTTTGCTAAGAAAATCAGTAAGTTGTCTGAAAATCACTTTCTCAAAGATTTTACTTAGAAATTATAGGTTAGATATTGGTCTGAAATTTCAGAGAACATAATTATCTTGCTTTCCTTTCTTAAGTAGTGGTTTTATAATGGCAGATTTTAGGGGAGTGGGAAAGATGCCAGTTGATAGAGAGCAGTTCATAATTTCTAATACATTGTCAGTTAAACAGTCAAAAACACTTTTGAAGAACCATGTTGGGATTGGATCAAGTGAGCATGTTGAGGATTTCATTTGTGAAACAACTGTTTTTAAAGTATGGGGGTTGACAAGCTCAAATGAATCCATGACAGCAAATTACTGTATTATTTTCTAAATGTATCTTTTAATGCTAGTTGATGAATCTATATATTTGTATTATTGTATATATTTTATATGTATTTACTTAAATGTTATAGCAATTCTTATATTATTTAATTATTTTGTTTATCTTTGTTCTATGCCTCTTGGATTGTATGGTTTATTCTTGTTTTATTGATTACTATTGTTCTTTTATTATTTTTATGCTGTGTAGATATGTTAAAGCACTTTGAGCTGCAACGTTTGCAGGAAAAGTGCTATACAAATAAAGGTTATTATTATTATTATTATTATTATTATTATTATTATTATTATTATTATTATTATTATTATTATTATTATTATTATTATAGTGTAAAATGATGTCATGCTGGCCGTAAAATAATATTGGAATACGTCACGTGATGTCCGCTTCCTAGGTGACAAGGAAGTCACGAGCCAGGCAAGAGAACTGTGATGGCAGAGTTGTCTCTGTGTCTCACTAATGTCAACATTTCATTGGGACAAGCTATCGACGGCGACAAGGTTTTATAAGAGTCATCGTTATACTTTAATACCCTCATGAATGTCACTCTTCCAGTCAGCATTGATCATTCCTTTTTGTTTGCTGTCTTCTCACTTGGCTAGCTATAGCTACTTCCCTAGCCTAACAGCTTAGCTCAGTTATGCTAGCTATAGTTACCAAGCTGCTGTGTGTTCTCACCCTGAGTGTGTGAACCGTGCTGTTAGGGGGAATATGTTAAGCTAAAACTGTTCAAATTGTTTTTTATTTGAATAGCCTAGTTGATGTGTGACATGTCAACAACCCAGTAGCTAATATCACGAGTTTGTGCTAATAATTGATAATACAAACTGTCAGTCATATTCATATTAACAGCTGTAAACAAACATATCTAAAGAATGAGGGGTTTGTTGTTGTTGTTGTTGTTGTTGAGGAGAGATGATGTTGATGTTGTTGTTTCCCTGCAGAGCTCCAGTATGACGAAGGAGTTTGAGATGGTGGAGCTGGGAGATGTGGAGGCGACAAAGCAGGCCAAGGTTCCCCGCAGAACCATCTACTTTGCCAGCGGAGAGACCATGGAGGAGTACAGCACAGACGAGGACGAGGAGGAAGAGCCCGTGAAGAAGGATCTGCTGCCAACTGACACGGTTGGTCGGTCGGTCTGACTGACCCTAATTGAGAAAAACGTTCTGCTGTAGTTGTTGTGTGAAGTGAGACTGGATAGTGTTGGATTCAGGGCAGGCTGGTGGAGGTAGAGCTCAGAGGACAGGCTCCTTGTGTTGCATGGAACGGAATAAGGAATATCTTTTCTACCATTCCTTGTTTCGTTCCATGCCCATCCTCTGATTACCATCTCCACCAGCCTCCACTTTGTTTGGTTATGGTTTGTCCCTCTGGCTAATAGTCGTGTGTGTGTGTGTGTGTGTGTGTGTGTGTGTGTGTGTGTTCCAGTCCAAGCTGACCTGGGGCCCTTACTTCTGGTTCCACATGTGGAGAGCGGCGACCTCCACCATATCAGGTGATGTGTCTCTGAGTGTCATAGACTAGAGAGTATATTCATAGACTAGAGAGTATATTCATAGACTATTCAGTGTATTACCAGACAGATAAGATAGCCAGACTGTGTTTACCACCTCAAATTAATGAATTTATGCCTAGCAAAATCCATGTTTAGAGGTAGCTAGCTAACATTACATTGATCATACTCGTGTTCACTTTTCAAAAAATGCCGGTCGAGAGAGGACGCTGGCGTTGCTTGTTCGCCGCTTCTCCGCCCGAAATCTAGATATACTTGCAGTATACAGAGTAGATTGTCCTTTTATCTTTTCAGTTTGTAAAGCGTCTTTGAGTGTCTAGTCTAATGTATTATTATTATTATTATTATTATTATTATTATTATTTCAGATACACTGACATGGACTGTGGAGAACCATGTTACCATGATAATGACATTCTTTCTATATCGATTGTCTCTCCCAGTTAGAGTTATGTTCCCGATTCAGTTCCCAAGTTATGTCATGAATACTGTGTTCATTTTTAAAATCCTGGACTATTTCTGTTTTTGCACTTTCAGTTTGTGACTATCTTGGAGAGAGGGTGGCCTCGCTGTTCGGCATAACCACCCCCAAGTATCAGTACGCTATCGATGAATACTACAGGATGAGAAAGGAGGTAAGGTTAACAACTACAGGATGACACAGCTCCAGTTTGAGGAGTAGGTCAGCTCTCAACAGCTGAACAACATGTGACGGTGTGTTTGAGGAACCTCTCCGTTCGTTGAACAAACTCTTCATGTTTACGTAGGTTGTGGATTCTTGGAATGCTCGGGGGTTACTTTACATTACACCAGCAGGGTTTTTCCTGGCTCAAAATGAGGCGGAGGTGGTACCAGTGGTGTTTGACATCGGGGGACCCATGAAGCAGGGCTGTCTGGGGGTCCTTAAACGAGCATCAAACACTTAATTTCTTGCATTCTGATAATTCTCTATTCTCTATAACTGCTTCTACCACTGGGCCGTCAAGTCCCTGAACACAGCAAAGGCCTAAGTTCTGGGCCCAGGACAGTCCGGACGGATTGTATGGCAGCTAGTGCTGAGGCACAAACATGTACATTTCAAGCCTGCAAACTGTGACACTTTAAAATAACGTGAAAAAATACTTTTGTGCAATATGACAACCCTAGTTGACTATCTGTGCAGTATAGTACAGTGGATTGTGTACATAGCCTTTATTTATGTAAACCAGCTCCTTACCTTACCTTGTGATTTTGTGCTTTTTCTAAAATGTTTTTTTTTTTTTCCCTTTCCTAACACCAGGGGAGCCACCCCTCCTAAATTTCGTTGTTTGGTACCTGTACTGTAGCAATGACAAATAAAGTCCATTCCATTCCATTCCTATGCAGGAAAAACCCTGCATTACACCAGTGCTCCTCACTCCTGGTCCTAGAGAGCTGCAGTACTGCATGTGTTTGTCCCAGCTCAGCACTGACCCACCTGATTCAGCTGATCAAGGTTCTGAAGATCAGTTGACGAGTTCAGTCAGTGTGATTGCATGAGAGGGACAGGAACCTGGAACCACTGCAGCTCTGCTGGACCAGGAGACCAGAGTCACTGAACCATACCTTTGTTGTCATTATTACCACGATTACCACTATTCCTGAGTAGCAGAGTTAGGTCTTTATTCCTGAGTGAATATAGCAGAGTTAGGTCTTTATTCCTGAGTGAATATAGCAGTTAGGTCTTTATTCCTGAGTGAACGTAGCAGAGTTAGTTAGGTCTTTATTCCTGAGTGAATATAGCAGTTAGGTCTTTATTCCTGAGTGAATATAGCAGAGTTAGGTCTTTATTCCTGATCCCGTGTGATGTCATCCACGTGTCCCCCAGGAGGAAGAAGAGGAAGAAGAGAACCATCTGTCTGAGGAGGCGGAGCGCCGCTACGAGGAGCAGCACCACCAGGAGAACCCTCAGAACCAGCCGCCGCCGACCACAGACCAGCCCGAGGGATCCGCCTCCTTCGTCAATGTGACTTTCGACCTGGAACCAGAGCCTCGCACCGCCACGCCAGACGCCAACAGAAACCCCGCCCCAATTCCTTCCTGAAACAGACGTCCCCCCCCCGGCCCCATTCCCATTCCATGGACGCCTTGTATTTCTATCCCCTTTGATAATGCACTCATTTCCCTTTTCTTTGCAGTCGTGTAGCGATGATATTCTTATTTTTGTACGGTAATCGATTGTGCTGCTGCGTTAGTAAGTCAGGAGGAGAAAAGGGGACTAGTTGCTGTGGTCTGCTTGTACTGTAGGTACTATATATGCGTGCAGGCTGGTGGAGGTACAAATTGGAGGAGAGGCTCATTGTAACGCATGGAATGGAATGAGGAATGGTACCAAACACACGTTTGATACTGAAAGTCTCTCCCCATCGACAGTAAAATGAGCACACTGATGAAGAATGTATCTGATGCTGAAATTCCCAAGGGTTTCTTTTTTTCTGATGTAGCGTCTGACAATGTAGAGAAAAAAAAGTGTCCTTTTGTGAAAATGGTGCTTGACTTTATTTCAGGTGGAAATTACTTGTTACATGTAGGCTGTCGTAAACATCACAATCTATATTATATATATGTACTATGTACTATATATATATATATGATACATGTAACACATGTAACACAGGGTATCTTTTCAGACCAACTGTCAACATGAGGCAGTACCCTGACCGTATCTATTTATGCCAACCCGTGAGACTGTGACTGTCCAAAACCTTCATCAGATTGCATTAGCAACATATGCTAACACTTTACCCCACTTTTCCTCTTAGCTGTTATACCAGTGTCCACAGCTAGAAAGAGATGCTATGCTAAGGTGAAAGCTACCATGTCCAGCAACCAGAAGGAAAGCTGCTGTTCAACCCTACTGTGGCCATAGTAAACTAGAGTAGCTGCTAGCGACCGCTCTGCAGGAGAATAAAGACCATACTTTGTCATGGTAGATGATGTCATTATGACAGAAAACATGTCTCTTCTCTCTCAACTGTGATTCATACCACTGTGTCCACATCCCATTAAACACAAACCAGAAGGCTAACATAAGGAAAATGTTTTCAAGTTTATTGGTGAAAAACATTTTTGATAACAAAATTGGGGATTTCTTTTGACTCTATTTTTTGTATCATTCGACATTTCATTTATACTGTACATTAATAAACATGTAACTGTACTGTGTTGTATTGAGAAGCAGCTTTTTTCCCCCAACACCACCCAAAAAGAAGATAATTCCGTCTCTGTGGTAACATAGAGAACAGCGTCAGAACAACCCCCCCCCCCCCCCACCCAAAGTCTGATTGGCTGCAGTGTTCTGCATCATGTGTCGTCCAGGTCAGCTGTGTTGCTGTCGTCGTTGGGGACCAGCACCTCCCTGTTCTCGTAGGTCCAGAAGCCGTTGAGGTCGATGAGGATGCTGGAGACGGTGTCTCCCTGGCTGCTGCTCACCAGGTCCTGCAGGGTGATCTTGTAGGGGTCCCTGGGCTTCACCATGTCAAAGATCTCATCCTGAGGGGACAAGTGCTCTTAGTTTTATTACACCACAGTCTAGATTTTGGGGAGACAGGGTATCACAATGACAGCTCTCATCCTCTAACAGTATGAAAGAGAATGTAGTGGAGGTCTGCAACTCCAAAAGGTTGCCTTAACACCCTCCAACCCCACCACCCCCAGTTGTGCTTTCGCCAACTCCTATGACTATGGTCATCATGCCAACTCTTATGTCTATGGTTGTCATGACAACTCCTATGACTACGGTCATCATGCCAACTCTTATGTCTATGGTTGTCATGACAACCCCTATGCCTATGGTGGTCGTGATGCCTCCTGGGTAAATAACAGGTGACGGGTGTGTTCACCTTGACGTCCTGGAAGGACACAGGCTCCTGGCCGTGAATCTTCATCAGTTCCTGGATGGCCTGGGAGAGGTGGGGAGACAGAGAGAATGAGTTCTGAGAGAGACAGACAGACAGACAGGCAGACAGAGAGACAGAGAGAGAGAGAGAGACAGACAGAGAGAGAGAGACAGACAGAGAGAGACAGAGAGAGAGAGAGTTGTATCCAGAGATGTCGTCTCTCTCCTCACCCTGAAGAAATAGTTGAGGGCGAAGACGTTGAGGTAGCCTTTGTTCTCCATGTCCAGCAGCTTGAAGATGTACTGCAGTGCAGCGGGCTCCTTCCTGTTCTCCAGGGCTAGCACAAAGTCCAGGTAGGTCTTATAGTCCTGGGAGGGAGGGAGGGGGAGAGAGGGCGTCTCCTTAGCATGTTCAACATTTACTGCGTTCATGGATTCAAAAATGCGAGCGACAAGCTAAGACCTCCATGTACAAAACCTGTGAGGAAAGCTGTTTTTTTTACAACCCAGACGGGTCAGAACACTAGGAGCTCTAGGGAGGACAGGGCATTGGCCGTGTGACCAGTGACCCGACTGGGTTGTTGTGGGTCATTAGTTACCATCTCTCTACCACCAGTTAACAGCATGACATCAACAGACAGGGGTGTTGGTGGTAGTTAGTCGTTGGTAGTTTAGTCGGGGGCGGTTAGTTACCATCTCTCCGTCGTAGGTGAGGCACTCCTGGTAGACGCGGTCGAGGAAGACGCCGGTCAGCGTGCCGGTGCCGTAGCGAGACAGCTCCTCCTTACTCAACATCCCGTTGTGGTCCTTGTCCAGGTTCAGGTACTGACCTGGCCCCGCAGACACACAGGAGACACACGGTGAGACATCATCACACACACACACACACCAGTTCCAGGACAAGCTATTGTGAGAGAGAGGTCCTGCTGTACACCTGCTGTAAACACGCTGTGCTTACCATAGACCCTCAGAGCAGAAGGGGCTGAGAACCAGTTGGACTCCTGGCTCTCCTTGGACAGTTCCTCATCTCTCAACTGAGGGGAGAAAGACAAAAAAATGAGCACACAAAGACACCAAGCAGGTCTTCTCTTGACAGAAATCCTCTACTTCCAGCCTAGTCAATGACATGAAGTGAAACACATCAATGCACTGGAACTTGAAACGGACAACCTCACCTCCAGTAGGTCATCCAGGAAGCTGCAGGCCAGGATATCTTGAATTTTTATCTTCCCTGAAGGACATCAGGAAGAGAGGGAACAGTCAGGTACAGACATCAGGAAGAGAGGGAACAGTCAGGTACAGACATCAGGAAGAGAGGGAACAGTCAGGTACAGACATCAGGAAGAGAGGGAACAGTCAGGTA
>NC_137674.1:50020689-50023801 GCF_963989245.1 Nansenia antarctica | reverse complement strand
CTTACATGTAGACAAGGGGATACACAGTCAATCAACCTCCTGCTTCAGTGCAACAAGAATTGGGTTAACTACCGTAGTTCCTACATTAAGTAAGTGACTACAGGTGGTCAGAATCAGATACCTGGTTGAAAGTGAAATACTTTGAACATCAAGAAGACTCTGTTCCCCAGAACCCCCGAGGCCTCGTAGACTTCGAGGACACTCCCTCTCAGACACCAAATATTTACTACTTTTAATTTTTACAAGTAAACCAGTCTTGTTAGAGACCGTCAAAAATTGCAAAAGCGACTATATTGCAAGTCGCCGTTGCGGGGTATTGGGTAAAGTTTTCAACTAGCAATAATCGCGCCTCGGATAAACCTCATAGGCTACGATACTGCCACTGCGCAAAGATAACTTCCAGACGGCAACCGCTGACATGCCTTTCCGGTACATACAGTTTGGCGTGATGGGTTGGACCATATCAAGGTGGTGGAATGTGGAGTGTTATAACGGGAAACACAGTGCAGTTAGTAATTGTCTTTTTAAATCATTGTTTTGAACTTTTAAACTTTTAATGTAATACAATTGTACGGCGTCCCTTCTCGTCTGTACGAGGCCCGAGTGTGCCAATCAGAGCTCACGGCACTCTGAGTAACTCAGGCCTGTCTGCTGATTGGCACTGACAGATACAACACTAGTAGCAACTAGTTAACATTAGGTTAAAAATACGGGAGATTTACGGGAAAATATTTAAACATTTTATACGGGAGAATCCCGGGAAAAACGGGAGGGTTGACACGTATGATGCGAACATGCAATTTAAAAATGCATGATGATTTATTATTGCTGGTCAGATCTGAAGGGCTATCCAGGCTAGCCACACTAGCCAACAACACACTGAAACAGAGACATTCCTCACCTCTTTTGGCGGTTGCCAGTCGTCTTTTCAGAAGCTCCTTCCAGTGCACTGACTTATCGATTGACATTTTCACAGTTCAGATAAAATGCTAAAAAACTCAAACCGAACCGTTTTCTTGTGAAGTTGTCGGTCATCTATTAAGCAAAACATTCTGAACTCTGTCGCCATCCGCACATGACGATGACGTCACAACACGCGACCCTTCAAGCCGAGGAGGCATGTTACCCGTGTTGTGTTGTGTTGTGCTTTGGGTTGTGTCCGTAAGGTTTGTCACTTCAATCTGTCAGATTTCAGCTAGTTATATCACAGACCATGTCCGATCACATATGTGTGAGTCTCCTTTACAGGGCAACATAATAACACCGATGATGTTATCAGTTGTCAACTCATAGTGTGCGTGTATGTTAGTCAATGTCAACTGAAGTGTTCATCACAGAGAAGCTCTGTTGTTGCTGTCGTATTATAGGTTTCTACCACCACGTGTGTGGGAATTAGGATTACAACGTACAGAGTGCAATTCATACATTTGTATTTCCATAGCCAATGCTTTTGGTTTGATTGAGAGATGGGTTCAATCCTGATATCGAAGCCAGTCGTATGCCTGAGATACATGAATCCACTCTTCCATCCCAGAGCTGCTAGCTTGACTCCTCTGAAGAATGACGTCATTTCCCTGTTTAAAGTCAGTAAACGGCCCAATGCACGGCTTCTCTGCACAAAAGGAGAGAATAGGGGTGTTGGCAGTAACAGCAGAGAGGGCAGACACAGGGACTTCAGCCCCAGGGACAAACCCTTCTTCCCCAAGTCCGTGTTTGCAGCCGGGACAGCTAAAAGGACCACCGAGTTCCTCAAGAGGAAGGCAGGGGAGGAGACGTTCCCACAGGAGGAGGAGGAGGAGGAGGAGGAGCGGCGGGACCCCCACAACAGCAGCAGGAGACACAGTAAGAGGATGGAGACCCCTGACCGCCCCCTCACAGCCTCCGAGTGGTCTCGCCTCAGACACTCCTGCCCCAGCCCCGAGCGCTTCGACCTCCGGATGATGTCGTCGCTGCTGGCCGAGGGGGAGGGGGCGGAGCTGGACGTGGCCAAGTCCCTGCTGGCCTGGGTCGCCGTGGAGACGGGCACCCTGTCCTACGAGCTGCTGCTGCGCTACCTGACCCTGTGCGTGGGCGGCGGCCACCACGCCGAGGTGTTCGACCTCTACGACCTCATGCGCGGCCGCTTCCAGACCCTGGACACGGGGGCGTACAGCCTGATGATCAAGGGCTTCAGCCGGACAGAGCGCTGGAGGGAGAGCCTGGCCATGCTGGAGGAGGTCAACAGGGTCATCACCCCCAGCGCGCGTAACTACGGCGACGCCATCGCCGGGGCGGTGCATCACGGGGACGCGGCGGCGGCCTGGGCGTGTTACGACGAGGCCCTGGCCAAGGGCCTGGTCCCGCTGCAGGAGACGTGGCTGAGCCTGTTCCGGGGCGGGGTCGGGCGAGGTCGGTTGGACGAGGACAGGCTGCGGGGGGTCCTCCTCTACATGAGGGACAACCAGATCTACCCCCAGGAGCCGCTGGCCAGGGCCGTCACGGCCTGGTTTCAGAGGTGAGTTGATAATAATAATAATAATAATAATAATAATAATGATAATGATAATGATAATAATAATGATGATAATTATTTAAATGTTGGGAGGGTGTTGGCCTGTCTGATGTGGTTGGGGAGGGCGTTCCAGAGGGACGGCGCTGCGGAACGGAATGAGGAACGGTATCGAACGCGTGTTTGATATTGTTCGTTTATTCTTCGTTCGGTTACCGTTCGCTGATTTCTAACTCCTCCCCCGGCATGAATACACTCAACGTGCATCACATGCACACACACACACACACAGAGCATGTATGCCAGTAGCACTCCAGGTCTGTCTGCAGGTCTCTCTCGTTAAAGTGGGATACGGGTTTCATCTCAACGAGACTTCACCTGTAACGAACGGAGGTTCAAACGTACCTGTTTGTACCTGTTTGCGGCTCTACCTCCTGCGGCTGTGGCGCAGGAGGTAGAGCTGCCATCTAATGATCGCAAGGTTGGCAGATTGGAGGTTCGAGCCCCGGCTGGCCACATGTCGAAGTGTCCTTGGGCAAGACACTGAACCCCAAATTGCTCCCAGTGAGCGGGCCGGCCGGCGCCTTGCATGGCAGCTTGCCGCCATCGGTGTGTGAATGTGTG
>NC_137674.1:49953189-50013189 GCF_963989245.1 Nansenia antarctica | reverse complement strand
CAGTAAACTGTTTTCGAAGTAATTCTGCAGGTGTTAAGGTCAGGGCTGCCGCTGCTTACACGCCTATCATTGTTAGACCACCGTTAGTGCTAGCGATATCCATTTAGCACCATTAGTACTAGCGCTATCCCCCCCCCCCTAAGGTTGATCATTTTCGTAGTTTTCAGGCAAAAGAGAAATGTGTCACCTTTTTGGGCCATCACCAGTGTGCACCCCTGTGCACTACTGAAGGTGGAGGGCAAAGCGAGGCTGCTGGAGGTAGAAATCCGAGGACGGGCTCATCGTAACGCACGGAATGGATGGAATGACGAACGCTGCCAAGTAAACCACGTGTGATTAGAAGGAGCCGGTCCTGGGTCGTCTTCCTCCTCGAGCCCCCCCCCTGCTGCACGCCTACAGGCCTGGGGCCTCAGCGGTGCAGGGGGGGGCCCTCTAACCCTGCCCTATAATCATCTGACTAACATCAGTATGTGAAGTCAGCCCAACGTTTGTTTAGTGGTGTCGTTTATGCATGATTCCAGGGGTTTTCTGACCTACTTTCATCTGAAAGCCCTGCCTGTCTGTCTGCCTGCTCGTCTGTCTGTCTGTCTGTCTGCCCACTCGTCTACCGCCTCAGCCTCAGACATCGACTGAATAATGAGATTGAATATGTTACACACACGCACCGAAATTGTCTGAACTTTTCCCAAGTGACAACCCCCCCCCCCCTTCCACTGAGTGCTTCTTATCTAGGCGTCTCGAAAGAGAGCAGGAAACGGGAACCGATTCATCGTTGCGTAAACGTGATCAGAACCGACAATGTGAGGCGTCATGTGAACACACAGCTCGGAAGGGTGGATTCCTGGTAAACCACCTCACACCTGCTGCTCCCAGACCACTTCCTCATCATGAATCAGCAGGAAGTGTGTGTGTGCGTGTGCGCGCGCGCTTGCCTGTTCCCGCATCCCATCCTCTAGTATCACAGGATAGGATTGGGAGCATATCAGGACATTTTCTTTATAAAGTGCAAAGTCATAGTACACTGTTGCATGGCACCCCTCCCCCTCTCTCTCTCTGTCCCTATCCCTTTCTTTATTTTCTCCCATCTGAGACACATGCGTTTTTGACGGATTGGGGTGGTTACTGGTTATGCTTAAATGTTTCTCTGTAGTCCTATTGTCCCAGGCTGTCTGGTCCGGGGGGGGGGGGAAAGTCCCTAGACAGGGCCAGGGTGACAGGCTGGCTCGTGACTAAGGCTACACATCGTTAAGGACTCATCATGCCCACAGGGGATCTGATTGACAACAATGTCCTCGTATGTCATACAATCATCTCTTGGAGTCTTGTTGTTCAAGGGTGGGTGGGTGTGTGGGTGTGTGTGTGTGTGTGTGTGCGTGCGTGTGTGTGCGTGCGTGTGTGTGTGCTCATGCGTGTGTGTGCGTGTGCACATGTGTGTGTGTGTGTGTGTGTGTGTGTGCGTGTGTGTGTGTGTGTATGTATCCTGCAGCTCCTGGCAGTGGTGTCAGAGCTGGAGCATCAAGGCCAGGTCATGCTGGTCCTGGGCAGGAAACACATGCAGCGGCCGTCGCGGAGCTGGGACAGGCATCACATGAGCCTCGTCCAGCAGAAGGCCCACTGCTTCTTCACTGATAACATGTAGGTCCTGTTAATGTTCCTGCCTCTTCACTGACAACATGTAGGTCCTGTTAATGTTCCTGCTTCTTCACTGACAACATGTAGGTCCTGTTAATGTTCCTGCCCCTTCACTGACAACATGTAGGTCCTGTTAATGTTCCTGCTTCTTCACTGACAACATGTAGGTCCTATTCATGTTCCTGCCTCTTCACTGACAACATGTAGGTCCTGTTAATGTTCCTGCCTCTTCACTGACAACATGTAGGTCCTCACCTCAGTTTGTTTAGTTTGATGTAGTTAGTTTAATTTCCCCACTTATGAGGTATATTCAAATCGATGGAGAAAAGAAAGATTGAAAACATATGCATACATGAATGAATGAATGAATGAATGAATGTTCTTTATTGTCATTGTAACAGGTACAACGAAATTTAAATGCAAGCCCTAGGTTCTAACAAACAAATACAGTCCAAGATAATAAAAAAAAGAAAACAAGAATGAGACAGACATAAATAAGGGGGGATATAGATAGGGGGATAAGGGATCGGTAGGCATCTGAGAATGTATCTATTATGTGAATTACTATACTTATATACACAAAAAAGCACATATCGTAACCTGCTTCAACCTGAATTTGTGGCCGTTGACGTTTGGCTTCGTTGATGTTTGGCTCCTCTCCTCTCTTCTCTTCACTCCACTCCTCCTCTCCTCTCTTCTCTTCTTCCTAACCGCTCTGGTTTGTGTCGTCAGGTCTGAGGACGACCCCTTCCTGTTATACGCCACACTGCATTCTGGGAACCACTGTAACTTTGTGAGCCGTGACCTGATGAGGGACCACAAGGCGTGCATGCCCGACGCAGCGACCCGGCGACTCTTCTTCAAGTGGCAGCGGGGCCACCAGCTGGTGCTGCCTGGGTACACCCCGGGCAAGAGGGTCCGCTTCCTGGTGAGACCAGTCGTCAAATCGAACCGTATTCAATATCTCACTTTTGTACAAAAATCCACATTTGTCACAAAGGGCTTGACATTGACTCAAGACCAAACCCCCTACAGAGCTACTTGGGCCGGTGTCCCAGAGTAGGCCTTAAGTACTGACGGGTATTCTGATGTTGTTGTATGCCTACTCGTATTGACGGTTGATGTCGTTGTGATGTCGTCTCTTTCAGAGGATCCCCAGTTACGACACCATCGTGCAGACAGCCGAAGCAGCGTGGCACATTCCTTACGACGAGGACGGGGCAGAGAGATGCACCTACGAAGTGCCTCAGAGCTGGCTCTGCCTCTCCAAGACTTAACCAATCAACGTCCTCACTTCATTTGCCTACCACACAAACCTGTCCTGTATATAACCATTTTCCATTGATGAAACTCAATAATTAAAACAGTTGGCAGAAAATAATCTACCTATGTACATTCTGTCTTCTGAGATTTCTGATCCTGTAACAGGCTTGTCCCTTGTTGAAAAGGCAATGGTTACTGCTCCCGTCACTGTACAAATTTAATCCAAATATCAACCTGTCTGGGGTTGCACTTTGTTCGAATCCACATACAAATTACTTTTGCAAATTTTTGGGAGATTTAGAGGTGGAACGCAGCATGTGAAATTTAGAAGATTTGCCTTTTTGGGTTCTTTCAGAACTCCAATTTCTTGACAAGACACGACAACATGACAAGTCAATTTCTACAAATACAACAACTAGTTTTTGAGAAAATGTTTTTGAAAAGAGCGAAATATATTTATTTAAGAACAAAGGTTTTGAGAACAACATTGAAATTGTCATTGAACATCATTGAAAAATGTGTGAAACGTAAAAAACATTCTTGAGCATCTTAGAGTTCGAGTCCTACTCTGTGCTCAGCTTGCGCTTGCATCACTTGCATCACTTTTGCTCTGTCATCTCCTGCTGCTCCTTGGTAAAGCGTGCCTGTCGGGCTACTGCTGCCCCAGCTTCACACTCCTGTCGCTGCTTCACCTCGGACTGCAACTTTGCATCCAACGCTCCAAATGTGGCCACTCTGTCACCCTTCATGCTGGCCAGGAAAGCAATGTCCTCTGGATCGCGGATCTGCTCCTCAGCGTTTGGAGACCACAGCGGGAATGTGGCATCCAGCCTGCGCTCCATTGCCTCCACCTGTCGAGCTGTAGCCTCACTGGAGCGCCTGGCCTGCGGAATGTGCCGCAGCTTGTTGTTGGCGTCGACAAACTCCACCATCTTGCTGCACGCGCGCCGATCACTCACCATTGGGATATTGGCCTTGCTGTAAAATGGCCGCACCTGCTTCAGGACGACCTTGGCCGCCTCGAACCGCGACAAGGCTCCAGTCAAACCGGGTCGCTTGGCATGCAGTTGCGCGTCACGGTTGTACAGCATGCAGCGCAAGATCTGGTGACCGCTTGGCACCAGTGATGATGCCATCCGTACTGGTGATGCTGGGGCCCAGACCGAACACCAGCCTGCGGCTGCTCTGGCGGGAGCCCGTGGGCGAGGACAGCATCTTGTGAGAATTGGATCCTGGGGTTGGTGATGGTGTAGATTTATAGGGGTTTAACCATGAAAAAACACAACATTATTTAAAGAATTGTGGCTTCTACAATCAAATGTTAAACAAGGAGTGTTACAAATATACCATAGCATGCATTAACATTACTAAATTATAATGAGACATAAAACATGCATAGGCCTACATAAATTAACATGGTCTAACTTCAACAAGAACGAGACGATGGAAACTTCAGTAGCTGGGTCATTTTTTTTATACAGTGCCTTTTCCGTCCCCAGTACTAAATCATGTTGTATTTTGTCTAAATTTGGACAAATACTAATTCCATTAGGTTTTTCATGTAAGTCAATTGTTATTTATTATGAATACAATGATATGTGCTTCTAAGTTGTTGTTTTCTAAATTTTAAAAGCTTTGGTTAAAGATGTAAATTGGATTTTGCATGGGATTTGGGATGTCCCCAGTTTTGTTCATTCAACTTCAATCCAAAAAATAACTATTAAAAACATATACATTTCCAAATATGTTATTATTATTTCATTTTCCTGATCAATATCTATTGAAATCAAATATAGTTTTTATCCATTTTTTTTATTTTGTACAAAAAATTAAGGTTTTGCTTACAATATTGCTTGTCCCTGCGATCACTGTCCACCCTGTTATGCTGTGTTAATGTCCCTTTGAAAAGAAAACCATATTTCTCAATCACATCACTCTCATGAGGTGACATCATATCAGTGGAGGGGATTTCAAATGTGGTTAGCTGTGTGATTTTCTACCTCTTTTACCATCTGATTTTTATGTTTTTATCCAGTGAGTTTAATGTGGTTGACCATTACGTGTTATGCCTAAATATTGAGGAGATCAATCAAATTGAATCATTTCAAAAAAAGTATTTAGTGCAAATTAGATTCCTCATCAAGTATTCATGGTCATTATAGGCATTATGCTAACACAGGCAGGCTAAAGGCTAACTTTAACTCAAAATATCCACCCTGTTAGTGTCCACCCTGTTATGTGTCCACTCTGTTCTGGAGACACTCACCCTATTCAACTACAGAGGGTATTCTAAATAAAATACAATTTAGGTGCCTGAGCTCGACCACTATGTTTTTCAGCAAGCTAGATATGTCCTTTATATAATAGAACATTAAAATATAGATAAATCAACTATTTATTTTTCACAAGTTATGAAGTCCAAATGGCACCGTATAAAAAAAATGACCCAGCTAGCTACCGTACAACCAGAGTAGCTAACTGAGCTAATAAATAGACCTAGAATTGTTGAAAATGTAAATTTATAAATTCAACAAGTACAGGGCTACTCTCAATAAACATTAGCACAGTTTAGAGACATCAATATTCCAAATAGAGTACTTGTCTACGATGAAGTTAATGGAAAAATACCCCCAGGGGTGCCCGAGAGGGGGGGAGGATGAGCACCCCAGTCGGACGGACACAACGGCAACAGACTTAGATAATGGACAAACGACTATGAGCAAGCAGTGTACATGCGGTAAAATCTGCAAGAACATCCATGGCTTAAAGATCCACCGAGCGAGGATGAAATGCCCGTTAGGAGTAGAAGCAACACAACGCACAGGTGTTCAACCTGGTGAGACGCAGGAGGTGCCAGGCCCGGAGTCACCCATAGTGCCCAGAACCTCCAAGTGTTGCAGTCTAACCCCTCGAGCATCAAGTCCGACCGGAGGCGGATCAAATGGCCAGCAGCTAGCATGACTTCACTGTGGAAGCAGTTCGATGACGATGTCGACCAAATTCTGGAGGTAACGGTGAAGGGTGAGGCTGACAGGAAGCTACAGGCGATGACAACAATCATTGTCAGCATTGCAGCTGAACGGTTCGGCGTGGAGGAGAAGAAAAGCTCCGGAACATCTTACGTAAAGAACCAAAGAGCTGCAAATATCCATAACATCAGGCAGGAGATGAAAGCGCTGAAGTCCCAGTACAAGGTGGCAGGAGAGGAGGAACGCACTGGCCTGGCCCAGCTAATGTGCATCCTACGGAAAAACATCAGGATTCTCCGCCGGGCTGAGTAGCATCGGAGGCGGCGGCGTGAGAGGGCACGTAAACGTGCTGCATTCATAGCCAACCCCTTCAAGTTCATGAAGGATTTGCTCGGGCAGAAGCGCAGTGGCAAACTGGCCTCCTCGCAGGAAGAGATAGACCATCATCTGAAGCAGACGTACAGCGATCCCGCAAGAGAGCAGGAGTTGGGAAAGTGCAACATCCTCATAGACCCCCCTGAACCGGAAGAGTAATTCGACATGTCGGAGCTGCAGCTGAAGGAAGTCAGGGAGGTTGTCCGCAAAGCAAGGGCAAGCTCTGCTCCAGGACCGAGTGGCACTTCATACAAAGTGTACAAGAACTGTCCCAAACTCCTGCTGCGTCTGTGGAAAATCCTGCGAGTCTTCTGGAGAAGGGGGAGGATACCTGAACAATGGAGAGTGGCTGAAGGGGTTTGGATCCCGAAGGAGGAAAACTCCACTCAGCTAGACCAGTTCCGCATCATCTCCCTGCTGTGTGTTGAGGCAAAGGTTTTCTTCAGCACTGTTTCCAGACGGCTGTGTACCTACCTGGCAAAGAACACCTACATCGATACATCCGTCCAGAAGGGCGGTGTGTCAGGAATGCCAGGTTGTCTGGAGCATACCGGCGTGGTGACACAGCTCATTCGGGAGGCCCGAGAGAACAAAGGCAACCTGTCAGTGTTGTGGCTTGACCTGGCAAATGCATTCGGCTCCATTCCACACAAGCTGGTTCAGTTCACCTTGACGAAGCATCATGTCCCCAGCAGGTGTAGAGACCTCATCGCTGATTACTACAGCAATTTCAGGATGAGGGTCTCTTCAGGAGCAATAACATCCAGTTGGCACAAGGTGGAGATCGGTATCATCACAGGGTGCACTATCTCTGTGACACTGTTCTCCCTAGCCATGAATATGATCACCAAGTCTGCTGAGCCAGAGTGCAGAGGGCCCCGAACGAATTCCGGACGACGGCAACCACCCATCAGGGCATTCATGGATGACCTCACAGTCACGACAGAATCAGTCCCAGGCTGCCGGTGGATTCTGAAGGGACTCGAAAAGCTAGTGGAGTGGGCCCGGATGCGTTTCAAACCCGCCAAATCAAGATCGATGGTGCTGAGGAAAGGGAAAGTGGAGGACAAGTTCCGGTTTACCATCACAGGCACAGCCATCCCAACTATCACAGAGAAGCCAGTCAAGAGCTTGGGCAAGGTTTTTGACTGCTCTCTGAGAGACACAATATCCATCCAGTCGACCTGCACTGAGTTGGATGGCTGGCTGAAATCCGTGGACAAGTCAGGCCTACCCGGGAAGTTTAAAGCCTGGGTTTACCAACATGGCATTCTTCCCAGGATCCTGTGGCCCCTCCTTGTCTATGCGGTCCCTATCTCAACAGTGGAGACCTTAGAGAGGAGGGTCAGCAACCACCTCCGGAGATGGCTTGGATTACCAAGGAGTTTGAGCAGCACCACACTCTATGGGAACACCAACAAACTGCAACTGCCCTTCAAATCCTTGGAGGAGGAATTCAAGGTGACAAGAGCCAGAGAAGTGGTTCAGTACAGGGACTCAAGTGATCCGAAGGTGGCTAATGCAGGGATCCAAGTGAGGACTGGCAGGAAATGGAGGGCAGAGGAAGCTGTTCAAGAGGCAGAGGCGAGGCTGCGTCACAGGAGCTTGGTGGGAGTGGTCACACGAGGTCGAGCTGGGCTTGGATCCTTTCCAACTCCCCAAATGAACACCAGGGGGAAGGAAAAGCGCCGCCTTGTTCAGGAGGAGGTGAGAGCAGCAGTGGAGGAGACAAGAACCTGCAAGGCAGTGGGAATGAAGCAACAGAGAGCTTGGACGAGATGGGAGAATGCGATTGAGAGGAAGGTGACCTGGGCTGAGCTTTGGAAAGCCGAGCCTCACCGCATCAAATTCCTCATCCAGGCAGTCTATGATGTGCTTCCAAGCCCGTCAAATCTGCACACATGGGGCATAGCAGAGACACCAGCATGCCAACTGTGTTCCAAGCGAGGAACCCTGGAACACATCCTCAGCTGCTGTACAAGGGCCCTTGGAGATGGACGGTACAGGTGGAGGCATGACCAAGTCCTGAAGACCATTGCTGAAGCCATCAGCGCAGGACTTGTGTGGGCAAAGCAGTTCCGACCCTCCAAGAAAACCATCGCTTTTGTCAGAGCTGGGGAGCAGCCAACCCCTGCCAGAAAAACATCTGCAGGCATCTTGACCTCTGCAAGAGACTGGCAGCTGTTGGTTGACCTTGAACATCAGCTGAAGTTCCCCAGCCACACTGTAGTCACCACCCTGCGACCAGACATTGTTCTCTTGTCTGAGTCCACCAGGCAAGCAGTGCTGCTGGAACTGTCAGTCCCGTGGGAAGACCGCTTGGAAGAAGCCTTTGAGAGGAAGCTCTCCAAGTACGCGGGACTGGTCAGTGACTGCCAGCAGGCTGGTTGGAGAGCGAGGTGTTTCCCAGTAGAGGTTGGTTGCAGAGGATTTGCAGCCCGTCCCTTGGCCAGAGCCTTCAGCAGTTTGGGCATCGATGGAGAGAGAAAGAGGAGAGCCATCCGCAGTACCACCAATGCAGCAGAGAGAGCCTCTAGATGGCTGTGGCTCAAAAGAGGAGAGCCATGGAGTCATGGTAGCTAGTTAGCCATCTGGACACAAGCTGGGGTCTGATCAGCCCAAGCTGGGTCACCTGGAGGAGGGTGTATGATGTTGAAAGACCCGAAACGCCCGATGATTCCAGGAACATCACTGAAGATGTGTCCAGAGGCATCAGTAGATGTATGTACATAGCTACTCTAGAATACAGCTGTAATTATGCTGGTGATTAGTGCCAAAGAACTAATGTTAGCTAACTGGGTGACTAGCAAACTGTAGCTATCTACATGTAATGACTTATACTTAACTTATTTGGTATCGGCTTGTAATAAGAGTGCACACACCCAACAAGAATAAAGTGATTACCTCAGTTTTCTTGAGATCAAGGGTGCAGTCTTTTTGCCTCACAGCATGGTTTGTATAGTAGTACAGGGCTCTCAAGTTTTGAACAGAGTTCAGAGTGAGATTTTGGCGGCGGCGGCGGGGACGACGACGGGGTCTGATCTGATAAATGGCATCAATTTGTAAAAAAATAAATAATAATAACACACACACACACAGTCTCAGCGTCAAAGGATATGGTATTCTCCCACGTCGACCAGTCTGTAGCCACTTCGAGATGTGAATCAATTGAAATAATCTGTCCTCTTCTGTGTAGCGAGCATCTGAATCAATATAGCTCCAGTCAGCCCGTGTCGTTGGAATCAGAACGTTGTTTGTTGTAGCGGGAATATCAAAATGTTACCCGGATACAGCAATATTATTTTCTGATTGGCTGTTCGGTAGCTATATATTTTTATTTGATTAGCTGGTGCGTGGCCTTCTGAACTCTAGGGGAACCAGAGGGAACTCACTTGATTCTCTACCTGTTCTATTTTTTTTTTTAAATAGCGGCGCAACTTGGTGGGCGCCCCTGGTAATTTCTCTGCGTGAGAAATACAAGGTGTGGCGTGTGAACGGATTGAAATGCGTGTGTCTCACGCCCAATGCGTGAGACTTGAGAGCCCTGTTAGTAATATAGATTTAATATTCTTATGGGTGATTCTGAATGTTGTGTTTTTTGAAAACTGGCTCTGATTCTGGCTGCGTCCGTAAATTCGCTCTGAGAGCGCCGGAGCGCACACCGGGTTCAACGGCATGAAGGGAACAAGTAATTTGATTGGACAAGAGAGTGCTGATCAGATTTCCAAAGCGAATTTACGAATACAGCCTCTATCATCACGTCGTTGGAGGCAAAGGAAACGCTCCGCCTGTTGTTGACCCGGACACAGATCAAACCCAGCTCCGGGGTCATATTCTGCATGTTTTCTTCCACAGTCCTGTCAGTCAGTTTACAACTTTTATACGTATTTACTACCGTAGCGACCAAACACGATGTCCAGAGGATCGAGCGCAGGGTTTGACCGACACATCACCATCTTCTCTCCGGAGGGGAGACTCTACCAAGTCGGTGAGTGTGGGACGACCAGAGGGTCTAGGAAACACCACCAACCTGCCCAGTCATCACCGGGAGATAGCATTAGCCAGCAAGCTAACTCGTTTATTGTTGTTGTTTCATCACTAAAGTTAGCCGGCTAGATAGGAAACTATATCTATGTCTTACCCTCTCAGATATGAAACTCTATCTTACTATATATAACGTAGCAAAAACGTTTGCAAATAATGTGCCTGCTGTTATTGGTCTTCCAACTCGACCTGCATTGACTATGCTAATCAGTTAGCGTTAACGTTAGCTAGTTGTTAGACACTGACAGTTCAGTGCAGTGCTGAAGGCTGTCATTTATGGATGGAGCTAGTATTATTTATTATTATTATTATTATTATTAATTTTAGAAGTTGATGCTTTTTATTCTTTGATCAAGCGTGGCTAATTAGTTGTTACAGTTGTTGTGTTGCTTTTTAAACCGCCAATCATTTTAAATGAATGTTTCATTGACATTGCTTCATCTCTCTTCGTTGACTCTTCCTAGAGTATGCATTCAAGGCCATCAACCAGGGCGGCCTCACGTCAGTAGCTGTCCGGGGGAAGGACTGTGCGGTGGTCGTCACACAGAAGAAAGTTCCTGTGAGTAGAACTGTAGCTCTTTGCTTACCTGACGTAAAAAAAAAAAAAAAATTACCTTGACATGTGTGACCACATCATAAAAATGACTAGTAGTTGCCCTTGGCAAAAGTCAGTTAATTTCTCCTTCTTGATTCTCCTGTACAGGACAAGCTTCTTGATGCCTCCACTGTCTCTCACCTGTTCAAAATCACAGAGAACATCGGCTGTGTCATGTCTGGAATGACTGGTGAGAACCAGCCGGTGACTTCTCCATCCATCACAACGCAACACACTACTGACCGGAGACCAACACTACACTTAGAGCTGGGCAATAAATCCATTATATCAATTAATTCAAATGTATGGTTTAGGACGATGTTTAAAAATGAAATTCGATTTTCACTTTCTCTTTAACTTGGGCAATTACAGTATGGAACCGCCACCTCTTCCCTGAGCTCCTGTAGTTCAAAGTACCCCCCCCCCCCACACTGAAGATGAACACTACACACTGAAGATGAACACTACACTGAAGATGAACACCGCACTACACACTGAAGTTTGTTCTCATGTACTTCTATCTGATTTGTGTGTGTGTGTGTGTGTGTGTGTGCGCGCACGTGTGTGTGTGTGTGTGTGTGTGTGTGTGTGTCTGCGCGTGCGTGCGTGCGTGCAGCTGACAGTAAGTCCCAGGTGCAGAGAGCCAGATACGAAGCAGCTAACTGGAAGTACAAGTACGGCTATGAGATCCCGGTGGACATGCTGTGTAAGAGGATCGCTGACATCTCCCAGGTTTACACGCAGAACGCTGAGATGAGGCCTCTGGGATGCTGTGAGTAGCACGTCAAAAGCAGGTGTCATACGTGTGTGTGTGTGTGTGTGTGTGTGTGTGTATGGGTGCTGTGAGTATCATGTCCAGTACAGGTGTGTCAGGGCTCTCCCCAAAGAACGCAAGCGTGGCAACACCGTAAACTTGCCGCCACCACTGTGGAAACCTTTCACGGCAAATTAAACGAGGCCTGTATATATTTTAGGTAGCGATAAGAGGAAGTATTTTCGATTGCCAACGACATCGATATTAACTCATTGACTGCCAAAGACGCCAATTGGCGTCTTATAGAATAGTAACGTTGACTGCCAAAGACGCCAATTGGCGTCTTATAGAATTTTTTTTTTTTTTCGCGGGGATCGCGCTATTGACATGTTCTACACCTAGCGAGTGAATTTCAGACTTGGGTGTAATGTATTTCGGTCCCAGATGGGGGCAGTAGTTCGATAAAAGCCTGGAGAAGGAAGTGGCTTGCTGTGGGTTGTAGTAATGGCGAAACGGATCAGGGTATGTGCCAAACGCGGCGCGGAGCATTGCGGCGCGGAGCATTGCGGAGCATCGCGGAGCAGCGCGGCCATCGCGCGACTCTTCAAACAGTTCAGAGTCGGATGATACAGAAAAAGTGCAGAAAAATAAAATAAAATAAAAAGTTCTGCAGAAAAAGCTCGTTTTCTCTGTTTATTGGTCAAAATCAGGTGTTTTTGCTGAAACCACCCTATGTTCTACGGCCGATTTCTAAACACTCAAAGAGGCTAGAAACAAACTTTCTTTTTCTGATGAAAGAAGAGAGTCTAAAGTTTTGGTAGATATGTTCAATGTTTATGTAGTCCGAAAATTCAATATTTGGTGGGTCTTCAAAGTTCAGCGAAAATGCCCCAAAAGTCTGGCAGTGTGGAGCTCTCCGCTCTGAACATGGCTGGCAGTCAAAGAGTTAAAAATTAAAGCGTGACGATGTTGCTCTATGAATTCAGCTATTTTTCTTCTTACGCATTCTGACATGAACCAATGTGTGTCAGGCTTTTGGAATGCGATCCAGCGTCACGATGTTAAACGAAAATCCTGGGGAGAACCCTGAGTCGTGGGTGTGGGTGTGCGCATGCGGGTGTGGGTGGTTGCTGTGAGTGTCATATCTAGCACAGCTGTCATACACACATCCCTCCGGGCCGAGCACATAGAACACGTGAAGAGAACAAAGCAGCCCAGCGGTGCTTCATGTCCCCTGATGGTGAACACAGCCTCAGTGTGCAGGCTGGTTGGTGCTGTCCGGCTCTGAGTGTCACACAACCGGGCTTTCGCCTGTCCTCTGGTGCGTTCTAATTATCTACTTCTGTTTGTTTCTTTTAATGCCCAATAATCAGAGACGGTTCCCTGACCACGTGACGCATTCTTCCTTTGTTAGTCACTGGTCTGGAGAGCACAGTGCGCTGTGAAAACACAATAACATTTTGTATCGCTGCTTGGTCCAAGTAGCCCTGTAGCCCTGTACTTGTCCAATAACAGGGGTGCAAACTTGTCACCTTTCTGCTAAATTAGCAGTTGTTAGTTCAAAATAGGTCATCCACATGAATCGTGTAGATCTGCAAAAACATTATTTTGGGGGGGGTCTAAGTCTCATCCACGTCACATGATGCCTATTTTTCTAACTAATCATTCTGTCTGCTAAACTCTGCTGCTGTTGAAATAACTATAGCTTCATGCAGCTAGGTACAATTCTAAACAGTGTGGAGGGCAGTCACAGTAAACAACCTGTTTTCAACATAATTATGCGGGTGTTAACGTTAGGGCCGCCACTGAGACTAGTGCTAGCGCTATCCCCCACCCACCATCCCCCAACAAAAAATGTATCCGCACATTGATAATTGTCTCACAAAAAAATGTGTCACCTTTTTGGGCCATCACCAGTTTGCACCTCTGCAATAAGAACAGACTTGGTGGTCTTGTTAAGGCCAGTAGGATCTCTGGTTTAGTCAGGCCAGGCCCTTGGGACATTTACAACAGGCGGGTCCTTAGGACCTGCTGTATGGGTCTGCCAGGACCGTCCACTCCTGAAGACGTTTGAGCTTTCGCCCTCTGGCCGTCGATTCAGGGCTCCTGATAGGAGGACTAAAAGATGTGATGTTTCCTTCATCCCCAGTGCTATTCATTTGCTTATTGGCAAATAGCACTTCGGGTGTGTTCTCTGTACTACCCCTGCACTTAATCGAATCAAATCAAGTTTTATTCGTATAGCGCATTTCTCACAAAATGTGACCCAATGCGCTTCACAGAGCGCAAAGAAGATAAAGCAACAACTAAGATGGACATTTAAAACCACACAATGACAGAACACGCAAGCAAGCAAGGGCAAAAAACCTGTACACTGTATCCAGGAAAACTCCCTTGCAGCCCTCTACTCATAGAGCGACTACCTCCAGTTTGCTTATCTTAGCGTATACACTGTCCCCAAGTCAATAAAGTCATTTCCTTGGTTGACTCCCTTCGCTACCCTTCTGCCTCCTATCCACTTTATGCACACTTGCACTTTTTGTACATGGTATGTATTTCCATTTCTCTGAACTAGCTCTGCAATTTTATTGTGTTGTTGATGTCCTTTTTGTATTTTGTCTGTGCGAACCCTGGCTGCAAATCTCCCCCTAGGGGACAATAAAGAAACCTCGAACGTTGAAACGCTCTGATCTGTGAAACGCTCCACTCTACTTTTCCCGTAAAGCGCACTTTTAAGTATCGAGGCTGTGTAGAACATATAACGACCTGTGTATCAGTCTGAATGACATACAGTAGCTCATGGTTTCATGAAACCTTGATACAAATTTTAGCTTTTCAAAAAATGCCAGTCGAGGGAGGACGCTGGTGTTGCTTGTTCGCCGCTTCTCCGCCCGAAATGTAGATATACTTGCAGTATACAGAGTAGATTGTCCTACAAAGACACTTAGATTTTGATTTAGTAATCAAAAAATTAATAAGACCTCTATACTTTCTTTTATTTATTTGTTGTTCCTTTTTATTATTACTACTCGATCTTTTCAGTCTGTAAAGCGTCTTTGTGTGTCTAGAAAAGTGCTATATAAGTCTAATGTATTATTATTATTATTATTATAATTATTATATCAATTCCCCTATAGGGGTGCGATTGCTTTTTTTCATTTAGCGTGTGTGTGACCCTGCGTGGCAGGTATGATCGTGATCGGCGTGGACGAGGAGGTTGGCCCCCAGGTGTACAAGTGTGACCCGGCGGGGTACTACTGCGGCTTCAAGGCCACCGCCTCCGGCGTCAAGCAGACGGAGGCCACCAGCTTCCTGGAGAAGAAGGTCAAGAAGAAACTGGACTGGACCTTCGCTCAGACTATCGAGGTAAGACACCCGACACGCGTTACGCCCTCTACGCGCGTATGTGAAACGACGACAACCCGCTGTACGAATTTGTTTTGTTTTTTAAATTTTAAATGTATTGTTCCATGTTTATTCTGTGGTAGGATCCTGTTATGTGTTGTCATTGTCATTTCAGATGAACAATAGAGTTCCTTTATTCTATCGGTGTTCTGTTCTGCGCTATTCTAGTCGAATGAAGTTGTCCACTGTTCTTCCTAAACGAGGTGGTCTTCGTGGAGGTTCGGTAATGGCGTGTTAACCCGTCTCCTCCTCCTCCTCCTCCCCCTCCCCTCTCCTCCCCCTGTAGACGGCCATCACCTGTCTGTCCACCGTGTTGTCCATCGACTTCAAGCCCTCCGAGTTGGAGATAGGCGTCATCACTACAGACGACCCCATGTTCAGGTCTGTTCACACCCTCCTTAGAGCTGGCCTGTGGGGGTATTCCATCAACGTCACTAAAGGAAAACCCAGACTTATCTGGGATAAGTCTTGCGGTTTCACTGCCGCCTCAGAGGGGAACGCTTAGAGCTTCAGATGCATCATCAGCTAACCGAGGCTCTTGTCGTATGCTTCTCTCTCCCCCCCCCCCCTTCTCCAGGATTCTGTCAGAGACTGAGATCGATGTCCACCTGGTGTCCCTGTCAGAGAGAGACTGAGCTGTCGACCGCGTGTCTACGTGTTACTGGTCCAGGCCTGAGGCACCAGAGAGGAGGAGGAGGGGGGGGAACCCCCCAGCCCAGAGAGCACCACCACGCCCCCTCACCATGAAAGCCCTCAACTCAGTTATGATTCATCGCTGTATATTAACGCTGTTCAATTAAAGAGAATGTTTTTGAGAAACTCAAATCGAAGGTCGTCTTTCTTTCCGTCTGGTTCTGGTTCTCGTCTGTCTGGCGAGCGTTAAAATGTGGACGTTGTTGCGAACGTTTGGAATATCCAAACGTGAGACTTTTTGTTGGCTATGTGGGGAAAAATGGACTGCAATGCCTAGAGTAAACAGATGAAGAAACTATGTGTTTTAAGAAATCTGTAAAATTCCCTGTTACACATGTTCATTTTATTTAAGATGTGTTGCAAGACCAGAATGATTGGATTAAGTTGAGAAATGGGACATTGAAAAGAGCCCCCCCCCCCCCCCCCCCACACACACACACACACACACAACTGGGAAAAGGGTATTCTCTGAGCATCTTGATGCAGATTAGCTGTCTACTTCTCATTTCTCCTGTCCTGCTGAATCATATGAGTCCTGTGTACGCTTCCCCTCCCCCGGGACTGAATGGCCTGGCTGTCCCTCTGTGGTTCATGATTGACTGGTTCTCCACACAGAGAGAGGGCCTAGAGATCCTGCTATGACAGATGCTGCTATGACTACCTAATTTGCCTGCAGAGTGAAATGTTTCTCTTTCTAGGGGCGACAGCCTCCGGGGTTCTCCTAGGGGCCGTGCTACTGAACAGTAAAACCCCAGGGTAGATTATTACTCATCATAATGAGTACAAAAGAAAAGATTTGGTGAGGCTGCATTCTCATTTTATGCACCCAGATTGTGGAATGCACTGCCAGTTTACATTAGGGATGCAACCTCAGCAAATATGTTCAAGTCAAGACTAAAAACCCATCTTTTTAATATTGCCTTTAAATGACTAAATAATTACATTAAGATTATAAAAACCCACCCTTTTAATATTGCATTTAAATGACAAAATAATTAAATTAAGATTATATAATGATTAAAGCACTTTGAGCTGCAACGTTTGCAGGAAACACACTATACAAATAATGTTATTATTATTATTATTATTATCATGATGATATGGCAGGTCGTACAGTAGCTACATCCCCTCTGAGATTTCGAGCGGATTCTGTTCTCACATCAAAGAAAACTGCACTGCCTTGCTGTGTTTTCCCTGGCTGTTTCCTCTTACACACACACACGTTCTTATGCATGGTAACTGCCAACGGCCCCTGGTCAGAGCAGAGAGTACTTTATCTGACGGATAGATGATTCACTTATTTAGACAAATGTGTTTGTTGTGACTCACTTTGGATAAACGTGTCTGCTCAATGGCAAAAATGTGATGTAAATGTTATGACCTTGGTCAAGTTTTTCTTTATCGTCACACAGAACTCCAGTGGATAATCCCTTTCCCTGACTCATAAATGAGTTCTGATATTCCTTGCATCTGGAATCCGGGAAGCTCTGACTGTTCCATGGAATGTTTTCTCCTTTCCCTGTCTTAGCCCCGCCCTCCTGGGAACTTCCAGTATAGTCATGTGATCAATGTCTCGGCCTCCACAAAGCCTAATGAGGAACCATGCAGTCTGCTAGGAAGGAAGTCTCTCTAGAGTTCCTTATTCACAAGCCATTTATAGACATAACAGTGGTAGAAGTCCAACCTGGAAATGAAGTAGGGCCCACACCCTCAAATGCTCCATGTACCTTTATTTACAAACTAAAATGGACACTCATTTTACCTCAGTGTGTGGGCCTCACTTTTTTTCTGCCCTGCACCCCTTATGGATAGCGTGAGTGCGTGTGGTACTGTATGTCTTTCCTGACGGTCAGTCTCCCCATCCCTTTGATCAAATAAAATACCAGAGATCACGGCAAAGTTAAATATATCTGTTTTAATTTAATGGAGTGTGTGTGTGTCACTTAACTCGACATTTACGTTGCCAAGTGACCTCTACACATTTACAGTCGTAATAAAAAATATATCTTTGTATACACAGCCATTTACAATATGATACATGAATAAGATACATGGTGTAATCATTACATCTGTCATTGATGTTTTGCATAGTGATGATGAGTCTCTCATCGAGCCGAGACCAAGTTCATCAGTATCAGTGTCTTTATTGGCTAATCTTTCTCGAGCACACACTGCTCTTATTGGTTCACAGCACTTGTCCATCACTCTCAGGTGGGCTGTCAGTCTGTTGGCGGGTGCCCAAGCGGTGTCAGTCCTCTTCCATCCTACCCCCCCTCCCTCTCCCCGGGGCCTGGGTGAGGGTTGCCCCACCGTTGGGCGTGCCTTGGTACCATAGCAACAACCTGCTGATAGGACATCATCTCTGTACTGCATGTTTCACAGGAAGTCCCCCAGGTCGTCTACTTCCTACTTCTGACCGTTCCACGTGATGTCGTCGTACTCCACCTGCCGCGCGAGAGGAGGGGAGGAGCATTAGGGGCCATGGTTACCGTCACATAGTTACCGTCACATCCGAGCGTTTTAAATCGCATGACATCACAAAACCTCTCGGGCCGTGTCCACTCACCTCTTCGTCGCTCGACTGGCCCTCGTCTTTATCACCGTCTTCGTCACCGTAATCGTCCTCATCGTCGTCCTCCGTGCCGCTGTCGGGCAGCTCTCGGAGGTGCTGGTCGGTGGCATCGTGCAGCGCCTGGCGGATGGCGCCGTTGGGGCGGCCGAAAGTCAGGTGGTAGGGCGTGTGACCGCCGTACGTCAGGCAGTTGGCGTCGGCGCCCAGGCCCAGCAGCAGACGCACCAGCGGAAGGTTCTGGAGGTCCACCGCCAGGTGCAGGGAGCTACGGCCGTTACACTGCTCCTGGGAGGAGAGAGAGATGGGGGGAGAGAGAGGGAGAGGGAGAGAGAGAGAGAGAGAGAGAGAGAGAGAGGGAGGGGGAGAGAGAGAGAGAGAGGGAGATAGAGGAGAAGAGAAGGAAGAAGAAGAGACTTTTAGAATCCTGAGCTTGACATGGGAACCCCCCCCCCCTAACCCTAAATCACAGCAAACTGGTGAAAGTGAGCAGGGAGGAATGCCAGGTGACAGGTATGCAGGTGAGTGGTGACGGTGTCTTGATGACTGGCTGCCTACCTGTGCGTTGATGTCGGCTCCCAAGGCGACCAGGCTCTCAACCAATGAAAGGAAACCGTGGCTGGAGGCCAGGTGGAGGCAGTGCTGACCTGCAGAGAGAGAGAGAGAGAACCGGTCAGACCACACTAGACGCGATCGGACGCCGCTCACCGGAAACACACTCAACCTGGGTTTTTAAACAGCCGGCCTCGGGCCTTTCCGGCGTGCACATCTTTGTTCTAACCCAACACTAGCCCCTAACCTGTTTTCTCCCTCGTCAATGGTTTGATCGTTAGCTTATTAGAACAGGTAGTGCTAATGCAGGGCTGGAACAAAGACGGGGAGGAGGCACTAGAGAAGCCTTCGGCGCGTGCCTGGTATGTGTGTGTGTGTGTGTTATTCTTACCACTGTAGTTGGGTCTGGCCATGATGTCAGGGAGCAGGTGGGAGGGACAGGCCTGGGTGAGGACACTGAAACAGGGGAGCGAGCCTCGAGTGCAGGCGATGTGGAGGGCTGTGTTCCCCTGGTCGTCCACGGGCGTAGGGTCGCTCCCGGCCTTCAGTAGCCTCTCTACCAGCTCAGCCTGGTCCGTTATCACTGCCAGGTGGAGCGGGGTCTGGGGGGGGAGGAGGGAGGAGGTTACGTCTCTTTCTTCCTCTGACTGACAAGACACAAGACACACGCACTTTATAAATCTATGTGGCATTTAAGCAGGGTTTGTATGCATCCTTTACCTGTCTCTGGTAGTTGTGCAGGTTGAGAAAAGCCTCATTGCGTGACAGCTCGATCAGCCGGGTGGCGCAGTCCTTGGCTTCATGGATGATAGCGAGGTGGAGGAGCCTGAAGAGAGAGAGAGAGAGAGAGAGAGAGAGAGAGAGAGAGAGAGAGAGAGAGAGAGAGAGAGAGAGAGAGAGAGAGAGAGAGAGAGAGAGAGAGAGAGAGAATCTAAAATGACTTCATTGCTCAGAAGAACTCGCATAGCCTACATAACTAGGGCAGTGAAAAACAAGATTAACACGTGACTAGAGCAGTGATGGGGTTAAAACCAACATGGAAGTGATATGGTGTAAAAACGTTTTTCTTTTCTGAAGCGATTTTTCTCTACTAGTGGCGGCTTGACGCACTGACGCCTTTCCAGCGCGTCGGGTTCCTGGCACGGTGCCGGGGACTTTCCCAGCTGAGCTGCGGTTCAGGCGCCGCCCACTTGACCCTAGGCCATAGTACATTCCGTTCTCATAATAGTCTTTTGTTTACGTAAAGTCCCACAATGACCACAATCACTCGTGATCACAACTGCGCCAGAACGCTTTGCATACATCGTTCAACTTTGCATCCAAAATGCATTGGAAAAAAAGACCTTGCACAACGTCTACTCATGAGTTCAACGACATAATAAGTTAGGCCTATATTATAAAGAACAAGATACTTAATATTTTTTTTAAAACAGTGCCATTTCTAGTTCAAATATTTGGATCGCTCTTTTCAATAACGGTTATTAATGTGTCGTTTCTTGCTCAACTTACGTGTCTCCGTCCTCTGAAACTTGCGTCTTCCAGGGGTCGTTGCTGCTGCAGCCCTGCCTGTGCTGCTGCTCCGGACTGTCCAGGCGGAGCTGGCGGAGCTCCTCGCTCACCCCCTCGTACTCCTCCTCCTTCAGGGAGTCCAGGCCGCTGTCCAGACGCTCCTCGGTGGATTGCACTTTACCCTCTTTAGCATCCCGACCGTCGCCGCTATAATCCATTTGGTTCAAGATACTCGTTCGATGAAGATCCATTGTTGATTGTTGACAGCGCGGATATGAGTGTTGGTTTGGTTATCGGTTCAGTTTGACGAACGCCAGCGTTAAGTTCTCCTTCCAGGGGGAGGAGCCAGGGCGCAGGGTGGGGGATTTCCACAGCAGGACAGTCAAGGGAAACGGCCTCTCCAAACTCTCCAGCGGGGATTTCTACCCCTAGACCCACATCAATCCTGGATTTCAGTGCCTGACACAATATAAGAGAGTACATTACAGAGCTACATGTATGGCATGCATTTTGCATATTTTTTTCTATCAATACAACAATGCATTTATGAAAAATAAATCAAATTGAATAAAACATTAATTCATAGAAGAGTGTAGTATACAATACTACAAGAGGCATACTCAGGGGGGTCATAATTAGGAGAAAGGTTATAGAATAGAGAGAGTTGAGGGGTGGGGTAGTAATTATCATTATGAAAGAACCACGTGACTCCACACTGCAGGTAGATCTCAAAGGAAAGCAAAACTAACATACTACCTAACTAACATAGCAACCGTTTCTATTTGTAATCAAGTCTCTCTGGCAGGGACATACGCCCTCTAGTCGTCACCATGTAGACGGTTACTACTACTGACTGACATTAATATTATTATTATTATTATTATTATTATTATTATTATTATTATTATTATTATTATTAATAATAATAATAATATTAATAATAATAATAATAATCATCATCATCATAATAATAATAATGCATTTTATTTGTATTGCACCTTTCCTTCAAAAGAATGTGTGTATGAGTGCTACAGAGTAATAAAAACATAAAAACACAAGTTAAAAACAACAAAATAAAAACCCCACAAAAGAAGTCACAAGAATGAACACAGGTTTAGCAGTCAACGGCCTTTTTTGAATAAAAAAGTTGTTGTTTTGAATAAAAAGGTTTTTAGGCCTGTCTTATAAAAGTCCAGGCTCTGTACTGCCCTTAGCTGCCCTAACATGACTCCTCCTCTCCTGGCAGAGTTGGGGTCAATTCCATTTCTTTTCAGACAATTCAGGAAGAGTTTTTGTAATTATTGCAAACAAAATGCCCTAGTTGCAATCATTGAATTTTAACTTCAGTTTACTTCCTGAATTGAAATGCAACTGACGCCAACCCTGCTGAAAAATAAAAGTAAAATAGACAATCAAGAAGTAGTGGAAGGCCAGTGTGAATAGGTGGAGTTTGAAGGTGGAAATCTGTGCTTGAACATGTGAAGGAAGTAGAAAGGCGTTTTCAAATGAACAGGTGGTTTTATGGTTGGAGAGGCGGGTGATATATCCAATGTAAAATACAGAAAGTCATCTTCATAAACTAAAGTGCAAAGTGTGGGTGTGATTACTGTGACTGGAGGAGAAGATGACAGAGTGTGTCTGTTAAAGAGAGGATGATTGGGGTGGCTGGTCTGAGGACTGGTTTGAAGGGGCTGGTCTGGTTAAGAGATGACTGGTTTGATCTTGAATGACAGGCTCATGATGGTATGTTCTATAGTAGTCACATGACTGGGTGGACAGGACGACCCAGGAAACTCCCAGAACATACCATCCTCCTGGAACAACAGCAACAATGCTGTTAACTAATGACTGTAGTTACACTTTAACCCTGGGTTATCTCCTCCAACGCTGGGTGTGTGTGTGTAATCATCTCTGTCTCTCTTTTTCTCTAAACAGTAAGCAAGAACAGCAGGCAGGACCAGACATGAGTGGACTTGTACAGTAGAGGTGATGACTCATAATGAATCACAGAATCAAATGTTGTACAGTAGAGTTGACTTGGAGCACAGTGAATCATCTCCAATCATCTCCGTTAAGTGGTGCGTTTTCTGTCAATAATTAACCAATTCCACTCAAACAGGATGTCCATTATAATCGATTACACTGTTTCTATCTGTGGCAACATCTATCGCTAAGTATGTCTACTACCCACAGCGTCTCCTGAGACACCCATCTGACAACAGTCGCTTATGATCCTCTAACCTCTGTAGAGGAGTGAACTTGAATGACTATTCATTACTATTATGAATTCAGAAAGACAAAATAATGATGACATGAATGACTTATCCTGTGAAATGATGAATAGAAGGGATTCCACAAGCCAGCTTTGAGGCGTAAGGCCCCTTCAATCTAATATCAGGTGACTTGGGCTTGCTACAGAGAGTGTCAGCAAACGGGCAGGTTCACGGCCCTCTGACTCCGACGGCAGCAGTGAGTCGGGCTGAGTGAGGGGCGGGTGGGTGATCGTCTGGAAATAAACTGTCACAAAACACACATGTTCCGGTCGGTCGGTCTGTCTGTCTGTCTGTCTGTCTGCCTGCCTGCCCGCCTGTCTGTCTGTCTGCCTGCCTTTCCTCTGCTGGGCCCGCTCCTTGTTGAATGCCCGTCTGTCTGCCTGTATGTCTGTCTGTCTGCCTGTATGTCTGTCTGCCTGCCTTTCCTCTGCTGGGCCCGCTCCTTGTTGAATGCCCGTCTGTCTGCCTGTATGTCTGTCTGTCTGCCTGTATGTCTGTCTGTCTGTCTGCCTGTCCTTACCTGTCATTGTACATATTATATGTCTGTCCCCCTGCCCGAACTACCCACTGTACATACTTTGTGTTTTGTCCCCCGCCCCCACCTGTGGTGTATGTCCCCACCTGTCCTACCCGCTGTACATACCTTATGTTTTGTTGTATTGTTCTTCCCATGTTGGATGTATGTTTATCTTGTAGATAGTACTAGTTATTTGTCTGTATTATCTTGTAGATAGTACTAGTTTTTTGTCTGTCTTACATGTAACGATGAATTGAGAATCAAGGACCCCAATTGAAATAAGCCAGTGGCTTTCTTGGGTTTTTATCCTGTTAGTTGACCTTGTATGTAATATGTACTTTCATGTACCTACTTCTGCAAATCTTCTAATAAAGTTTTCAATCAATCAATCAAAACCCTGTGCCTTGGTCCTCTCTGCTCTATACGAAGGCAGCGTCAATCTGTGGTCTATCGAGGACTTTCTAGTGGCCAACTGTTGTAATTACAACAATGTATTTTCAGAAAAATTGCCAGAAAAAAGTCTGTAAACACAGAAATGCTGCTCCTCCGAAGGTCTTCTGGATGCAAAACTGCAAAATGCAGACGATATCCAGAGATGCCAGAATATATATTAATGAATGAAGTAATTAATTAATGCATTCAAAACGCCATTGTGATATGCATGTAGGCAACTTTTCGTAACTATTGATTTGCATAACTATTGATATGAATGTAAACATTTCGATGTTTTCCCCATATCACTAGTAAATTGTCATGGAAGAAAAAGTGGGTCCGGGTATCTAAGGGTTATCTAGACTCAAACATTTCCCTTAATTTGTGTTTTTGTTAAAGTGCTCTATTCAGGGAAGCTGTGGTGCAAGAGTCTAACATTTACATTTTTGACATTTAACAGACGCCTTTATCAAAAGCGACTTAAAATAATTTTGTCTAAAGTAAAGTTAATCATCATAAAGACGACCAGTCAGGCAGTTCTTAATAGAACACATTCCAGTGTTTCCGAACGAAGCCATTCATCAACCACGAAGGGACTCGAACCCTCAATCTTCTGATTCGAAGTCAGACGCCTTATCCATTAGGCCACGTGGTCTTTCCTTTAGGCTCTCATGAGGAAGCCACTAATGTCCTTCCTCTGTAGTTCTGCACATTGGCCGCTACTGTCTGCCGTCACTATACGTCTGCGCGTCCGCCGTAGAGCGGTCAAACGGTGTAACTCGCTTCATTCTGAACTGATTCTCATGAAATTGTGTTTGTAAACGTGAGAAATTGAACATGACACTGAATTAAATTCTGATCTAATCAGCTATATGGCAAAACATGATCTTTCTGAATAGCCACAACTTCCTCTGCGACATGCAGGCTCCGATCTATGCAACATCAAGTGTACATTTTGAATTTCAGCTTTTGTGAATTTCTCCAAAAATGTAGATTTCTAGATCTATTATATTGTTATAAAGCCGCCATGTTGCTTGTTATTGTATTAATAATTAAATCAATTCATTAATAAAACAAACAATACTATTTTTGTTCCCCGGACTCCAGTTAAGAGAAGTATATAATTATGTGTATAATTAATATAACTGTATATAATATCTATGGTTCTGCATGCTCTTTGTCCTACAGGAATCATTATTTTGTTGAACTGAGAGTCAGGTCTGTCTCTGGGTGTTATAGTGGAGGGGCAGGGTGTCTCTGGCCTGTTATAGTGGAGGGGCAGGGTGTCTCTGTGCTGTTATAGTGGAGGGTCAGGGTGTCTCTGGGCTGTTATAGTGGAGGGGCAGGGTGTCTCTGGCCTGTTATAGTGGAGGGTCAGGGTGTCTCTGGCCTGTTATAGTGGAGGGTCAGGGCTGTCTCTGGGCTGTTATAGTGGAGGGGCAGGGTGTCTCTGGGTGTTATAGTGGAGGGGCAGGGTGTCTCTGGGTGTTATAGTGGAGGGGTCAGGCTGTCTCTGGGCTGTTATAGTGGAGGGTCGGGGCTGTCTCTGGGCTGTTATAGTGGAGGGGTCAGGCTGTCTCTGGGCTGTTATAGTGGAGGGGGCAGGGTGTCTCTGGGCTGTTATAGTGGAGGGTCAGGGCTGTCTCTGGGCTGTTATAGTGGAGGGGTCAGGATGTCTCTGGCTGTTATAGTGGAGGGTCAGGGCTGTCTCTGGGTGTTATAGTGGAGGGGCAGGGTGTCTCTGGGCTGTTATAGTGGAGGGTCAGGATGTCTCTGGGCTGTTATAGTGGAGGGGCAGGATGTCTCTAGGCTGTTATAGTGGAGGGGCAGGATGTCTCTGGCCTGTTATAGTGGAGGGGTCAGGGTGTCTCTGGGCTGTTATAGTGGAGGGTCAGGGTGTCTCTGGGTGTTATAGTGGAGGGGTCAGGTCTGTCTCTGGGCTGCTACAGAGACCAACTGCAGCACCCTCTCAACAAGCTGACTACGGAGGTGTTGAGCCTTGACTTGCCAAAAACACAGTATGTGAGAATATCCACACGCAGGTACTTCCAGGTGGATGGTATGCTTGTACACTTATGTAAACTTCAGTGAGATTGTTCCTGTCTCTGTTTGGTTGTAGGTGAATTCATCGAGGGGGAGTAACTGTACGCTAAGAGAGGCCGAATGAAGCTGAGTTGGATGCAAGCATCTGACCTAGCACTCACCTACAGGCAGTGGTGGAGTCTAGTTTTTTCTAATGGGTATACTGTGATTTTTCCCTCCCAACCTCATATCGTTCATTTCGGAACCCCATAAAAATAAATCTGCACTCCCTGTCTAACGTTATATATATATATATATATATATATATATATATATATATATATATATATATATAACATTAGATGTTATAAGGCTGATCTCATCTGTGCATGATAGTGCTGCATTTTGACATATTTCATGTCACATCTCCCCCCTTTGAGCGTATATGACGCTATAGTCAGTCTCAATGGTCCAAAATTCAAGTGCTTCGTAACACAGACGGGGTGAATTTTATGAATGAAAGTGTGAAAGTTCTGTCACAAAACGCCGTTACGTATCCTCACACATTTTTAAGTGGGTATATGGAAATCCTTGGCCTTTCCTAGTGGGTATACGGCGTAGTCCTGCGTATCACGTAGACTACACCACTGCCTACAGGGGGGAATTGTTTTACCAATACCACAAAGGTAGCTATGCACCTTCACTGTTTTAATGTCAGGGTGGATTGCTCCATGGTGGACCTGCCCCTAATATTCTGGGATTTATTTATATACTAAGGTTATTTTTTTCTGAGTGGGGCAGTCCCATATACTATAGTGACAGTAGACAGGAAAGTAAGGAGTAGGACTTGTCAGCAGGGCATGGGCTGGGCATATGTGGGCACTGTAGAGCGTGGTGCTAGACCACTGGACCACCCCAGGCTACATATTCAGGGATTTTAACAGGGCACCTGCTCTATTGCCTGCTAGATGTCTTTTTGCTTGGACCTGGTTCTCTGAATGTCAGTTACAGTGTGTGAGCTCCACCTAGTGGAAGGAATATGTTCTGCAGGTTATCACAAGATTTATGTGTCGAATAAAGCACTCCATAAAACCTAGCATTCAGCCCTCCGTTTGTTGTAAATATTTAAAAGAGTAGTCTAGTAAACAGAGACAGAATCATCAGTATATCTAAATATAGATTTGTAGGCTACGTGGTGTGAAACTGCCATTTCTGACCAAAAGGTGAACAGGAAGAATAACAAAACATTGTGACACATTCTAGAGGACCAACGTGCATGATTGTGACGTCAAATGTGCGTTCCCTAAAACAAGATGTATTGTTCATATGTTATTTGAGTCATTTGCCAGCTACTGAAACTGAGCTTCACGTCATGCTGTACTGAGCAGAGGTTTTCCTTCTTAACAGACGTGAGGAGCAGGGACGTTGATTTCGTGAGCACAACAGGCCTTAGCCAGCCAGCCACAACAGCCAGCCACAACAGGCCACAACAGGCCACAACAGGCCTTAGCCAGCCAGCCACAACAGCCAGCCACAACAGGCCACAACAGGCCTTAGCCAGCCAGCCACAACAGGCCACAACAGGCCACAACAGGCCTTAGCCAGCCAGCCACAACAGGCCACAACAGGCCTTAGCCAGCCAGCTGGTGCCCATGGTGCCCATGGAGGCTGAGAGCATCAATCTTTGTCCATTTTGCATTTGGAAGCAGTTGCCCAGAGAGGCATTTTAGTATCATGGGTGCTGTTAAGAATGGTTGAATGTAGACAAAAGTCAGAGGTGTGTACTGTTCTCATCCTTCCTCAGTACATCTTTGATAAGACGGGTGGACACCAGCAAGTCTGAGGGGAAGGTATTCACTTTGAACTATCATTTCTAGATCAGTTATGTTGATATATTCAACCTTTTCCTATAGATGTTAATCTCATTGAGCTGAGTTTTCTCCAAGACTGACTTTAATAATAATAATAATAATAATAATAATACATTTTATTTATGGGCGCCTTTCAAGGCTCTCAAGGACACCTTACAAGACAGTTTAAAACCACATATCAAAACATTAAAATCAACAAAGCAAATGAGGATTCATTTGTTGTCAAATGTGTTTGTTGTCAAATATCTTTGTCTTCAGAGACAAAAATCAGTTGTATTTATGTTTCGATTATGTTTCTTTCAGACTTTTCAGAAGAGAGGGTGAATCAACTCCTCCTAGCGATGGGAGAGGAGTATGAACACCTGCTTCCTTCTGGTGAGCACCTCAAACCAGCATCAGTAGTTGACATCAGCCTGGTTGACATCAGCCTGTTCACACCAGCAGCAGTCAGTGGAACCAGCCTGCTCCCCCAGGCCAAATCCATGTCCCAGTCCTTCCGTGAGCTACTGGGTGAGAAATACTTATATGCTCCAGCAGCCTGCAACAGCTCTCTGATCAGGTTGGATGAAGGATGCTCCCCATCCTCAGCCCCCATTCTGGGCACCAGCCTCCAATCCGGAGCCTCAGATGTGGCAGGCCTTGACAGCATGGTGTGGGAGCCCATGTTTAAAATGGACTCAGCTACTCTTCAACTCCTGCTGGAGATAGAACAGGAACAAGAGCAGAGCGGTTCTGTTACCAGCCTGGTCCACCCTGGTGAGGACCTCAAGAGTTCTGCAGTGGTTGACGCCAGCCTGCTTCTGTCTAGTGAGGAGGTCATGTCTTCTGTAGCCAGCCTGCTTCTGTCTGGTGAGGAGGTCAAGCCTTCTGTAGCCAGCCTGCTTCTGTCTGGTGAGGAGATCATGCTGTCACGGCGAGATCACGGCTGTGTGCAAGTTTTGTGATTTGATCACAAATCAATCCATGTGATTTTTAATCCCGCGGTAATACTGTATACCGCAGTTAAACTTGGGGAAGGTTTAACGGTGTCAAAAATGTGATACCGTCCAACCCTAGTCAAGGCATCCATTACTTCAACTGATCAGAGCTCCATATTTCCCTCACCTTCAGCCTTTGTTTTTACCTGGGTATAGTTGTATGTCTTGCTCTATTACTGTGGTGTCCAAGATCTTAGACAAACTATGTATGTTTCTCCCATGTGTAGGCCACCCTGGCAGACTACGCTCCAACCGTCTCTCCCATGATCCCGGCATTAGTGGTCGACTGTGTCAAGAAGATTGAATACAGGGGGATGCACGAGGTCAGTCGTCATTTTAGCCAGTCATCAAATGGTTAATAGGAACATAGATAAGCTTTACAAATGTCAGCACATTTGACATATCTGACTAACATTGTCAATGCATCGTTGTTGCATAGATATTATAGCTCTTTTCCCCTTACTGTCATCTGGCATTCCCTTTCATACAGAATCAACTTTATTTCAATGTGTATCAGTGTATTCAGTGTATTCACTAAATCACACTTTTCTTTTTTTTTCTCTTTCATCCCCTCGTCCCCAGACGGGTCTGTACCGTGTTTCGGGCGCCGAGTGTACGGTGAAGAAGCTGAAGGAGAAGTTCCTGAGGACAAAGACAGCGCCGCCCCTCTGCAAGGTGGAGGACATCAACTCCATCACAGGTCTCCTCAAACACTTCCTGAGGAAACTGCCAGAGCCACTGCTCACCTTCCGCCTCAACTGCACCTTCATGGAGGCAGCAGGTTGGTCCATACCATAGTAGTTACCGCCTAAGCACATGTGCATGCATGTTCCATTGCTAACATTTTCATTTAATTTTTCTAACCGTTTGGTAGTGCTTCGTGGAAGCGTGCAGAACATATCATGGCCTTGTTCTATCGTTACTGCATGCAAGTTAAATTAATTCCACTCCTTGCCCACAGAAATCAAAGATGATGACATTAGCCTTGCAATGATATACCAGACCATCAGTGAGCTGCCTCAACCCAACAGAGACACTCTGGCCTTTTTGATGATCCACCTTAAGTGGTCAGCATTTTCCCTCATGGTCACTCCATGTTCTGCTTTTAGGAACAACGTTGTTTTTTATCTTATTCTGAAATGCTTAAACTCACAGCTGAAACTTCTGCTCCTTACAGGGTGGCCCAGTGTGTAGTTGACACAAAGATGGATGTCACCAACCTCGCCTGTGTGTTCGGGCCCACCTTGGTTGGCCATGCCGTCTCAGATCCCGATCCAATTAGTATTTTGCAAGACACCAATAGGCAGCCACGGGTATGGATGAAGTCATATCTTATCATATAGATATTAGACATGTGCCAGACATGGGTAAAATGCATGCCAAAGAGTTGAGTTCCGGTTGGAATAGTAAAAAAAGTGCAATTGTTCAGCTAAATCAAGCAGACGTAGTATTTGACATGATTTTGATCCAGGTCTGAAATATTTGCCGTCAGCTGAATTTAAGGCATTGTACTTCTGCTAAAGAAGTTGACCTTCTACCTTTTAACAGATGTTTATTATGGATCACACCCATACAACACTCTATGCATATACTGTAGAGATGTATATTACTTATTATTATTATTATACATTATTTTCTCCTCACAGTGGTCTATATTCAAGTTCTGATTGAGACATTGTTATTGATGTTCATAGGTGATGGAGCGCTTGCTGTCTCTCTCTGTGGAGTATTGGAGCCAGTTCATCTCTGGCCAGAACTATGACTTCATGGGCTTTATCTGTTCCACAACAATATTTTAATTGTTGTTAACACCTATATTATATAGTTATAATTATATAGTATATATATTATAATAATAATAATAATTATATTATTATATCATTATTATTATTATTATTATTATTATTATGATATAATCATTATGATATTATTATTATATCATTATTAATATTATTATTTTTTTAAATTTATTTTTATTATTATATTATATCATCATTACAGTATGATTATATTATTATAGCATTATTATTATTATTGTTATATTATATCATCATTATTATTATATTATTATATCATTATTATTATTTTAATTTTTTAAATTATTATTATTATTATTATTATTTTATATAATCATTGTTATTATATTATTATGATATTATTATTATTATGATTATATTATATACTCATTATTATTATATACTCATTATTATTATATTATATAATTATAATAATAATAATAATAATTATTATTATTATTTTTATTATTATTATTTTTATATTATATAATCATTATTATTATATTATTATTATTATTATTATTATTATTATTATTATTATTATATTATAATATAGTTATAATACAATATACATAGCGGGGAGGCCATACACTTTTAACCCCAAAAACCAGCACAATCATACCATACCATAGACTATGTGTCCGGTTTAACACCGGTACCTGCTTAGCAGGGTAACCCACCTGGCATTCTGCATGACCAAACCAAATGGATTGTATCATTAGTTGTTGTAGTTATCATTTCCTGTTATATACTATACTGTACAGTATCATGTCTTGATATTATCACAGCCTAGTAAACTTGCTCATGTGGTGTTCCTAGTAGCATAATGACTTGTCAGGACCTACAGTGGATTTGTGTAATCTTTAGAAGATTTTTTTTAAAAATAATTTCTATAGCACCTATCCCAGACCAGGGGTCCAAGAGAATCAGAATCAGAATGTATTTTATTACATCTAATGTACAGGTACATAGAGTAACATTCATAGGTTCAGGTTCTTGTTGGTTCTGACATGCCCGATGGCAGGTGGGCGCCAAGGTTTAGGCCGTTGAATATCCCCAAAAAGGGGGCAGCGGCTCATTGGTTCATTTTCTATACGGACACTGGCCCGGCCCAATCACATGCTTAAGCCTGTGTATACAAAATAAGAAATGTAGTGATTATCAATATGAAGAAAAATAATACCAAGTGAGATCTTTTTCTTTCTTTCTTTTTTTTCTTTCCTTTTTTTTTTATTGTGCATTGACATGTATGATAATCTCATGTGCAAAAATAAATAAATGGATTCTTAATAGGACTGGTTGTTAAAATCCCTAAATATTCAGCACAACAATTGAGTGGAGTTGGAGATGTCCTCTTGGGTGGAGTGGAATTTGGCAATGATCACGTGGTGCCACCAGTACGACACATCTTCAGTTGTGGTCCCCGACCTCATTGGGTGTTTCGGCCAGTTATCACAAGACACCCTCTGCCGAGGTTGGCCCACCACAGGCTGATCAGGCCTGGGTGTGTGTCGCACGGTGGCACCACGTGGTCATTTGGGAGCCCATTGCCTTCCGTTGGGCCTGTCCTCTGATCCCTACTGCCCTCAGGAGCCTTGTGGTGGAGCTGGCTACAAAGCCTCTGCAGCCCACCTCCACTGGCCACACCTTCACGTTCCAGCCCCGCCCCTCTGCTTCGACTGCTAAGTTGGCATACCGCAGCCTCTTCCGTTCGAATGCCTCATCGATGGCCTCCTCCCATGGTCAGTTCTACGATGAAGACACTCCGGCAGGACTTGGACCAGAGGACTAGGTCTGGGCGCAGGTTGGTCACTGCAATTTCGGGTGGGAAGGTGAGCCTCTGGCTGAGGTCTACCCGCATTTCCCAATCCCGGGCTGCGTTCAGTGGGCCTGAGTCTGGAGATGATGGCTTGGTCCGCTGTTTCTCCCCTTCCCGGATGAAGGTTGTTTTCTGTGGAAAGGTAGTCTGGGCATTTAGAGGCATGGCGTTGGTGGTTACCCTCTTGTGCTCAAGTTCGGCAGCCAAGCACTTTAGCACTTGGTTGTGGCGCCAGGTGTATCTTCCTTGAGTTAGACTGGTCTTGCAACCCACCAAGATGTGTTTGAGGGTTGCTGGGGCTGCACACTTAGCAGTGCTGGTTAGCAGTGTTGGTTAGCAGTGCTGGTTAGCAGTGTTGGTTAGCAGTGCTGGTTAGCAGTGCTGGTTAGCAGTGTTGACTAGCAGTGTTGGTTAGCAGTGCTGGTTAGCAGTGTTGACTAGCAGTGCTGGTTAGCAGTGTTGGTTAGCAGTGCTGGTTAGCAGTGCTGGTTAGCAGTGTTGGTTAGCAGTGCTGGTTAGCAGTGTTGGTTAGCAGTGCTGGTTAGCAGTGTTGGTTAGCAGTGTTGGTTAGCAGTGTTGGTTAGCAGTGCTGGTTAGCAGTGTTGGTTAGCAGTGCTGGTTAGCAGTGTTGGTTAGCAGTGTTGACTAGCAGTGTTGGTTAGCAGTGCTGGTTAGCAGTGTTGACTAGCAGTGTTGGTTAGCAGTGCTGGTTAGCAGTGCTGGTTAGCAGTGCTGGTTAGCAGTGTTGACTAGCAGTGCTGGTTAGCAGTGTTGGTTAGCAGTGCTGGTTAGCAGTGCTGGTTAGCAGTGTTGGTTAGCAGTGTTGACTAGCAGTGTTGGTTAGCAGTGCTGGTTAGCAGTGTTGACTAGCAGTGTTGGTTAGCAGTGCTGGTTAGCAGTGTTGGTTAGCAGTGCTGGTTAGCAGTGTTGACTAGCAGTAGTGTTGACTAGCAGTTGGTTAGCAGTGTTGGTTAGCAGTGCTGGTTAGCAGTACTGGTTAGCAGTGTTGGTTAGCAGTGTTGACTAGCAGTGTTGGTTAGCAGTGCTGGTTAGCAGTGTTGGTTAGCAGTGCTGGTTAGCAGTGTTGGTTAGTAGTGTTGACTAGCAGTGTTGGTTAGCAGTGTTGGTTAGCATTGTTGACTAGCAGTGTTTGTTAGCAGTGTTGACTAGCAGTGTTGGTTAGCAGTGTTGACTAGCAGTGTTGGTAAGCAGTGCTGGTTAGCAGTGTTGGTTAGCAGTGCTGGTTAGCAGTGTTGGTTAGCAGTGCTGGTTAGCATTGTTGACTAGCAGTGTTTGTTAGCAGTGTTGGTTAGCAGTGTTGGTTAGCATTGTTGACTAGCAGTGTTTGTTAGCAGTGTTGACTAGCAGTGCTGGTTAGCAGTGTTGGTTAGCAGTGCTGGTTAGCAGTGTTGGTTAGCAGTGTTGGTAAGCAGTGCTGGTTAGCAGTGTTGGTTAGCAGTGCTGGTTAGCAGTGTTGGTTAGCAGTGCTGGTTAGCAGTGTTGACTAGCAGTGTTGGTTAGCAGTGCTGGTTAGCAGTGCTGGTTAGCAGTGCTGGTTAGCAGTGTTGGTTAGCAGTGCTGGTTAGCAGTGTTGGTTAGCAGTGTTGACTAGCAGTGTTGGTTAGCAGTGCTGGTTAGCAGTGTTGACTAGCAGTGTTGGTTAGCAGTGCTGGTTAGCAGTGTTGGTTAGCAGTGCTGGTTAGCAGTGTTGGTTAGCAGTGTTGGTTAGCAGTGTTGGTTAGCAGTGTTGGTTAGCAGTGCTGGTTAGCAGTGTTGGTTAGTAGTGTTGACTAGCAGTGTTGGTTAGCAGTGTTGGTTAGCAGTGTTGGTTAGTAGTGTTGACTAGCAGTGTTTGTTAGCCGTGTTGACTAGCAGTGTTGGTTAGCAGTGTTGACTAGCAGTGTTGGTTAGCAGTGTTGGTTAGCAGTGTTGGTTAGCAGTGTTGGTTAGCAGTGTTGACTAGCAGTGTTGGTTAGCAGTGTTGACTAGCAGTGTTGGTTAGCAGTGTTGGTTAGCAGTGCTGGTTAGCAGTGTTGGTTAGCAGTGCTGGTTAGCAGTGTTGGTTAGCAGTGTTGGTTAGCAGTGTTGGTTAGCAGTGTTGGTTAGCAGTGTTGACTAGCAGTGCTGGTTAGCAGTGTTGGTTAGTAGTGTTGACTAGCAGTGTTGGTTAGCAGTGTTGACTAGCAGTGCTGGTTAGCAGTGTTGGTTAGTAGTGTTGACTAGCAGTGTTGGTTAGCAGTGTTGGTTAGCATTGTTTACTAGCAGTGTTTGTTAGCAGTGCTGGTTAGCAGTGCTGGTTAGCAGTGCTGGTTAGCAGTGTTGGTTAGCAGTGTTGACTAGCAGTGTTGGTTAGCAGTGCTGGTTAGCAGTGTTGGTTAGCAGTGCTGGTTAGCAGTGTTGACTAGCAGTGTTGGTTAGCAGTGCTGGTTAGCAGTGTTGGTTAGCAGTGCTCGTTAGCAGTGTTGGTTAGCAGTGTTGGTTAGCAGTGTTGGTTAGCAGTGCTGGTTAGCAGTGCTGGTTAGCAGTGCTGGTTAGCAGTGCTGGTTAGCAGTGTTGACTAGCAGTGCTGGTTAGCAGTGTTGGTTAGCAGTGCTGGTTAGCAGTGCTGGTTAGCAGTGTTGGTTAGCAGTGTTGACTAGCAGTGTTGGTTAGCAGTGCTGGTTAGCAGTGTTGACTAGCAGTGTTGGTTAGCAGTGCTGGTTAGCAGTGTTGGTTAGCAGTGCTGGTTAGCAGTGTTGGTTAGCAGTGTTGACTAGCAGTGTTGAATAGCAGTGCTGGTTAGCAGTGTTGACTAGCAGTGTTGGTTAGCAGTGCTGGTTAGCAGTGTTGGTTAGCAGTGCTGGTTAGCAGTGTTGGTTAGCAGTGCTGGTTAGCAGTGCTGGTTAGCAGTGTTGGTTAGCAGTGCTGGTTAGCAGTGTTGGTTAGCAGTGTTGGTTAGCAGTGTTGGTTAGCAGTGCTGGTTAGCAGTGTTGGTTAGCAGTGCTGGTTAGCAGTGTTGTTTAGCAGTGTTGGTTAGCAGTGTTGGTTAGCAGTGTTGACTAGCAGTGTTGGTTAGCAGTGTTGGTTAGCAGTGTTGGTTAGCAGTGTTGACTAGCAGTGTTGGTTAGCAGTGTTGACTAGCAGTGTTGGTTAGCAGTGCTGGTTAGCAGTGTTGACTAGCAGTGTTGGTTAGCAGTGCTGGTTAGCAGTGCTGGTTAGCAGTGCTGGTTAGCAGTGCTGGTTAGCAGTGCTGGTTAGCAGTGTTGACTAGCAGTGCTGGTTAGCAGTGTTGGTTAGCAGTGCTGGTTAGCAGTGCTGGTTAGCAGTGTTGGTTAGCAGTGTTGACTAGCAGTGTTGGTTAGCAGTGCTGGTTAGCAGTGTTGACTAGCAGTGTTGGTTAGCAGTGCTGGTTAGCAGTGTTGGTTAGCAGTGCTGGTTAGCAGTGTTGGTTAGTAGTGTTGACTAGCAGTGTTGGTTAGCAGTGTTGGTTAGCAGTGCTGGTTAGCAGTGTTGACTAGCAGTAGTGTTGACTAGCAGTTGGTTAGCAGTGTTGGTTAGCAGTGCTGGTTAGCAGTGCTGGTTAGCAGTGTTGGTTAGCAGTGTTGACTAGCAGTGTTGGTTAGCAGTGCTGGTTAGCAGTGTTGACTAGCAGTGTTGGCTAGCAGTGCTGGTTAGCAGTGTTGGTTAGCAGTGCTGGTTAGCAGTGCTGGTTACCAGTGTTGGTTAGCAGTGCTGGTTAGCAGTGTTGGTTAGCAGTGTTGGTTAGCATTGTTGACTAGCAGTGTTTGTTAGCAGTGTTGACTAGCAGTGCTGGTTAGCAGTGCTGGTTAGCAGTGTTGACTAGCAGTGTTGGTTAGCAGTGTTGGTTAGCAGTGTTGACTAGCAGTGCTGGTTAGCAGTGTTGGCTAGCAGTGTTGACTAGCAGTGTTGACTAGCAGTGTTGGTTAGCAGTGTTGGTTAGCAGTGTTGACTAGCAGTGCTGGTTAGCAGTGTTGGCTAGCAGTGCTGGTTAGCAGTGTTGGTTAGCAGTGCTGGTTAGCAGTGTTGGTTAGCATTGTTGACTAGCAGTGTTGACTAGCAGTGCTGGTTAGCAATGCTGGTTAGCAGTGTTGACTAGCGGTGTTGGTTAGCAGTGCTGGTTAACAGTGTTGGTTAGCAGTGTTGGTTAGCATTGTTGACTAGCAGTGTTGGTTAGCAGTGTTGACTAGCAGTGCTGGTTAGCAGTGTTGGTTAGTAGTGTTAGTTAGCAGTGTTGGTTAGCAGTGTTGGATAGCAGTGCTGGTTAGCAGTGTTGACTAGCAGTGTTGGTTAGCAGTGCTGGTTAGCAGTGCTGGTTAGCAGTGCTGGTTAGCAGTGCTGGTTAGCAGTGTTGGTTAGCAGTGTTGACTAGCAATGTTGAATAGCAGTGCTGGTTAGCAGTGTTGGCTAGCAGTGCTGGTTAGCAGTGTTGGTTAGCAGTGTTGGTTAGCAGTGCTGGTTAGCAGTGTTGGTTAGCAGTGTTGGTTAGCATTGTTGACTAGCAGTGTTTGTTAGCAGTGTTGACTAGCAGTGTTGGCTAGCAGTGCTGGTTAGCAGTGCTGGTTATCAGTGTTGGTTAGCAGTGCTGGTTAGCAGTGTTGGTTAGTAGTGTTGGTTAGCATTGTTGACTAGCAGTGTTTGTTAGCAGTGTTGACTAGCAGTGTTGGTTAGCAGTGCTGGTTAGTAGTGTTGGTTAGCAGTGCTGGTTAGCAGTGTTGGTTAGTAGTGTTGGTTAGCATTGTTGACTAGCAGTGTTGGTTAGCAGTGTTGACTAGCAGTGTTGGTTAGCAGTGTTGGTTAGCAGTGTTGGTTAGCAGTGTTGGTTAGCAGTGTTGACTAGCAGTGTTGGTTAGCAGTGTTGACTAGCAGTGTTGGTTAGCAGTGTTGGTTAGCAGTGCTGGTTAGCAGTGTTGGTTAGCAGTGCTGGTTAGCAGTGTTGGTTAGCAGTGTTGGTTAGCAGTGTTGGTTAGCAGTGTTGGTTAGCAGTGTTGACTAGCAGTGCTGGTTAGCAGTGTTGGTTAGTAGTGTTGACTAGCAGTGTTGGTTAGCAGTGTTGACTAGCAGTGCTGGTTAGCAGTGTTGGTTAGTAGTGTTGACTAGCAGTGTTGGTTAGCAGTGTTGGTTAGCATTGTTTACTAGCAGTGTTTGTTAGCAGTGTTGGTTAGCATTGTTTACTAGCAGTGTTTGTTAGCAGTGTTGACTAGCAGTGTTGGTTAGCAGTGTTGACTAGCAGTGTTGGTTAGCAGTGTTGGTTAGCAGTGTTGACTAGCAGTGCTGGTTAGCAGTGCTGGTTAGCAGTGTTGACTAGCAGTGTTGGTTAGCATTGTTGGTTAGCAGTGCTGGTTAGCAGTGCTGGTTAGCAGTGTTGGTTAGCAGTGTTGACTAGCAGTGTTGGTTAGCAGTGCTGGTTAGCAGTGTTGACTAGCAGTGTTGGTTAGCAGTGCTGGTTAGCAGTGTTGGTTAGCAGTGCTGGTTAGCAGTGTTGGTAAGCAGTGTTGGTAAGCAGTGTTGGTTAGCAGTGCTGGTTAGCAGTGCTGGTTAGCAGTGTTGGTTAGCAGTGTTGACTAGCAGTGTTGGTTAGCAGTGCTGGTTAGCAGTGCTGGTTAGCAGTGTTGACTAGCAGTGCTGGTTAGCAGTGTTGGTTAGCAGTGCTGGTTAGCAGTGCTGGTTAGCAGTGTTGGTTAGCAGTGTTGACTAGCAGTGTTGGTTAGCAGTGCTGGTTAGCAGTGTTGGTTAGCAGTGCTGGTTAGCAGTGTTGACTAGCAGTGTTGGTTAGCAGTGCTGGTTAGCAGTGTTGGTTAGCAGTGCTCGTTAGCAGTGTTGGTTAGCAGTGTTGGTTAGCAGTGTTGGTTAGCAGTGCTGGTTAGCAGTGCTGGTTAGCAGTGCTGGTTAGCAGTGTTGACTAGCAGTGCTGGTTAGCAGTGTTGGTTAGCAGTGCTGGTTAGCAGTGCTGGTTAGCAGTGTTGGTTAGCAGTGTTGACTAGCAGTGTTGGTTAGCAGTGCTGGTTAGCAGTGTTGACTAGCAGTGTTGGTTAGCAGTGCTGGTTAGCAGTGTTGGTTAGCAGTGCTGGTTAGCAGTGTTGGTTAGCAGTGTTGACTAGCAGTGTTGAATAGCAGTGCTGGTTAGCAGTGTTGACTAGCAGTGTTGGTTAGCAGTGCTGGTTAGCAGTGTTGGTTAGCAGTGCTGGTTAGCAGTGTTGGTTAGCAGTGCTGGTTAGCAGTGCTGGTTAGCAGTGTTGGTTAGCAGTGCTGGTTAGCAGTGTTGGTTAGCAGTGTTGGTTAGCAGTGTTGGTTAGCAGTGCTGGTTAGCAGTGTTGGTTAGCAGTGCTGGTTAGCAGTGTTGTTTAGCAGTGTTGGTTAGCAGTGTTGGTTAGCAGTGTTGACTAGCAGTGTTGGTTAGCAGTGTTGGTTAGCAGTGTTGGTTAGCAGTGTTGACTAGCAGTGTTGGTTAGCAGTGTTGACTAGCAGTGTTGGTTAGCAGTGCTGGTTAGCAGTGTTGACTAGCAGTGTTGGTTAGCAGTGCTGGTTAGCAGTGCTGGTTAGCAGTGCTGGTTAGCAGTGCTGGTTAGCAGTGCTGGTTAGCAGTGTTGACTAGCAGTGCTGGTTAGCAGTGTTGGTTAGCAGTGCTGGTTAGCAGTGCTGGTTAGCAGTGTTGGTTAGCAGTGTTGACTAGCAGTGTTGGTTAGCAGTGCTGGTTAGCAGTGTTGACTAGCAGTGTTGGTTAGCAGTGCTGGTTAGCAGTGTTGGTTAGCAGTGCTGGTTAGCAGTGTTGGTTAGTAGTGTTGACTAGCAGTGTTGGTTAGCAGTGTTGGTTAGCAGTGCTGGTTAGCAGTGTTGACTAGCAGTAGTGTTGACTAGCAGTTGGTTAGCAGTGTTGGTTAGCAGTGCTGGTTAGCAGTGCTGGTTAGCAGTGTTGGTTAGCAGTGTTGACTAGCAGTGTTGGTTAGCAGTGCTGGTTAGCAGTGTTGACTAGCAGTGTTGGCTAGCAGTGCTGGTTAGCAGTGTTGGTTAGCAGTGCTGGTTAGCAGTGCTGGTTACCAGTGTTGGTTAGCAGTGCTGGTTAGCAGTGTTGGTTAGCAGTGTTGGTTAGCATTGTTGACTAGCAGTGTTTGTTAGCAGTGTTGACTAGCAGTGCTGGTTAGCAGTGCTGGTTAGCAGTGTTGACTAGCAGTGTTGGTTAGCAGTGTTGGTTAGCAGTGTTGACTAGCAGTGCTGGTTAGCAGTGTTGGCTAGCAGTGTTGACTAGCAGTGTTGACTAGCAGTGTTGGTTAGCAGTGTTGGTTAGCAGTGTTGACTAGCAGTGCTGGTTAGCAGTGTTGGCTAGCAGTGCTGGTTAGCAGTGTTGGTTAGCAGTGCTGGTTAGCAGTGTTGGTTAGCATTGTTGACTAGCAGTGTTGACTAGCAGTGCTGGTTAGCAATGCTGGTTAGCAGTGTTGACTAGCGGTGTTGGTTAGCAGTGCTGGTTAACAGTGTTGGTTAGCAGTGTTGGTTATCATTGTTGACTAGCAGTGTTGGTTAGCAGTGTTGACTAGCAGTGCTGGTTAGCAGTGTTGGTTAGCAGTGTTAGTTAGCAGTGTTGGTTAGCAGTGTTGGATAGCAGTGCTGGTTAGCAGTGTTGACTAGCAGTGTTGGTTAGCAGTGCTGGTTAGCAGTGCTGGTTAGCAGTGCTGGTTAGCAGTGCTGGTTAGCAGTGTTGGTTAGCAGTGCTGGTTAGCAGTGCTGGTTATCAGTGTTGGTTAGCAGTGCTGGTTAGCAGTGTTGGTTAGTAGTGTTGGTTAGCATTGTTGACTAGCAGTGTTTGTTAGCAGTGTTGACTAGCAGTGTTGGTTAGCAGTGCTGGTTAGTAGTGTTGGTTAGCAGTGCTGGTTAGCAGTGTTGGTTAGTAGTGTTGGTTAGCATTGTTGACTAGCAGTGTTTGTTAGCAGTGTTGACTAGCAGTGTTGGTTAGCAGTGCTGGTTAGCAGTGCTGGTTAGCAGTGTTGACTAGCAGTGTTGGTTAGCAGTGCTGGTTAGCAGTGCTGGTTAGCAGTGCTGGTTAGCAGTGTTGACTAGCAGTGCTGGTTAGCAGTGCTGGTTAGCAGTGTTGACTAGCAGTGTTGGTTAGCAGTGTTGGTTAGCAGTGTTGACTAGCAGTGTTGGTTAGCAGTGCTCGTGAGCAGTGTTGGTTAGCAGTGCTGGTTAGCAGTGTTGACTAGCAGTGTTGGTTAGCAGTGCTGGTTAGCAGTGTTGGTTAGCAGTGTTGGTTAGTAGTGTTGACTAGCAGTGTTGGTTAACAGTGTTGGTTAGCATTGTTGACTAGCAGTGTTTGTTAGCAGTGTTGACTAGCAGTGTTGGTTAGCAGTGTTGGTTAGCAGTGCTGTTTAGCAGTGTTGGTTAGCAGTGTTGGTTAGCAGTGCTGGTTAGCAGTGTTGGTTAGCAGTGCTGGTTAGCAGTGTTGGTTAGCAGTGCTGGTTAGCAGTGTTGACTAGCAGTGCTGGTTAGCAGTGCTGGTTAGCAGTGTTGGTTAGCAGTGTTGACTAGCAGTGTTGATTAGCAGTGCTGGTTAGCAGTGTTGGTTAGTAGTGCTGGTTAGCAGTGTTGGTTAGCAGTGCTGGTTAGCAGTGTTGGTTAGCAGTGTTGACTAGCAGTTTTTGTTAGCAGTGTTGACTAGCAGTGCTGGTTAGTAGTGCTGGTTAGCAGTGTTGGTTAGCAGTGCTGGTTAGCAGTGCTGGTTAGCAGTGTTGGTTAGCAGTGCTGGTTAGCAGTGCTGGTTAGCAGTGTTGGTTAGCAGTGTTGACTAGCAGTGTTGGTTAGCAGTGTTGGTTAGCAGTGTTGACTAGCAGTGTTGGTTAGCAGTGCTGGTGAGCAGTGTTGGTTAGCAGTGCTGGTTAGCAGTGTTGACTAGCAGTGTTGACTAGCAGTGTTGGTTAGCAGTGCTGGTGAGCAGTGTTGGTTAGCAGTGCTGGTTAGCAGTGTTGGTTAGTAGTGTTGACTAGCAGTGTTTGTTAGCAGTGTTGACTAGCAGTGTTGGTTAGCAGTGTTGACTAGCAGTGTTGTTAGCAGTGTTGGTTAGCAGTGTTGGTTAGCAGTGTTGGTTAGCAGTGCTGGTTAGCAGTGCTGGTTAGCAGTGTTGGTTAGCAGTGTTGGTTAGCAGTGTTGGTTAACAGTGTTGGTTAGCATTGTTGACTAGCAGTGTTTGTTAGCAGTGTTGACTAGCAGTGTTGGTTAGCAGTGTTGGTTAGCAGTGCTGTTTAGCAGTGTTGGTTAGCAGTGTTGGTTAGCAGTGCTGGTTAGCAGTGTTGGTTAGCAGTGCTGGTTAGAAGTGTTGGTTAGCAGTGTTGGTTAGCAGTGTTGGTTAGCAGTGTTGGTTAGCAGTGTTGACTAGCAGTGCTGGTTAGCAGTGTTGGTTAGTAGTGTTGACTAGCAGTGTTGGTTAGCAGTGTTGACTAGCAGTGCTGGTTAGCAGTGTTGGTTAGTAGTGTTGACTAGCAGTGTTGGTTAGCAGTGTTGGTTAGCATTGTTTACTAGCAGTGTTTGTTAGCAGTGTTGGTTAGCATTGTTTACTAGCAGTGTTTGTTAGCAGTGTTGACTAGCAGTGTTGGTTAGCAGTGTTGACTAGCAGTGTTGGTTAGCAGTGTTGGTTAGCAGTGTTGACTAGCAGTGCTGGTTAGCAGTGCTGGTTAGCAGTGTTGACTAGCAGTGTTGGTTAGCATTGTTGGTTAGCAGTGCTGGTTAGCAGTGCTGGTTAGCAGTGTTGGTTAGCAGTGTTGACTAGCAGTGTTGGTTAGCAGTGCTGGTTAGCAGTGTTGACTAGCAGTGTTGGTTAGCAGTGCTGGTTAGCAGTGTTGGTTAGCAGTGCTGGTTAGCAGTGTTGGTAAGCAGTGTTGGTAAGCAGTGTTGGTTAGCAGTGCTGGTTAGCAGTGCTGGTTAGCAGTGTTGGTTAGCAGTGTTGACTAGCAGTGTTGGTTAGCAGTGTTGACTAGCAGTGTTGGTTAGCAGTGTTGGTTAGCAGTGCTGGTTAGCAGTGTTGGTTAGCAGTGCTGGTTAGCAGTGTTGGTTAGCAGTGTTGGTTAGCAGTGTTGGTTAGCAGTGTTGGTTAGCAGTGTTGACTAGCAGTGCTGGTTAGCAGTGTTGGTTAGTAGTGTTGACTAGCAGTGTTGGTTAGCAGTGTTGACTAGCAGTGCTGGTTAGCAGTGTTGGTTAGTAGTGTTGACTAGCAGTGTTGGTTAGCAGTGTTGGTTAGCATTGTTTACTAGCAGTGTTTGTTAGCAGTGTTGGTTAGCATTGTTTACTAGCAGTGTTTGTTAGCAGTGTTGACTAGCAGTGTTGGTTAGCAGTGTTGACTAGCAGTGTTGGTTAGCAGTGTTGGTTAGCAGTGTTGACTAGCAGTGCTGGTTAGCAGTGCTGGTTAGCAGTGTTGACTAGCAGTGTTGGTTAGCATTGTTGGTTAGCAGTGCTGGTTAGCAGTGCTGGTTAGCAGTGTTGGTTAGCAGTGTTGACTAGCAGTGTTGGTTAGCAGTGCTGGTTAGCAGTGTTGACTAGCAGTGTTGGTTAGCAGTGCTGGTTAGCAGTGTTGGTTAGCAGTGCTGGTTAGCAGTGTTGGTAAGCAGTGTTGGTAAGCAGTGTTGGTTAGCAGTGCTGGTTAGCAGTGCTGGTTAGCAGTGTTGGTTAGCAGTGTTGACTAGCAGTGTTGGTTAGCAGTGCTGGTTAGCAGTGCTGGTTAGCAGTGTTGACTAGCAGTGCTGGTTAGCAGTGTTGGTTAGCAGTGCTGGTTAGCAGTGCTGGTTAGCAGTGTTGGTTAGCAGTGTTGACTAGCAGTGTTGGTTAGCAGTGCTGGTTAGCAGTGTTGGTTAGCAGTGCTGGTTAGCAGTGTTGACTAGCAGTGTTGGTTAGCAGTGCTGGTTAGCAGTGTTGGTTAGCAGTGCTCGTTAGCAGTGTTGGTTAGCAGTGTTGGTTAGCAGTGTTGGTTAGCAGTGCTGGTTAGCAGTGCTGGTTAGCAGTGCTGGTTAGCAGTGTTGACTAGCAGTGCTGGTTAGCAGTGTTGGTTAGCAGTGCTGGTTAGCAGTGCTGGTTAGCAGTGTTGGTTAGCAGTGTTGACTAGCAGTGTTGGTTAGCAGTGCTGGTTAGCAGTGTTGACTAGCAGTGTTGGTTAGCAGTGCTGGTTAGCAGTGTTGGTTAGCAGTGCTGGTTAGCAGTGTTGGTTAGCAGTGTTGACTAGCAGTGTTGAATAGCAGTGCTGGTTAGCAGTGTTGACTAGCAGTGTTGGTTAGCAGTGCTGGTTAGCAGTGTTGGTTAGCAGTGCTGGTTAGCAGTGTTGGTTAGCAGTGCTGGTTAGCAGTGCTGGTTAGCAGTGTTGGTTAGCAGTGCTGGTTAGCAGTGTTGGTTAGCAGTGTTGGTTAGCAGTGTTGGTTAGCAGTGCTGGTTAGCAGTGTTGGTTAGCAGTGCTGGTTAGCAGTGTTGTTTAGCAGTGTTGGTTAGCAGTGTTGGTTAGCAGTGTTGACTAGCAGTGTTGGTTAGCAGTGTTGGTTAGCAGTGTTGGTTAGCAGTGTTGACTAGCAGTGTTGGTTAGCAGTGTTGACTAGCAGTGTTGGTTAGCAGTGCTGGTTAGCAGTGTTGACTAGCAGTGTTGGTTAGCAGTGCTGGTTAGCAGTGCTGGTTAGCAGTGCTGGTTAGCAGTGCTGGTTAGCAGTGCTGGTTAGCAGTGTTGACTAGCAGTGCTGGTTAGCAGTGTTGGTTAGCAGTGCTGGTTAGCAGTGCTGGTTAGCAGTGTTGGTTAGCAGTGTTGACTAGCAGTGTTGGTTAGCAGTGCTGGTTAGCAGTGTTGACTAGCAGTGTTGGTTAGCAGTGCTGGTTAGCAGTGTTGGTTAGCAGTGCTGGTTAGCAGTGTTGGTTAGTAGTGTTGACTAGCAGTGTTGGTTAGCAGTGTTGGTTAGCAGTGCTGGTTAGCAGTGTTGACTAGCAGTAGTGTTGACTAGCAGTTGGTTAGCAGTGTTGGTTAGCAGTGCTGGTTAGCAGTGCTGGTTAGCAGTGTTGGTTAGCAGTGTTGACTAGCAGTGTTGGTTAGCAGTGCTGGTTAGCAGTGTTGACCAGCAGTGTTGGCTAGCAGTGCTGGTTAGCAGTGTTGGTTAGCAGTGCTGGTTAGCAGTGCTGGTTACCAGTGTTGGTTAGCAGTGCTGGTTAGCAGTGTTGGTTAGCAGTGTTGGTTAGCATTGTTGACTAGCAGTGTTTGTTAGCAGTGTTGACTAGCAGTGCTGGTTAGCAGTGCTGGTTAGCAGTGTTGACTAGCAGTGTTGGTTAGCAGTGTTGGTTAGCAGTGTTGACTAGCAGTGCTGGTTAGCAGTGTTGGCTAGCAGTGTTGACTAGCAGTGTTGACTAGCAGTGTTGGTTAGCAGTGTTGGTTAGCAGTGTTGACTCGCAGTGCTGGTTAGCAGTGTTGGCTAGCAGTGCTGGTTAGCAGTGTTGGTTAGCAGTGCTGGTTAGCAGTGTTGGTTAGCATTGTTGACTAGCAGTGTTGACTAGCAGTGCTGGTTAGCAATGCTGGTTAGCAGTGTTGACTAGCGGTGTTGGTTAGCAGTGCTGGTTAACAGTGTTGGTTAGCAGTGTTGGTTAGCATTGTTGACTAGCAGTGTTGGTTAGCAGTGTTGACTAGCAGTGCTGGTTAGCAGTGTTGGTTAGCAGTGTTAGTTAGCAGTGTTGGTTAGCAGTGTTGGATAGCAGTGCTGGTTAGCAGTGTTGACTAGCAGTGTTGGTTAGCAGTGCTGGTTAGCAGTGCTGGTTAGCAGTGCTGGTTAGCAGTGCTGGTTAGCAGTGTTGGTTAGCAGTGTTGACTAGCAATGTTGAATAGCAGTGCTGGTTAGCAGTGTTGGCTAGCAGTGCTGGTTAGCAGTGTTGGTTAGCAGTGTTGGTTAGCAGTGCTGGTTAGCAGTGTTGGTTAGCAGTGTTGGTTAGCATTGTTGACTAGCAGTGTTTGTTAGCAGTGTTGACTAGCAGTGTTGGCTAGCAGTGCTGGTTAGCAGTGCTGGTTATCAGTGTTGGTTAGCAGTGCTGGTTAGCAGTGTTGGTTAGTAGTGTTGGTTAGCATTGTTGACTAGCAGTGTTTGTTAGCAGTGTTGACTAGCAGTGTTGGTTAGCAGTGCTGGTTAGTAGTGTTGGTTAGCAGTGCTGGTTAGCAGTGTTGGTTAGTAGTGTTGGTTAGCATTGTTGACTAGCAGTGTTTGTTAGCAGTGTTGACTAGCAGTGTTGGTTAGCAGTGCTGGTTAGCAGTGCTGGTTAGCAGTGTTGACTAGCAGTGTTGGTTAGCAGTGCTGGTTAGCAGTGCTGGTTAGCAGTGCTGGTTAGCAGTGTTGACTAGCAGTGCTGGTTAGCAGTGCTGGTTAGCAGTGTTGACTAGCAGTGTTGGTTAGCAGTGTTGGTTAGCAGTGTTGACTAGCAGTGTTGGTTAGCAGTGCTCGTGAGCAGTGTTGGTTAGCAGTGCTGGTTAGCAGTGTTGACTAGCAGTGTTGGTTAGCAGTGCTGGTTAGCAGTGTTGGTTAGCAGTGTTGGTTAGTAGTGTTGACTAGCAGTGTTGGTTAACAGTGTTGGTTAGCATTGTTGACTAGCAGTGTTTGTTAGCAGTGTTGACTAGCAGTGTTGGTTAGCAGTGTTGGTTAGCAGTGCTGTTTAGCAGTGTTGGTTAGCAGTGTTGGTTAGCAGTGCTGGTTAGCAGTGTTGGTTAGCAGTGCTGGTTAGCAGTGTTGGTTAGCAGTGCTGGTTAGCAGTGTTGACTAGCAGTGCTGGTTAGCAGTGCTGGTTAGCAGTGTTGGTTAGCAGTGTTGACTAGCAGTGTTGATTAGCAGTGCTGGTTAGCAGTGTTGGTTAGTAGTGCTGGTTAGCAGTGTTGGTTAGCAGTGCTGGTTAGCAGTGTTGGTTAGCAGTGTTGACTAGCAGTTTTTGTTAGCAGTGTTGACTAGCAGTGCTGGTTAGTAGTGCTGGTTAGCAGTGTTGGTTAGCAGTGCTGGTTAGCAGTGCTGGTTAGCAGTGTTGGTTAGCAGTGCTGGTTAGCAGTGCTGGTTAGCAGTGTTGGTTAGCAGTGTTGACTAGCAGTGTTGGTTAGCAGTGTTGGTTAGCAGTGTTGACTAGCAGTGTTGGTTAGCAGTGCTGGTGAGCAGTGTTGGTTAGCAGTGCTGGTTAGCAGTGTTGACTAGCAGTGTTGACTAGCAGTGTTGGTTAGCAGTGCTGGTGAGCAGTGTTGGTTAGCAGTGCTGGTTAGCAGTGTTGGTTAGTAGTGTTGACTAGCAGTGTTTGTTAGCAGTGTTGACTAGCAGTGTTGGTTAGCAGTGTTGACTAGCAGTGTTGTTAGCAGTGTTGGTTAGCAGTGTTGGTTAGCAGTGTTGGTTAGCAGTGCTGGTTAGCAGTGCTGGTTAGCAGTGTTGGTTAGCAGTGTTGGTTAGCAGTGTTGGTTAGCAGTGTTGGTTAACAGTGTTGGTTAGCATTGTTGACTAGCAGTGTTTGTTAGCAGTGTTGACTAGCAGTGTTGGTTAGCAGTGTTGGTTAGCAGTGCTGTTTAGCAGTGTTGGTTAGCAGTGTTGGTTAGCAGTGCTGGTTAGCAGTGTTGGTTAGCAGTGCTGGTTAGCAGTGTTGGTTAGCAGTGCTGGTTAGCAGTGTTGACTAGCAGTGCTGGTTAGCAGTGCTGGTTAGCAGTGTTGGTTAGCAGTGTTGACTAGCAGTGTTGATTAGCAGTGCTGGTTAGCAGTGTTGGTTAGTAGTGCTGGTTAGCAGTGTTGGTTAGCAGTGCTGGTTAGCAGTGTTGGTTAGCAGTGTTGACTAGCAGTGTTTGTTAGCAGTGTTGACTAGCAGTGCTGGTTAGTAGTGCTGGTTAGCAGTGTTGGTTAGCAGTGCTGGTTAGCAGTGCTGGTTAGCAGTGTTGGTTAGCAGTGCTGGTTAGCAGTGCTGGTTAGCAGTGTTGGTTAGCAGTGTTGACTAGCAGTGTTGGTTAGCAGTGTTGGTTAGCAGTGTTGACTAGCAGTGTTGGTTAGCAGTGCTGGTGAGCAGTGTTGGTTAGCAGTGCTGGTTAGCAGTGTTGACTAGCAGTGTTGACTAGCAGTGTTGGTTAGCAGTGCTGGTGAGCAGTGTTGGTTAGCAGTGCTGGTTAGCAGTGTTGGTTAGTAGTGTTGACTAGCAGTGTTTGTTAGCAGTGTTGACTAGCAGTGTTGGTTAGCAGTGTTGACTAGCAGTGTTGTTAGCAGTGTTGGTTAGCAGTGTTGGTTAGCAGTGTTGGTTAGCAGTGCTGGTTAGCAGTGCTGGTTAGCAGTGTTGGTTAGCAGTGTTGGTTAGCAGTGTTGGTTAGCAGTGCTGGTTAGCAGTGTTGGTTAGCAGTGTTGGTTAGCAGTGCTGGTTAGCAGTGCTGGTTAGCAGTGCTGGTTAGCAGTGTTGACTAGCAGTGTTGGTTAGCAGTGCTGGTTAGCAGTGCTGGTTAGCAGTGTTGGTTAGCAGTGTTGGTTAGCAGTGTTGGTTAGCAGTGCTGGTTAGCAGTGCTGGTTAGCAGTGTTGACTAGCAGTGTTGGTTATCAGTGTTGGTTAGCAGTGTTGGTTAGCAGTGCTGGTTAGCAGTGTTGACTAGCAGTGTTTGTTAGCAGTGTTGACTAGCAGTGTTGGTTAGCAGTGTTGACTAGCAGTGTTGGTTAGCAGTGTTGGTTAGCAGTGTTGGTTAGTAGTGCTGGTTAGCAGTCTTGGTTAGCAGTGCTGGTTAGCAGTGCTGGTTAGCAGTGTTGGTTAGCAGTGTTGACTAGCAGTGTTGGTTAGCAGTGTTGGTTAGCAGTGTTGACTAGCAGTGCTGGTTAGCAGTGTTGGTTAGCAGTGCTGGTTAGCAGTGCTGGTTAGCAGTGTTGGTTAACAGTGTTGATTAGCAGTGTTGACTAGCAGTGTTGGTTAGCAGTGTTGGTTAGCAGTGTTGGTTAGCAGTGTTGACTAGCAGTGTTGGTTAGCAGTGTTGGTTAGCAGTGCTGGTTAGCAGTGTTGGTGAGCAGTGCTGGTTAGCAGTGTTGTTTAGCAGTGCTAGTTAGCAGTGTTGGTTAGCAGTGCTGGTTAGCAGTGTTGGTTAGCAGTGCTGTTTAACAGTGTTGGTTAGCAGTGTTGACTAGCAGTGTTGATTAGCAGTGTTGACTAGCAGTGTTGGTTAGCAGTGTTGACTAGCAGTGTTGGTTAGCAGTGTTGGTTAGCAGTGCTGGTTAGCAGTGTTGGTTAGCAGTGTTGGTTAGCAGTGTTGATTAGCAGTGTTGACAAGCAGTGTTGGTTAGAAGTGTTGACTAGCAGTGTTGGTTACCGGTGCTGGTTAGCAGTGTTGACTAGCAGTGTTGGTTAGCAGTGTTGACAAGCAGTGTTGGTTAGAAGTGTTGACTAGCAGTGTTGGTTACCGGTGCTGGTTAGCAGTGTTGACTAGCAGTGTTGGTTAGCAGTGTTGGTTAGCAGTGTTGACTAGCAGTGTTGGTTAGCAGTGTTGACTAGCAGTGTTGGTTACCGGTGCTGGTTAGCAGTGTTGACTAGCAGTGCTGGTTAGCAGTGTTGACTATCAGTGTTGATTAACAGTGTTGGTTAGCAGTGTTGACTAGCAGTGTTGGTTAGCAGTGTTGACTAGCAGTGCTGGTTAGCAGTGTTGCTTAGCAGTGTTGTTTAGCAGTGTTGACTACCAGTGTTGGTTAGCAGTGTTGACTAGCAGTGTTGGTTAGCAGTGTTGACTAGCAGTGTTGGTTAGCAGTGTTGGTTAGCAGTGCTGGTTAGCAGTGTTGGTTAGCAGTGCTCGTTAGCAGTGTTGTTTAGCAGTGTTGGTTAGCAGTGCTGGTTAGCAGTGCTGGTTAGCAGTGTTGGTTAGCAGTGTTGCTTAGCAGTGTTGTTTAGCAGTGTTGACTAGCAGTGTTGGTTAGCAGTCTTGACTAGCAGTGTTGGTTAGCAGTGTTGACTAGCAGTGTTGGTTAGCAGTGTTGGTTAGCAGTGCTGGTTAGCAGTGTTGGTTAGCAGTGCTCGTTAGCAGTGTTGTTTAGCAGTGTTGGTTAGCAGTGCTGGTTAGCAGTGTTGGTTAGCAGTGTTGGTTAGCAGTGTTGACTAGCATTATTATTATTATTATTGTTATATTATATCATCATTATTATTATATTATTATATTACTATTATTATTATTAATATTTTTATTATTATTATTATATTATATAATCTTTATTATTATTATATTATTATTATTATTATTATTATTATTATTATTATTATATTATAATATAGTTATAATACAATATACATAGCGGGGAGGCCATACACTTTTAATCCCAAAACCCAGCACAATCATACCATACCATAGACTAGTGCATATTGCGAAATTTCGCAACGTCAATAACGCATCGGACTCTAAAAAACGCACGTTTTTTTTAACCTCCGTTGCGAAAGGGCCCCCGCCGCCACCTTGCGGGGGGGGGGCTCTGGATTTTGCGGTACGCCACTGGTCTAGGGCAGTGGTTCCCAACCTTTTTTGTCTTGTGTACCCCTTGAGCTGTTCTGATGTTCCTTTTCTTTTTCGCACTGGGCTCCCCTGTATTGGAAACCGGAGTGACTGTAGCTGGCCGTTTCAGCCATTTGTCCATGTCTGCGGCTAGTTGGTTTGCAAGTGACAGGCCTAGTTGATTTGCGCACAAGTGAACGTGATTTAAATGTGATGTGACAACCATTGTGTCACTTGTGTCATCGGGAGGAATTTAAGTTGCAGCGCGGACGTACCGTTTTAGTAACTGTGATTTTTTTTGATTTTTTTTTTAAAAATGTGTAGGGGGGAATAAATTGTAATCCCAAATCTTTCCATGTACCCCCTGCAATTCCCTCATGTACCCCTAGGGGTCGGCGTACCCCAGGTTGGGAACTACTGGTCTAGGGGACTCCAACCCTCCTCCTCCTCCAACCCCAGTCAACTCTAGGAGAGCAGGGAAATATTTCTCACCCATGTGGAACCTTAACTCCTTCTAATGGATCAGCGAATCATGACTGTGACGATGGTGATGATGATGAGGAAGAAGAAGATGATGATGATGACAATATTACCCTACTAACAGCACGTCCAGGTGGTAGTAGCTACCCCACCCTCCTCTACCCCTGTGTGAGTGCTGCCCCAGCTGCTGCTGGACCTGGCATCACTGATGACACCCATCCCTTTGCCTGTGGGAGGTCAGTATTGATTTCAATCATAAATGTGACGTGTTCTAATGCTGTCGTCCTCTTGTCGGGATCCGATGTAGCGATCAGACTTTTCTTGCGAAAAATTTGAATACATTTCCTCGTTGTTGAAAATCAATGGCACATCGCTAGTCAACTAACACAGCTTGTTTTGTGAGCCGGCTAACAATGTAAAGTAGTGTTATAGTGAACTAGGTAGCAGTGGGGGATTACTCACCCAATCCATTGCATTGCAGTATTTTGGCTTGACTAGCGAGTTAATGTTGTGATTCTCAACAAGTTTGAAACGTAGTTCCGTGTTTCAAAAGAAAAGTCTGAACATTTTGATTGGTGGCCGACATGCGGACCAAATTATCAGACTGTGTCACAAATGTCCACTCTTTACTCTTTGCTACAAGCCTGATGTGCTGGTGACCAACACCATTTTGAATGTCTAGTTTCTTGACAGGCGTAACTGTCTAAGCCATTCATAACTGTGTGATGCTCTCTTGCTAAAACACCCAGGTTTGATGCCGGTTAACTTGGACCATGCATGGATGATGGCGCCCAGCTCTGTGCCATTCCCAGTCAGTATTCATTTGAGTAATAGGTTATTTCTCTTCTCTTCCACACCCCTGATAGGCCTAAGGCCTCTCTATTCAATGGTGGACTTTAATGGTGGACAGGGGTAGGGGTGTAGGCCACGTGATCAGAAGGTCATGAGTTCAAATCCCACCTGGGAATATCACCACTAGTTTGCCCTCGAGTACGCCCTAAGTTACTTCAGGGAGACTGTCCCTGTAAACTTGTTGGATGAAAGTGTCTGCTAAATGGTGTCGCCATAAATTGCTTTGGATGAAAGTGTCTGCTAAATGGTTCAAATATAATGATTCGACAATAGTTTGTTAGCAGGCTTCTCGACAACAATCTACAGCCCAGTTTGAGCTGAGTTACAGTATGGTAGCCAGCGCTGTTTTGAACAGACAGTGATGTTTTGTTCTTTCCTCGACAGCTCCTGAGGAATATGAGGAACCTGAGGAGAGATGGATGGGTCTGAGGAGAGATGGTCTGAGGAGAGATGGTCTGAGGAGAGATGGTCTGAGGAGAGATGGGTCTGTGGTCCCCTGGGAGCCATGCCTCCACGCGTCGCGGTAAGGTCAAGACCCTCTCAGCCATTCTGATAGAGACGGTTGAGTAGACAGTTGCTGAGATCATGAATTAACACCAGGGGGAATGAATCTGGATTCATTGATGCATTGCTGTCAAGCCTCTTGACAGGACTGTTACATAGATACACCTCTCCACATGTTCTTTCTTTATCCTCAGCTTCCACGTGGACGTCACAGTCCTTCCTAATGAGGTGTGTCTCTCTGGACAATCCAGCCCAGTTGCATGTAATATTTCACTGCTTTCTGTAAATGCACAGACTGGAAGGTTTGGGGGGTCACTCTATTGGTTGAGCGACCCTTTGGCGTCCTCTGGTGTGTATGTATGTGTTTTTGTCTGTCCTAATTACTGTGATTGTTACCTGGTGTGTATGCTTTGGCTTAGGCTATTTATATCCCTCTGTGTCTTCCCTCGTTGTCGGTTGTTCACTATACGTTACGTCCCGTTTTTGGGAGACTAAGCTTTCTCCTCTTTTGTGTCATCTTTTACTGTTCGGTTATTATTCTCGTTTGCTCAAATAAAGAGTGCCTTTATTTATGAATCATACTCCTGCATCTCGTCTACTCTGTTCTGCTCTGCACCTGGGTCCAAATATAACAGAGCTCGTAATACAGACATCATGTTGGGGACATGATTGCCTTCATTTTAGATGTGTACAATCCTTTACAGTAATGTTCAGCATGAGATCACAGTGATGATATGTGACTTTCTCTTTCTTTCACAGGCCATCAAGGAGGCAACAACAACATGTCTGCATGAAAAAAATAAACCAAAAATATTTCTGCATTGAGGAAATCGAATACAAGAACATTCAGTCATATCCCACCGTTTTTCTATCCCTCATCATTACACAAAGTCAGGTCAACCTTGCTTCATACACTGAACAAAAATACAAACGCAACACTTCAGCTCCTATTTTTCACGAGTTGAAATCAAAGACCTAAGACTTTCTAAGTACTCAAAAGGCCTATTTCTCTCAAATGTTGTTCACAAATTTGTTTAAATCTGTGTTAGTGAGCACTTCTACTTTGCCGAGATAATCCATCCACCTGACAGGTGTGGCATATCCAGATGCTGATTAGACAGTATGATTATTGCACAGGTCTGCCTTTAGGCTGGTCACAATAAAAGGCCACTCTAAAATGTGCAGTTTTATCACACAGCACAATGACACAGATGTCGCAAGTTTTGAGCCAGCGTGACTTGTTTGTGTTGTAATACAGTACTTTTACCATGGATGGCGCTATTTGTTGTATACCACCTGTGTTGTAAACAGTGAAGTAGTACTTCCGGTTTCCTCTGTTGAGTTGTATGTCGTTGGTTCACGTGCTATGTTAATAAAACTCCGGTAAACGAACAATAGGTTATGGGCCCAGGTCGACGCTAAAAGCTGTTTTTACACGGAGATTTGTGTGATATAAACAGTGTTGTGGGATTACACAATGGAAGATAAGCTGTTTATTGAGAGGCTGAGCGGACCAGAGAACTGGGCAACATGGAAGTTTCAGTTGGAACACTTGCTGAAGGCTAAAGGACTATGGGGTATGCTAACGGAGACAGATACGCTAGCCGCGGATGCTAACGCACAAGTACAAGCTGAGTTCGCAAAACGAAAAGAGAAGGCAGTCTCTATGGTGGCGCTAAATGTGAGTACAACCCAGTTATACCTGATAACAAGCTGTCAGACTCCCAAAGAGGCGTGGACCACGCTGAAAGGTCATTTTGAGAGTGACACTTTGGCAAACAAACTGTTCCTCAAGAAAAAATATTTCCGATGTGAAATGAAGGAAGGAGACCGTTTAACTGAGCATTTAAAACAAATGAAGGAGTTGACTGATCAGCTATCAGCAATAGGAGCTGTGATTGAAGAAGAAGACAAAATTGTAACACTTTTGGGTAGCTTGCCACCAAGTTATGCTACAATTGTCACTGCACAAGAAACAAAGATTGACAATCTGACACTGCAGTTTGTTCAGCAAGCATTAATAAATGAAGAGCAAAAGCGAGTGAATGCAAATGTTAACTCCAGTGGTACATCAGGTGGTGCATCAGCCATGTCATCACAATGTCGGGGAAATGTGCAGGATAACTCCAAGTTAGTGGGAGCAGAAAGGCCAAGCACGTGGAGATGTTACAAATGTGGGAAAGAAGGCCATAAGGCCAAAGAAGGCCAAAGAAGGCGTGACTGTCCAAGCTTAAAAAGTAAAACTTTTAAGAAAACCCACAAGGCCAAAAGCATGATGTGTGACTATGATGAGGATTCATCTGAAAGTGCCTTTGTAGCCAGAGAGACAAACCTGACCGACAGACCACAACAGGTGGAATGGTTAATTGATTCTGGAGCATCAAAGCACATGACATGTGATAAAGAAGTGCTTCAAGACTACCAGCAATTCTCAAAAGCACAGTCTGTGAAACTTGGTGACGGCAGGGTAGTGGACGCCCTGGGAATTGGAAATGTCAACATGAAAATGACTTTCAAGTTAAGTAAAGTAAAGAATGTCACAATGTACGACGTGCTGTATGTTCCGAAGCTATCTGGGAATCTATTCTCAGTGGGAGCAGCTACCAAAAAGGGAAATACAGTACAGTTCAGGAAGTCTCGCTGTTACATACGTGGAAAAGATGGTACTCTTCGAGCAATGGGAACACAAAGAGTTGACGGGCTATATCAGCTGGATGTTGAAGGAAGTTCATCTGTCTGTCATAGTGCGTCAGTAGCAGCCAGCCTGTGGCACCAGCGCCTTGGTCACACCACCAAGCTGAAGGAACTAAAAGATCTGGTGAACGGAGTGGACTTCTCTGCAGAGAAAGAGGTTCCCTTCTGTGAAGGATGTGTGGAAGGCAAGCTGGCTAAAAAGCCATACAAGTCGATTGGAGGAATCCGGTCCAAACGCAAGATGCAGCTGATTCATAGTGACGTCTGTGGTCCCATGCAGACTGAATCTATAAGTGGAGCAAAATATTTTGTGACTTTCATTGATGATTATTCAAGATGCTGCAAGGTATACTTTCTGAAACAGAAGAATGAGGTCTTAAACAAATTCAAGGAATTTGAGAAAACATTCTCAAATGAGTGTGGGCAGAGCGTCACAAGACTGAGAACAGACAATGGTGGTGAGTACACATCAAAGGAGTTTCAAGAATATTTGAAGACTCAAGGCATCCACCATGAAATGACTGTACCTCACTCACCACAGCAAAATGGTGTTGCAGAAAGGAAGAATAGGACATTAGTTGAAGCAGCTAGAAGCATGCTGTCACATGCTAAGTTGCCAAAGGTGTACTGGGCAGAGGCTGTAGCAGTGGCGGCTGGCCGATAGAGGGCGCTGGGGCGCCGCCCCCACCTTCACTTCCTAGGTGCGATTTGTAAAAGTTTTTTTTTTAAATAAACATTGTTTATTCACAAAATGCGGCTGATATTCTGTCGGCGCCTATCAGCATTAGGGTTGGGTACCGTTTGGGTTTTATCCGGTACCGGTACCTAACCGATACTTTAAAAACGGTACCGGTACCAAAACGGTACTTAATTCGGTACTTTTGATTTTTTTAAATGACATATATATATAATAATAACACGGTCGACAACATTAAACAGCTTTTCACTTTTTTATTGCTGAGGCACAATATATATTAGTTAAATATACACTCAAATTAAAATAAATGAAAATAAAACTCCTGAGCCTTGGGGACTCCATTAAGCTGGGGGTGCCTATCGTTGGTACTGATGTCGAATACGAGTACACACTTGTTCGGCAGCCCCTCAAGGACATCAGAATATTCTTAGAAAAGGGATCTAGTGAAGAGGCCTGCATAGCCCCCAGAACCAAGAGGAAATATAACTCTGATAAACTGGAGCCCTCCACCTCGTCAAAATCCAAACTCTGTTGCCGCTCAGCTACTACTACTCCCCTCCCCCTCTCTGGTCCATGCTGACATGACGATTGATTTTTCAGACACAGTAGTAGGATAAGGACAGTACCCGAATATCAGGAGATCCCCGATCATGTTGTCCTCCTCGCAGAGACGCAGCCACACATCCGCACAACGTCATCAACAGACGCGTCGAATCCTGGAGTGCACTGTCCAATCAAAGGCTTGCGTTCGTAAACTCGCTCTGAGAGCGTCGCAGCGCACACTGGGCCCGACGTCATAAGGGGAGCAAGTCATTTGATTGGACAGAAGGCATTCCACGAGTGGTGATCAGAATTCCAGAACGAGTTTACGGAACACACCCATAAGTCGAGCGTCGCGTTACGCCAACCCGCTAGCGGAAGTTGCTATTAGCAACCTTCTCGTTATCCTTCCGTACTCGCTGCTTTCACTGAGTGGAAATTTAACAGGCGATGTGACGTCGCGAGATAGAAAAGTACCGAAATGAGGCACCGAAATCTCCTTTGCGATTCGGTACGGGTATATACCGAATGTAAAGTAACCGGTACCTACCGGTACCGATTTTCGGTACCCAACCCTAATCAGCATTCATTAAAAATCCTCCAATACAATAAAAAATGTATCTGTGTGTGTGTGTGTGTAAAACTCACTGTTAAAATACATAGGGGGAGGAGTCGGGACGCCGGTCATTGCAAGTCTATGCCAGGACGAATACTTTTCGCTTACACGTGAGCTGTAGCAGCGCTCCAATTGGCTGTCTCTATTTCTTGGCCAGGGCGCACAAATGTGCGTCCCTGAATCTCCGGTTGTATTGCAGACAATGCATTATGCTGAGGACTCCCGACTTCCGGTTTTCCGGACTTCGGGCTTCCGGAGTATTTTAAATGAACATTCGTAATGTCTGTCTCTGATGTTCATGGTCAATTAAATCAGCCTATTTTGTGCAACTAATAATGTTCCCGCTAATGGGTTAACCAAGCAGCCTCGCACCTAACGTGTAGGGGTGTAACGATACATCGATTCACATCGATGCATCGATTCATTGACTAACGATCTGATTACATCGACGCAATGTAAAAACATCGATCTATATCGTCATCTTAAAGATACACCTTTATTTTGAAATGGCACATTCTGCGTGACTCACCATTATATATGAGTTGCCTCTACCAAATCCGTCTAAAAAAGTCACGAGGAAAGTCCTGTCTTTCGCTTTTTAGCTTGAGGTGCGCTTGTTTTGGAATTCCATTCGCTGCAGCGGCCGCGCTCACCCCGCCCCCGTCCAGTTTCTCAACTGGATTGGACAGCGCCTTCGCCTGTCTGGGGGACATCGCTTGGCCGCGCCGTTTTGTTTCATAGGACATTAATGTTTTAAAGCTGAATATCTCTTGTTTGTGAGACTAGTGAACGGGTCTATTTTTCTTTTTGTAACAGAAGAATACTGTATAATACAATATGATTTAAATGCTGGATACCTGGAAGAGCTCACAAATAAAATGGTCAAATCATATTCTAGTTGTTTTTGTGAGTTGATAATTGTGTTAGATTGGCATATGATATCGCGTCATATCGATCATATCGTCATATCGATCTTGAATCGAATCGAAATCGTATCGTGACTGACATTGTGATATCGTCAAACATTGTATCGTCATACAAACAAATCGATATAATATCGTATCGTGATGAAGCTGGTGATTTACACCCCTACTAACGTGCAAGCACCTATCTTCGAACTATTCATAGCAATATGCGCGGGGCAAGGCGGAGGTACGGGTAAACACGGCTCATGTTCTGTCATCAAAGGTAAGAGTTGGTTTTCTTTAACTCAGCTGGTTGTGTTACAGATATGGTCTGGTTGTGTTTCTGACATGGTCTGGTTGTGTTTCTGACATGGTCTGGTTGTGTTACAGACATGGTCTGGTTGTGTTTCTGACATGGTCTGGTTGTGTTACAGACATGGTCTGGTTGTGTTACAGACATGGTCTGGTTGTGTTTCTGACATGGTCTGGTTGTGTTTCTGACATGGTCTGGTTGTGTTTCTGACATGGTCTGGTTGTGTTTCTGACATGGTCTGGTTGTGTTACAGACATGGTCTGGTTGTGTTACAGACATGGTCTGGTTGTGTTTCTGACATGGTCTGGTTGTGTTTCTGACATGGTCTGGTTGTGTTTCTGACATGGTCTGGTTGTGTTTCTGACATGGTCTGGTTGTGTTACAGACATGGTCTGGTTGTGTTTCTGACATGGTCTGGTTGTGTTTCTGACATGGTCTGGTTGTGTTTCTGACATGGTCTGGTTGTGTTTCTGACATGGTCTGGTTGTGTTACAGACATGGTCTGGTTGTGTTACAGACATGGTCTGGTTGTGTTTCTGACATGGTCTGGTTGTGTTTCTGACATGGTCTGGTTGTGATACATCATTGAATGTGTTGACCTGCTGTGATGTGTTGACCACCATCACTCTCCATCATCATCCATCATGTGTCTATGAAATAGATAGTACTGTACTACTGACTGCAGCATTCATCTCTGCTCATTGATGTAGCCATGTCACACAGACACATAGTACACATATTAATCTGCTACCTTTATTAACCTGAGTGTAGCTGTGACCTGTGAGGCCTGTACTAGCCTTGTTGACTAGACTTCCTCCTTGTCTGACACTGGGTATTGGACCGTACCGACGTCCATAGACCGGTCACTCTTCCACCTCAGTGTCTGTAGTTGACAGGGTAACTTCTCCATGGCCCACACAGTCATTTTAAGGGTGAAAGTTGAAATTATACAATGGTTGTAACGCCAGTGCGTGTTTTATGCGCGTGCACGCGAAAATCAATCGTGCACGCGGAAATTTTTTTGCGTGCGCTGTGCGCGCCAAAGGGGCCCCCCCCGCCACACTGCTGTGCCCCACCCAAAAATGTGTGCACCAGCCGCCACTGGGCTGTAGCCACCGCAGCTTACATACAGAACAGGCTGCCTACGTCTGTCCTGAAGCAAGAGACACCCTACAAGAGATGGTGTGGAAAGAAACCTGACATGAGCCACATGAAGGTGTTTGGCTGTGTTGCTTATGCACATATCCCAGATGAAGAGAGAAGGAAGCTGGACAAAAAGGCTGTGAAGCTTCGTTTCGTGGGATATGCAAACAATGCCAAGGGCTATCGCCTGTATGATGAAGAGAAAAGGAGGATTCTAATCCGTCGTGATGTCATCTTTGATGAATCAAACTTGGAAACAGGAAGCAAAAGTACCCTGCTCAGAGAACGAGACAACCATTGAAACACAAGATGATGAGGTCATTGTCGATAGCACTGTCAGAACAAGCCGCAGAATCAGAAATGCTCCAAGGAGATATGGATATGATGAGTTTGCTGATACAGTGACTGTTGATCATCATGCCAATATGTGTCGTGTGACAGAGCCAATCACACTGAAAGAAGCAATGGTGAGTCCTAATGCAAAGGAATGGCAGCAGGCGGCTGATTTGGAATATGAGTCGCTGCTGGAAAATGAGACATGGGACTTAGTGGATTTACCAAGAGAGAGAAAGGCAGTAGGATCAAGATGGGTGTTCAAAGTCAAGCATCATAGTGATGGACGAGTGGAGAGATACAAATGCAGACTCGTCGCCAAGGGCTACTCACAACTGTATGGTGCTGACTATGACGAAACGTTTTCACCAGTGGTACGATTCACCTCCATTCGTACATTACTGTCCTTTGCTATTCAAAACAATCTACATGTGCACCAGATGGATGTCGTAACTGCATTCCTTAATGGACACCTGGAAGAAGAAATCTACATGGAGCAACCAGAGGGCTACATCAAACCAGGGCAGGAACACCTGGTGTGCAAACTGAAGAAATCTATCTATGGACTGAAGCAGTCTCCTCGCTGCTGGAGCAAGGCTTTCACAGGGTTCATGATGGAAATTGGATTCAAACAGAGCACATCAGACCCCTGTGTGTTTGTGAGATCAAGGCAAGAACTTGAGATACTCGCAGTTTACGTGGATGATCTCATTCTGATAACAGAGTCGACTGAGAGCATGAACGAGCTGAAAACTGCTCTCAAGGAGCGCTACAAGATGAAAGACATGGGTGAGCTGTCCTATATCCTGGGCATCTCTGTGATCCAAGACAAAGAAAAGAAGTGTGTTGTCCTTCATCAGAAGCATTACATTGAAGCCATACTTCAGAAATATGGAATGGATAATGCAAATCCTGTAGCAACTCCTGCCGATGTCAATGTCAAATTGAGGAAAAGTGATGGTGTCAGTAAGCCAGTGCACCAACATACCTATCAGTCAATGGTAGGAAGTCTGCCGTATGCTGCAATGGCCACACGACCAGACATAGCTCAAGCAGTGAGTGCTGTGTCAAAGTTCAATGCAAATCCCGATTCTGCACATCTGACTGCTGTGAAGAGGATACTTCGATACTTGAAAGGGACAGTGAACCTTGCTCTCAAGTATGAGCAGTCAGACTCTGGAGCTTTGATCGGATTCTCAGATGCTGACTGGGCTGGTGATCAGGATGACCGCCGCTCAACAACAGGCAACATATTCCTACTGGGTGGAGGAGCAGTGAGCTGGCTCAGCAAGAAACAGGCAACCGTTGCACTGTCAACAGCAGAAGCTGAGTACATCGCACTCAGTCAAGCGGCTCAAGAAAGTGTCTGGCTGAGACGATTACTGAGTGATCTCGGAGTGGAGGCTACGTCCACAG
>NC_137674.1:49900689-49948189 GCF_963989245.1 Nansenia antarctica | reverse complement strand
ACCCCTCAGACCTCCTCAGGCACCGTCCGTTCTACTGCCACCAACCTCCTCAAGACCCCCAGGACCAAGCTCCGCACCATGGGGGATCGGGCTTTCTGCTGGGCTGCTCCCAGGCTGTGGAATGCTCTCCCTGACCACCTAAGGGCACCACAGTCTGTGGATGCTTTTAAACCAGGCCTTAAAACCTACCTTTTTAATAGAGCCTTTTTTTAGCCTTTTAATTGAAAATGTTTATTGTTTTATTTTCTTGTTTTTAATTGTAGCACTTTGAGATTTCCTATGTAAAGTGCTTTTACAAATAAAATGTATTATTATTATTATTACCTTTTTAATAGAGCCTTTTATTAGCCTTTTTTATTTATTTAAAATGTTTCTTGTTTTATTTGTTTATCTTTCATCTTGTTTTTAATCTGTAGCACTTTGAGATTTCTTTAGGTAAAGTGCATTACAAATAAAATGTATTATTATTATTATTATTATTATTATTATTATTATTATTAGTCATACTCCGTATGGTGGCGGGAGTAAGTAAAGTATGCACCACAGTATCGACTACAGGCCCATTGGAATGCATGAAGTGGAATGAGGAATGATATCAAAACCCCCTGTTTGATACCGTTCCTCATTCCATTGCATGCACTACAATGAGCCTGTCTTCCGATTTCTACCACCAACAGCATCCACAGTATCCACTATCTGCAGCTCTAGTACGGTCACTGAGACACACACTCTCTCAGGGAAGCTAATGAACTCGTTGTTGCCTCATGTCTTGAGGTCATTGGAGGTTTGATAAACAGCAGCAGAGAAAACCACAGCTCAGCCCTGTACTGTCACTCAGACAGCAGAGAAGAAGGCCCAAATACACCTCCATCCATTTCCCCAAACCAACAGCACGTCTGAGAAGTGAACAGGAGGATCCATACACCACCACCGTCTATTTCAGGGTGGGAAACATGAGCCCTTTTAGCTCTTTGTTTTGCTGCTGCCCACAGTCATGCAGAAGGGAGGGGGCGGGGCATGGGAGGGGGCGGGGCATGCACGTTCACTCAGCCTGCTGTGACCTCATGTGTCCTGATTCTCTCTCTCTCTCTCTCTCTCTCTCTCTCTCTCTCTCTCTCTCTCTCTCTCACACACACACACACACACCCCTCTCTCTCTTCTCTTTCTCTCTCTCTCTCTCTCTCTCTCTCTCTCTCTCTCTCTCTCTCTCACACACACACACACACACACTGTGCTTACTGGGCTTACCCCCGCCACCATACGGAGTATGACTAATAATAATAATAATAAGAAGAAGAATCTCTTCTCTTTCTCTCTCTCTCTCTCTCTCTCTCTCTCTCTCTCTCTCTCTCACACACACACACACCTCTCTCTTTTCTTTTTCTCTCTCTCTCACACACACACACACACCCCTCTCTTGCTTCTGTTTCTCTCTCTCACACACACCCCTCTCTCTCTTCTCTTTCTCTCTCTCTCTCTCTCTCTCTCTCACACACACACACACACCCCTCTCTCTCTCTTTCTCTCTCTCTCTCTCTCTCTGTCTCTCACACACACACACACACACACACACCTCTCTCTCTTCTCTTTCTCTCTCTCTCTCTCACACACACACACACACCCCTCTCTCTTCTGTTTCTCTCTCTCACACACACACACACCCCTCTCTCTCTTCTCTTTCTCTCTCTCTCTCTCTCTCTCTCTCTCACACACACACAGCCCTCTCTCTCTCTCTTTCTTTCTCTCTCTCCCTAGCCTTGTTATAATAGTGTCCTTCATCGCCATGCCAACCTTGGCCCACATGTCACATTCTTTGACAGACTGCACGACATTTTAGTCCAGCCTACAGAGCAGACGCAGAGCATCACAGATATGTTGTAGTTTGGGACAATGTCAGTTTCTGTCGAGCACCCTACTTGTTCAATACCTTCTTCCACCCGTCTCTGGGTTTCTTGATCCAACTGAAGAGTTCTTTTCGGCATGGTGGTGGAAGGTGTATGACCGTCAGCTCTATGTGTGCATGGCCCTTCTGCAGGCAATGGAAGAGGCATGTGATGATATTGATGTGGGTCCAGGGCTGGATTCGACACTCAAGGGACTTCTTCCCTGGAAGTCTAGCCAGGGAAGATGTTGTCTGTGATGTTGATGAGGTGCTGTGGTCAGACCCAGCTAGACGGCCAGATTCAGCCTAAGTATTTTTCTTACCTTTTTTTCGGGTATATTCTGTATATTTTTTTACTCAAAGTTTTCTTTTCTGTTTACTTATTCGATTCAAACTATTTTAGTATGACAAAGCCCACCAAAGATGAAAATGCTTTTGACTGAGCACAACAATGTGTAGTTGGTTGGACGAAAATTAATCTGGTAATATGAATGAAGTGTGTGCCATTTGGTGCAAAGGTTTGATTTTGTACTTGCAGTGCTTCATTCTGCAGGCTGTACTAGGAGGTGTTTGGCACTTTAGATGTGTGGTTTTGTGAATTGTGTTTGTGAAAAGTGTTTGGAGAAAATGTTTGAAAGAATGTGTGTTAGCAATTGAAAAGAAACTGTAATTCAATAGCAGCCTTCCAGGAACGCTTCTCTTCCACCACCCACCACAGCACAGGAACGTGTTTTCATTTAATTGTGGTCGTTGCTGCTGTGTGTGAATTCAGCCTGCAGGGATGGAGAGGACGATATGCTAACCAGACTGTAGGTCAAACCAAGCCAAGCGTCCTGCTAACCATCAACAAGCACATGGTGTGTGCGTGTGTGCGTGCGTGTGTGTGTGTGTGTGCGTGCGTATGTGCGTGTGTGTGTGTGCGTGTGTGTGTGCATGAGTGTGTGTGTGTATTCTGAATGTTGTACCTCATTGCATATGTCTGGGGGGCGACATTTAAGAAGGCACCTTACCTCCCTTGTAATCGCCAGTAATGACCTATATAATTACTAAATGTAGCATCCCCTGCTGGTTATTATGGGCTGTTTGTTCTACAGGTTTACAACAAGTTACCATTATGATAAATGGCTGGCTGGCCTCTGCCAAGTAATTACAATTCTGCAGTAAGGTGAATGATTAGGATAATCGACAACATAAGACTTTTACCCAAGGTGACTTTACGGAATGGCATCAATAATTCAATACTACTGCGATTTATCCTCCGGGATCTTCCTTATCTTGCTCCTCTGTCTGTCTCATCGAGCCAGTGATTTGACCTGATAAAGAGAAGGATATCTCCTAGACGTGGCTGTTCATCCAATCATCCATTGGTTGTTGACACTCTGCGGTCGCCGAGATTGGACTTTCGTCAAGGACTATGCATACATGGACATGCACCCCACCCCACCCCACCCCACCCCATCCCGCTGCCTTCGCCGCCACCGCCCCCCTCCCCCTCCTCCCCACAGTGGCAGCACAGTGCGCCGATTAGATAGCAGATGTCTACAGAGGGTGATGATTAGACACACCATTTATTTGGATACAAACTAAATGAACATTGGTTATACAAGGCAGTAATGTGGTGTTATTATTAGTGTTATTGACATGGTATGCTTGTTTAGTGTAAGCAAAGATGTAACCCCTCCCTCCCCTCCCTTCCCCCAGCCCTCCCCTACTGTTGTCTTGTGCCCCCCCCCCCCCATCTCCCCCTCTTTTTGTAATAATTGTTTTCTATTGTAAAGCGTTTTGAGTTGCATTCATGTACGAAAGGCGCTATATAAATAAAGTTTTACTTACTTACTTACTTACTCACGTCAGATATAGCTCGACTCCGTCTGCACTGATCAGCCGAGGCTCAGGAGTGTCCCGTGGGAATGATGCTACCTGTCACAAGTCAATGTTCAATCCTTCATATCTAGCAGTTGGTGCTGCAATTAAACTGTAAAATAGCAACAAAAAAAATCGGATATATCTCTGTAATACTGTATAATAGACCTATCCGACCTATTGTGTCTCATTTCAGGAGAGGATGCAGTCCTGTCACTTATTATGAATCATTGGGAACCTGCTTTCTAGTGATGAACATTTCCATGAGACTGCTGATGTTTCCATGAAATGGTAAATGACTGCACTTATATAGCGCCTTTATCCAAAGCGCTTTACAACGGTCTCTCATTCACCCATTCACACACACATTCACACACCAATGGCGGCAAGCTGCCATGCAAGGCACCGGCCCGCTCACTGGGGGCAATTTGGGGTTCAGTGTCTTGCCCAAGGACACTTCAACATGTGAACCGCCGATCTGCCAACCTTGCGATCGTTAGACGGCGACTCTACCTCCTGCACCACAGCCGCCCCATGAAGGCGGCTACCCTGCAGGTGCACTCTGAACCCTCTATGTGGGATTGAATGAAGCCCTGCCTGAACAAGAAGAAAAGAAAAGAAAGCTCTATATACTCTTATTAAATCTCCACTGGCACGCTCCCCCTCTACTCTGGGATACCATCCTCAGACCCTGTAAGGGATGTGCTGGGAGCCGTTGGGCTAACAGCTAACTGAAGCTCTACCCAGCAGTGCTACTCCAGTGCTCCTGTCCTGACGCCAATGAATCAATATGCCCCAGAGATCCACTGTCATCTGTAACAGGCTCCCCCTCTCTTCCTCCATGGGTCTCCTCACCTCGTATCCCTCCTGTTCAAAGGCATTCCAGTCTTTCCCTGGTTTCTGTGGTGGTAGCAGACAGGAGGGGTCTCTGGGAAGCTGCCTACCACAGGACCCACCGGGGGGAGAGACGACGCAGAGACTTTTTTTCCGAGACGATGATTCAATCGAGGCTTACAAAGCAATCCGGTCGAAGCGGTAACCAAGGGTTACATTAAATTAAGGTGAATGGAGTCGGAATGTCTTTTTCCCGTCAGCGCGGGAGGCTGAGTGTTCCCCTGAGTCTCCTCCATGTCTGCACCTGCCTGCAGGGCAGTCCACTGAGGGGGTATGACAGACCAGCCTCGCAGGACCTGTCAACTTCTATCCATCAATCAATCAAACTTGATTCATATAGTACAAATCATACATTGAATGCAACTCCAAGTGCCGGACACAAAAACAATAGTAGATCAAATACAACACAATAAAACAAGAAATAGGAGATAAGAAATAGATCAAATACAACACAATAAAACCAGGGACCAAGAGACCACTACCAGAGGACTGTGCACTTATAATGATAATAATAATAATAATAATAATACATTACACTTACCGGTACATACTCTTTTCTAGACACTCAAATACGTTAGAGTAGTAATAATAAAAAGAAACAAAAAATAAATAAAAGAAAGTATAGGGGCCTAGTTAAGGTAGTGCTGGGGACACATGGGGGGAGGGGGAGAGGGTTAACTGGTGAAGGCGAGCTTGAAGGGCCTGTTTAAATGTTGGGAGGGTGTTGGCCTCTCTGATGGGGTTAAGGAGGGCGTTCCAGAGGGACGGGGCTGCGGCTGAAAAGGCCCCGTCACCCCAGGTCCGGAGCTTGGTCCTGGTGGTCTTGAGGGTGGTTTGGTCATCAAATCTGAGACAAGGGGAGAGGGTGTGGAGGGGGACGAGGTCGGCAAGGTAGGAGGGGGCCGGATTGTTGATGGCTTTGTAAGTGTATATTATACTTCTACTACTATGCTACCACCTCAAGCTCAAACTAGGCTTGATATTGTGGAGTGGGAGGACATGACGCACAGCTTTGCAGGGGGCAGGCCGTTGGAGGGGGGGAGGCCGTTGGCAGCGGGGCGGAGGCCGTTGGAGACAGAAATCGAACAACGGGCTCATTGTAAAAAACATGTCTTTTGAAACTGGAAATGTTACATGCTGTAATTGTAACAAAAAATATAGACACAACATATACTGTGAATACAGTATGAAAACCTTTGTTTGTGTCCTGATTGGGTATCGTACCTACTGTATGTGTTGTCTTGTAAATGTTCACTGTTCCCACTGTCTTTGGCACCTCACAGTGACAGAGACTGAACATCCTGAGCCGGTAGTTCAGCCATGATCCTCCAGGGTGATGGGCGATGATCATGGAGGTTTCACACAGCCCCATCTATCACCTCAGGGTTTATACAGACCCATCTATCACCTCAGGGTTTATACAGGCCCTTTATTACCTGAGAGGGAGCAGCAGATATACTGTACACAGAGGTGTATGTGTGTGTGTGTGTGTGTGTGTGTGTGTGTGTGTGTGTGTGTGTGTGTGTGTGCGCGTTTTGTCTGACTGTGTGGGCGTTTGTGTATGTGTGTGCAGGTGCTTGTGTGTGTGTGTGTGTGTGTGTGTGTGAGTAAATGGACTGGCTTATATACAGTATACAGCAGATATACACAGAGGTGTGTGCGTGTGTGTGTCTGCATGTATGTGTCTGTGTGTGTGTGTGTGTGTGTGTGTGTGTGTATGTGTCTGTGTGCGTGTGTGTGTCCGCATGTATGTGTCTGTGTGTGTGTGTGTCTGCGTGCGCGCGCACGTGTGTGTGTGTGTGCGTGCGTGTGCTTGCGTGTGTGTGCGTGTGTGAGAGAGCTCTCTGAAGGTGGAAATCTCTGACCGTTTCTCTGTCAATTAATTACAGTGTTCTATATCTGTGGCGTTCTATAGACTGTTCTATAGTTCTATAGACTGATCTAGTTCTATAGACCAGTGGTCTTCAACCGGGGGTCCGCGACCCCTAGGGGGTCCGCAGAGGTACTGCAGGGGGTCCCCCAATTTTTTTCTGAATAATTAACAATTTTCACCAAAATAATTTGTGACAATTACAAAATATAACAAAAGTTATATTGAGTAAACTACAAGCATTAATAGGCAATAATAAGCTACTTTTGACAAAAAACTATTTACAATAAAAAATTACTATTTACTATTTGCATTATGGGTAATGACCCGAGGCACTGTTGAAGCTGAGTGTTGATTAAACTGGTTGAGTTAAACGTGCGCAAGTTGTCCGAGTCCAATAATGATATTATAACTTCACATTATTAGTTACTACTATTAATTAGTGAAGCAGGATGGATACATTTGTAACAGTAACGAGACCTCGAGCTCGAGATCCAACGGCTAGGCCTACTCCTTCCACCTCGGCCCCAGCAGCGCCTGCCCCAGGGGCAGATAAACGCAAAAGAGAAAAGTCCCGAAAATATTCAGAAGTGTACCTAAAGTTTGGATTTACTTTCATAGAAACCGAAGGAGTGGAATTGCCGGTGTGTGTTGTTTGTGCAGCGACGCTCTCAAACGAAAGCATGAAGCCATCAAAGCTGCAACGACACTTTGAGACGAATCATGGCCACTTACAAGATAAAGCACTGGACTACTTTCAGGCTCGTCTGCACTCTCTCCAAGGCCAACAGACAATGATAAGAAAATCTGCGAAAGTCGGTGAGCTTGCTTTGAAAGCCTCATATCAAGTTGCTCTTCGCGTTGCCCAGTGTAAAAAGCCATACACAATTGCAGAAGATTTGATATTGCCTGCGGCCACTGATATGTGCAAGACCATGTTTGGGAATGATGGATATGGATATGCAGAAAAGTTGAAGACTATCCCATTGTCAGACACAACAATTGCTCGGCGAATTGGTGAAATGGCATCAGATGTGAGGGTGCAGTTAATTGAGAAATTACAAACGGCGGAGGCATTTGCACTCCAATTGGATGGCTCTTGGCATTTGTGCGCTTTGTTGACCAAGACGAAATGTGTGAAGAGTTCTTGTTTTGTAAGAAGCTTCCTGAACGCACAACAAGTGCTGACATTTTCCAAGTGATTGATGACTTTTTCGGTGAAAATGACGTACGTTGGGCAAATTGTGTCGCGGTGTGTACCGACGGTGCGCGCGCTATGACTGGGCAAAAGAGTGGACTGATGGCGCTTGTCAGAAAAGTCGCCCCCAAAGTGATGTGGACTCACTCACTGCATGCTGCACAGAGAATCCCTCGCCGCTAAAGAAATGAGTGCTGAGTTTGCCGATGTTATGGACACTGTTGTAAAGGCTGTAAATGTTATTAAGAAGAGTGCCCTACAAACTCGCCTCTTCGCTTCTTTATGCGCCGCTACAGGAGAGGAACACACAGCGCTCCTTTACCATTCAGAAGTCAGATGGCTTTCCCGTGGATCCGTATTGGCATGAGTATTTGAATTACGCACAGCTATCCACGAATTTCTAATTGGCCAAAACCGCGCGGAGCTGGCTGCGCATTTCATCGACAATGCCTGGGTCTTTAAACTGGCATATCTGGCGGACGTTTTCGCAGAGTTGAACCGGCTGAACAGTTCTATGCAGGGCCGCAATACACACGCCATTCAGCTGTATGATAAGATGGAAGGCTTCCTGAAAAAAACGAAAAGATGGAGAGAGTGCGTCAGGGGAGATAACATCTCCATGTTTCCATCAGTGGAGGAGTTGGCGGATTCCGCGGTGATCTCGCCTGACGTGAAACGCGCAATTGGTAATCACTTGGAGGCACTTGAATGGCAATTCGAAAAAAAAAAATCTGAGACTGAGTCCTGGAGAAAGGACAAGACCTGGATACAGTTTCCTTTCAAAGAGAATGCACCCAACGGCTCAAATCTGACAGCCGCTGAGGAAGATCAGCTGATCGACCTGTCCACAGATAGTACACACAAGCATGTGTACGAGTCAAAGCCACTGATCCAGTTCTGGATCCATTGCCAAAAATTCTTCCCACAACTGACAGCAAAGGCCATGGTGAGCCTCTTGCCTTTTGCAACCACATATCTTTGCGAAAGTGGATTCTCCTCCCTCACCTACCTGATGAGCAAATACCGTTCAAGACTGCAGCCTGAGGATGACATGATGCTCTGCCTGACAACCTCCATCTCCCCCAGAATAGACAAGCTGTGTACCACCCAGCAGGGCCAGTTATCTCACTGAGGTAAGCATACCTGACTTCCTGAAGCTAAATGTTTAATTGTTGAATAATAATAATAATAATAATAATAATAGAAAATATAAGCCTCATCAACAATAATAATAATAATAATAACCAATAATAATTATGCATGAACGTTTTATCAATCATAAACACATATAGGTTAATAACCCAGTAATTAGCCTGTTACTTATTAATTTTCCCTTGTGACCTGACCCCCTGCCTGTCTGCCGACTACTCCTCCTGTCTGACCCCCTGCCTGTCTGCCGACTACTCCACCTGCCTGCCGACCATTCTTCCTGCTTGATTCCCCACCTGTCTGCCGACCCTTCCTCCTGCCTGACCTCCCGCCTGCCTGACGACCCACCTGCCTATTCCCATCAGCCTTGTTACTAGAAATAAACCTTTATTATTTAACTCTTACCTGTTCACCTGTGTCTGCGTTTGGGTCCTACCTCTGGTCGTGACAAAATAGGTTAATAAGGTGAATAAAGTTATTATAGGCCTTAAAATGTGACATTTAACAAATGTTATTACATGTGGGGGTCCCTGTTCTGGTTGTCTCTCGTCCAAGGGGTCCTTGGGCTGAAAAGGTTGAAGACCCCTGCTATAGACTGTGTCACAGAGAAATTTAATTTTGTGTGTGTGGAAAATGGAACAGAGCAGACAACGTATACAGTATACAAGGTCTTCATACTCTTTATCATATTATACCTAGGTTATTGAGCTTCTTTGTTCTATTATCAGTAAACTTCATTTACCCACTAGCCCAATGCATTAGGAGCAACAATATATCATGCTGCTAGGTAAGGAACAGGTGCTGTTTAGCTGATTGCGTTCCAGGGCTGAGAGTGAACAGACGCCCTGGGTGAGTTGGAGGGCGTCAGAGAGCTGAGGGTTGATTAGATGAAGGGGTAGGGTAGGTAACTGGGAGATCAAGTGATGATGAGAAGGGTTGGGACTGTCAGAATAGAGTCAAGAGACAAATTGTTACCCTTGCGCTCGCTGCAAGAATTCCTTCGGGAAATCATGATTACTCTTCAATTCAGACATTCTGCATAATGATTGGGTAGTCTATTGCATGCTGTCATTCCAATGGGTTTAGGTCTTTGTGGAAATACTTGAAGTCATCGATTAAGGAGGTTTAAAGAGTTTTCTTTTTGTTTGATACACAATAGCAGAGCATGGACTGAATCATGATGGTTTTATTGATTTAAAATCAGAAAAGAATGGTTGGTTAAAATGAAACAAGGTACCCTACGCTGTGTGAATGAAGTAGACTTCAAAGGGAGCTAAAACTTGATTAAACGGATTCACTTTTTAATTACGTTAACACAAGATTTATGAGTCCCTTTAAACCATGTAAAAAAAATATATATATATATTGCTGGGTGATGGGGGGGGGGCAGACAAAGCACACAAATGACATTGTCTAATATAATACAGTGTTCCAGCTGAATTAATTCATAATCAGCTAAGCAAATTTGGTTTCTGTTGATAGTTTGACATGCATCATCGAAGCCGAAACTAAAGAAAATGTCTGGATCCAGAAATCTACATTGTGTTAAAGTGAGCAGAGAGAAAGCAGGGCATGGGAAGCTGCTCTGGGAGAAGTGGCACACAGATAAATATAGAGGCATTACTGTAAGGAAAAACATTTGTATTCTTTTATTTAAGTGGAATATGTACAGTATGCTCTAGGGACAAGGAACTGGTCCTTTTGTGAAATGACTAAAAACCTCTTCCATTATTATTATTATTATTATTATTATTATTATTATCATCATCGTTATTATTATTATTGTTCTTCTTCTTATTGTTCTTCTTCTTATGATTATGATTATGATTATTAGCATTATTTACTAGTTTACTATGTGACATTATGTTGATCCAATGTTGTAAGTAGAGTAATGACAGTGTTGCTGCTGTGCTAATGCTGCTGATGAATTAGAAGAATCCGGTTAGAAGGTGGGCGGCTCAAGCCAATCAAGTCTGTCTGAATGAACGTTGCAGAGGAGAGTCATTGGGTAACCATGGCCGGGTGACACCCTTCAGACAGCAACATCTGTGGCCCGTTAGAGCCGAGCTGCTAGTCACACCTGCTGACCAGGTCACACCTCAGCCATGCCTCTGCAAGGCCGTCACACCACACACTGTGGGAGAGACGTGGTTTACTGGTTCAACATAGGTTCTCTATTATAGAGGTTCTCATATGAGGGGTTTTATTATTGTGAGAGAGCCCCTGTACCACAGACACAGACACACACACACACACACACACACAGACACACACACACACACACACACATGCACAGACACACACACACACACACATGCACACACACACACACACACACACACACACAGATAGACACACACACACACACACACACATGCACACACACGCACGCACACGCACACACACACACACACACACACACACAGACACACACACACACATGCACAGACACACACACAGACACACACACACACACACACACATGCACACACACAATTGCACAGACACACACACACACATGCACACGCACGCACACGCACACACACACACACACGCACACACACACACACATGCACAGACACACACACACAGACACACACACACAATTGCACAGACACACATACACACACACACATGCACAGACACACACACACACACACACATATAAACACACACACACACACACACTGTCCTGTTACTGTGGTTACGGTTGTTAGTGTTGTTATTACTGTTGGCTTTGATGGGTGCGTTGGATTTACAGATCCATTGAGCTCATTTTTGTTTAACAAGCGTTGCTTTGGCTTTCTCTCCACAGAAATAACTTATTCTTTGTATCAAAAAACTGTTCTGTATCCAACTGTTCTGTATCTGGCTCATAGAACGTAGGCCGATAGCCCCAATGATCTCAATAGAGTTCTTTCACCTGAGATCATGTCATTGGAATTAGGAAAAAGTTACTCCAAAACCATCTTGATTATTGCTTTGGCATCTTGACTGTTTCCAAAAAAACAAGGAAGTACCAGGTCAATAAAACTGCTTTAGATATCCAGTATGTGACTCTCTGATTGGATATCCAGTATGTGACTCTGACCAGATTCAGAAGAGAGAAGGTGCAGTATGACTGGGTCTGTCTTTTCACTGTAGTTCCCAGCAGTAATCATGCATCATCTTTTTCCAAGATGCTTCTTTATAACAAAATGACATCTGCATTTGGCTATTGTCCTATGCAGCTGTCTGAGTATCGTTTGGGGAAACTCTGAATGGTTGTAAAGAGTCTCCGTTTACAATAGGATCTCTAACAGTAGTCCTACATATATCATAATATCATTCACCAACGTTGTACGAAAATGTTCTGCATCTGAGTTTGGAAAATAAGTTCATTGCCAAAATGTAATAACTGAACTGCGGAAAGATAACATTTCAGCTGTTCTGAGGAGCAAACATTTGAAACTCCAGTTCCAATGCCATTCTCTGTGAACAATGTCAATGCATTCATGATGTCTGCAATAACAAATTGAGTTGGATGGTTTCTGACATGATATTCAGACCGGCCGTTCGTCTGGAGTCTGTAACGAGGATGCCCGCTGGCGTATGAAGGCCATGGCCTGCGTTTAGTTTATTAGTGAAAGACTGACAGCTCCTGTTTTGGCACCTCTTTATGAGCTGTTACAACAACTTGGCTGTTAAAAACAACCACGCAACTTAACGAGGCTTCCAGGATATGTTGCCTGTGATAAAAGTGTTTTTTTCCCAAGGCATTATTCATAAACAAACAAATGTTTACCAGACAATTATTTCCAATATTCATGACGGCCTTTCATAAAGATGGCACATAATGTCTTCGTTTCCTACCTAGTTTGACTGGCTTGACTGAATAATAATCCCATATAGGCCCAGAATGTGATGTTGTGCAACAGTCAAATTATCAAAACATGTCAATAATCAAGAGGTATGCAGCTACTTTTGGGCTCACTGCTATGGGTGGCGTATGTTGAGTGGGAGTGTGTTCATTTCATATCCCTCAACCACTCAGAGACTCACCCTCACTCCCCACTTTTAAATCCCACCTCAAAACCTACCTGTTCTCCCATGCTTACAACCTCCCCTACCCCCAGGGCTGGACTGGGACAAAAATTAGGCCCTGCCATGTGGCTCAGACCGGCCCAACACAATCGGTCCGACACCGCCGATCAACATGCTGGCAGTCTGTTGAATATACCATTTGTAAAAAAAAACTATAGAGCGGAGTAAGTGACATGGACAGCAAGTATACCAATGCAAGTGTGAACCAGTGTACTCACTCACTGTTGACGTACTCCACGGTGATGAGACATGGCTGCTGTATCTGTAGTAGGCCTAGCCCGCACAGTCGATCCAGAGAACATATCTGTCAGTTTCTGACATTTTGAGGCATCCTCTGCTAGCTTCTTACTTTTTTTCTCCCTAATTTTCTGGGCACCCCCTTTCACTATCTTATCTACGAACATGACACTGCACTTGGGTTGTCGGCCGAGGGATCAGAGTGGGGGAGGGGGCCGATGGACAGCAGGGCCTAAGCATGTGATTGGGCCAGCCCATGTGTTAGTATAAATGGGGGCCGCCGCTTGATTCAGCGCTAGTTGATGCCGCGCTATTTTGGGCCGCGCTAGTTTGGGGTCGGCCGTGCTAGTTTTATATATATACAGTATATAGATTTTTTTTTTTTTTAAATGTTTGGGGGGGGGGGGGGGGGGGGGCGGCCCGACCGGCCCAAAACTAGCGCGGCCCACCTGATTGTATAGATTGTAGATTGTATGGCCAGTCCAGCAGTGCCTACCCCTAACCATCTCCCCCAACCCTGCCCCCCCCCCCCCCCCTGGACACGCATACAACCTCCCCTACCCCTAACCATCTCCCCTAACCCTGCCACCCCCCCTCCCCGTTCGTTAACTCTGTGTTCTTTGTGCCCATGTTATCTGTTGCTTGTTGTTTCTGTGTTTTCCGTTTCTCCCGTATTGTCAGCGTCTTTGAGCCTCGGAAAAGCGCTATATAAATATAATGAATTATTATTATTATTATTATTATTATTATTATCGGAGGGGAAGGCCTCACCAGTCGCCAGTCACCAATCGCCGAGTCAGCCTGGGCCTTCAACTGTTCATTTAGCAGCTAGCTGGGAGACGCTGTCGGGCTGAAGGAATGTGTCAGAGGAGAGACACAGAGACACAGAGACACATAGCACGGCCCAGAGGTTGTGATTTAAGCCTGCCTGGGGTTTCAGTCTGCTGCTGAGTCTCTGTTTCGAAGGGCGAAACTGTCCTGCCCAAGTTGAATGAACTGGATCATGTCAGCAGATTTTTTTCTTCCTCACAAAGCCCAGGGAAAACAGAAGCGCTGTGTCGCTTTGTGAGGGCAGTGAGCTGCTCCTTCGAGCTCCGAAAACGAAAGACCAAGCGTGGGAGAGTCTTCCGAAGAAAAACCTCAGTGTATAATGATGGAATTGTTTCCCTCTCCTTTCTCAGCTAGGCTTGGAAAAGTGCAGGAAACTTTTTGTTCTATTTCTGGCCGTGTCTTATGAAAGGGAAAACAACGGAGTGTTTTCTCCCATGGGGAGGCTCTGTTTTGATCAAAGCACTGATAATATGATTACAATCGTAGCCTAAGCTGCATTGTGTGAGGGCACAGAGAAAGAGAGAGAAAGAGAGAGAGAGAGAGAGATGATAGTCTTCCTCTAATTATCTTTTTAATAAGGATTTTGTTCTAGCACAGTGTGGTGTCGCTATGAACATAATGGCTGTAGACTCGAGACTCATTTACTGTGGTTTTCACTGGAGGTTCGATATCACACGTGTTTGATACTGTTCCTCATTCCATTCCATGCATCGCAATGAGGCCGTCCCCCGACATCTATCTCCACCACTCTAGTGGTTATTCGGTTGTTAAGTCGTGACGTGTTTCCGGGTCCAAAGTTGGCTGAGGCGCTCTCTTCGAAATGCCGCGGTAATAATAATAATAATATTTGTACAGCGTTTTTCCGAGGCTCAAAGACGCTGACAATATGGGAAAAACAGGAAAGTGCTGTGTCCCTTGTTGTATGAATAGATCCCAGTCTAAAAAAAGATTTTTTAAATTTGCCATGCAACCAACTTGTCAGTCAATTGTTGGAATTTGGTATTTTTTGCTCTAGCCATAGTCGGCGCCCCTGGAGCAATTAGAGGTTAAGTGCCTTGCTCAAGGAGGCAGGGATCGAACCAGAGACCTTCCGATTGCTAGCCAGCCTCTCGAACCTCTACGCTACCTGCCACCCCAGAACATTGAGTGCCTGGTCATCCTCATACAGAATGACCCCAGGAAGATTGGCTGATGTCATGGCATGGCAATGGGGATCATAATAAACAAAACAAAACAAGACATGTTGCCCCATCCCTGAACGAGGGAGGACAGAACTGAAACAGGACATTAGGCTACTGAGGAATTGAACTGGAAGTATTCACTGTGCCATACAGGAAATACAAGTCCTCCCTGTCCCTCTAGTTTGGTCTTCATAAAGGAATGAAAGGAGGAAGGGAGTCAAACATCATTTAGGGGGTGTTCTCACTAGAACATTTGTTTCACTTGAAACTGAGTTAAGGATAAAGTTCGCTTTGCTCTGCGTCGTTTGGAGCTGTGAGAACGCGCATTCGAAGTCGCTCCCGCAGCAAAGAACCAACGGATTCTCCGCTTGAAAAGGGTGGTTTCAACTACCACGTCTGTTGCTTCGATTGTGTATGTTACTTCGTTTACATGAAGGGCTGTGAGAACGCAAATCAGAGAAATAATTTATGCAACAATGTTGCGAACTCATCCACTTGCTCCGGGTCTCGATTCGGACTTTCATGTGAGAACATGACCTTAATCAGGATTAGAGCTTTTTCCACTACAAGAAAGGTGTTGACCTGCAAACCCCTCAGGCCCTCAGCCTCTTCCCTGGATAGAGATTGCATCTGATAAAGTGATCCTTCACAGTATAATCTTAAAATTAGGATGCAACAGGTTCACTTTACAATATGATATGAGAGGCTAGATGCATTCATTTCCCACAATGAATGAACATAGAAAAAAGAAGGAGTACATAGATCTTTTCGAGACACTTTGAACAGATGGTTATCAAAGGGGGACTACATTGCTGCAGTGTATAATATATGGATGCCATGTGTGACAAGCATGTATGCACGTCCCCCGAGGTTTGTTTGATAGACAGACGTCAAAAGGAGAGTTGTTTTTGACGAAGGCTCAGTTTCAACTCCCAAATGCGTTTTCCTCCCCTAACACACGCTCAATTCAAAGACACACGCTGTTTCCCTAAACATGAAACGATTTCTAAAATGTAACCACCTGGTTACCATGTGTTTCAAACAGCATGGAAAATATGGTGATGTCATGTAAATGCACCAACCCCCCCCCCCTCCCCAAAAAAGCCCACTAGCGCGTGCCCTCTCTGTGACTTTCCGAGTCTTTTAAAGCCTAGCTATTGCTCATAATTCTTTACAACCTGCTTTTGGAGACCATGTTAATTATGTTATTACAGGCTCTACAATGATTGAAGTGGGGCTCAACAAGCAAGTTGACAGCATGCCAAGTAACCCTAAGCCTTGTAATTTCTTGATACTGCAGGTATATTATGATGAAATAGAATAGAAGAGAAGAGAAAAAAAAACAAGCAGGAAGGCGCAGGTGGGACCACAAGGCTGTGAAATCTAGTGTGCCACTCAGAGCACAGACAAATCAATAGGAAACAGACAGGCAGAGGAATAGACAGGTCTTAACACACTATGAAACAGGCAGCATGCCGTTCTCATGGACATTTCTACTTTCAGCCCATTGCTGTTCACATAAACTGTCAGTCATTCATGCTGTTGTTTATTAGGTTGAAGGATATACTATAGGCTCAGTCAATGATATTCAAAAAGCCTCAATAAATGTCCAGCCCCTGCTCATCGACGGAGGGAGCGTGGAGAGAGTCTCAACCCTCCGATTCCTGGGGGTGCACATACAGGATGACCTGTCCTGGAAGAACAACACAGCAGCCATCATCAAGAAGGCACAACAGTGGCTCTTCTTCCTGAGAGTCCTCAGGAAAGACCACATCGGACAGGAGATGCTGGTGGCCTTCTACCGCTGCGCAGTGGAGAGCATCCTCACCTACTGCATCTGCAACTGGTTCTCCAGCTGCACAGCCGCAGAGAGGAAAGCGCTACAGAGAGTCGTGAGATCGGCCCAGAAGATCACCGGCGCCCCCCTCCCCTCTCTGGAAGAGCTGTACAACACACGCTGCCTCAGGAAGGCCTCCAAGATCTCCAGAGACCCATCCCACCCTGGGTACGAACACTTTGCTCGGCTGCCCTCGAACAGGCGGTTCAGGACCATGTTCGCAAGGACAAACAGACTGAAGCTCAGCTTCTACCACAGGGCCATTCAGGCCCTGAACACAGCAAAGACCTAGGTTCTGGGCCCTGGACAGTCTGGACAGATTGATGGCAGCTGCTGGATTGAAATCAGGTGTAGTGCTGAGGCACAAATGTGTACATTTCAAGCCTGCAAACTGCGACACTTTAAATTCATGTGCAATAACACTATGTGCAATATGACAACCCTAGGGTACATAAGGTTCAGAGAATAGGAAATGTTAGAATAGGTATAGCATAGCATAGAGTACAGCACAGTGTTTTATTTGTATAGTATAGTATAGTGGATAGTGTACATAGCCTTTATTTATGTAAACCAGCTCCTTTCCCTTCTTTTTTTTCTTTTTTTCTTTCCTAGCACCAGGGGAGCCCCCCCTCCCAAATTTCGTTGTTTGGTACCTGTACTATATCAATGACAATAAAGACCATTAATTCATTCATTCATTCATTCAAATGTTACAATAAATTGTAAATGCTGCTGAATGATTAATTCAGCTGTTGTTTCTGGTTGTGGAGAATCGAAATGTCCACGGATCCCTATGTTGTTTGGATGAATCTGGTACCCAGATTATACCTCGTATCTGATCTACAGTATTTCAATAGGTTTCTGATCCACCTTTAAAAGTATGGGCGCTGCTCATAGCTTCTGTACTGACAGAGACCACGCCCTCCATGGGCTTCCGTAGCCTCTGATTGGGTTGCCTTCGCCAGCTGGAGTTCTCCATTGGATAGTGCGCTATCCATTGAATCCCTCCTTTACCTTTGTCAATTTCTGCGCTCTCATTGAAACGCATTGTTGTTTCCCAGGCTTGGAGAGAAGTTCACAGGCTATATCGGAGGTTTGGAAGAGAAAGGGGCATCGTTACAAGATAAAAGTCGGGGGAACTTGTAATTTTGGGGGATTTCCCTGCTTATCGAGGGCGACCCAGGAGTTGAAGGGAAAGGAGGGACACATTTTACAGCAATAACCGCGAGGGATTGGGAATCAAATCCTGGATACTGTGTCGCAACTGTGTAACAATCAAGCGTGCAACATTGTTGCAGTTAAAGTGTTGTACTGTAGACACTACGAGAGCGAACGAGAGATAACACTGCACCCAGCAATGGTTTACTTCAGACCATTTGACCAGACATTACTATTCTAAACTTTTTAGGGGGGGGGTTGATAATTTTAACAACAGTGCAGGAATAAAAAGTACAATATTTTCCAGAATAAGGATTAAGAATGCCGGACCAAATAACAGTTTCGGAGTTCGTGGCGGAGACGAATGAAGATTACAAAGCGCCGACTGCCTCGAACTTCACGACCAGAATGTCCCACTGTAGGAACACGGTGGCCGCTCTGGAGGAGGTGAGTGGCGCTGAGAGTCTCTGGGTGCGTTCGTAAAGTCGCTCTGGAAATCTGATCAGCACTCACGGAATGCCTCTCGTCCAATCAAATGACTTGGTTGCTTTATGACGTTGAACCCAGTGTGCGCTCCGGCGCTCTCAGAGCGAATGTACGAACGCACCGTCTCTGTAGCATCGTTGTTCTATGCGACGATGGAAGGAATATCTGTCGTTTATTTACTGTTGGACACAATCAAAGCGTGTTCCTTTGCCATTTGCTGTATAGTAACTATAGTAAGATGGCCAAGATGCTGTGTCATCAGCATAGTATCCTATTTTCTGAATGGCTGGGGCGTTTTCACCCAAAGGACTAACTCAATTTCTGCCTTTGCTCGCAGGGGGGAAATAGCGAAGTTATCTTCTCTCTCATTATGGCACTAATTGTCATTGATTTAACACAGCTCCCTACGTTCATGCCCGCGAAATAGCTGCTGCGGAAGAGCCAATTGGTTTATTGACTAACGTGTATTATTATAATATTAGGATGCGCGAAGGGAATATTTGTAAATGCTCCTATTCTGTGCTTTTGATTTGACCGTTAACAGTCAACGAGGTGAAAAACGAATCTCTTACACTTACTCACTCACTCTTATGTTTACGAAGGAAACACAGCGTTGTGAAAACAGATATACAATGCAAGCATTGTCCCTCTGTCTTATTTTGACAAAAACATTCCCATTGTAGAATATAACTGCTTTGAATGGGGCACCTGTCTCAATAGGCTTCTGATGTGCCCTTCTTGACAACATTGTGTCGAAATGACAGCCAGCCCATCTTTGATCGTTGAGCGGTTATTAGATGATGATCATCAAACTTGCAGGTTCCTTTTTCAGTTTCTGTTCAGAATAACACTTCCGCTTTGTTCTATGAAACCCATTACCTCCCCTACCCTTCCCCACACTACACCGCCGAACAAGAGCCCAGTAGTTGAGCCTCGCCCTCGAATTATAAAAATAGCATTTCCCACATGGGAAGCTTCGCACTACAGTGTGTGCAGCCTGCGGTATGTCTCCACTTCAAGTGTCATAGTTTTCAAGTGTATTGTAGGTCCTACTTATGCAGACCTACTTGTATTGTACTTGGTCTTTGTAAGGGCTGAGGTCGGTGGTTACTCTAAGTAGGAATGGGTTATAAAGATGCACTGTAATAACATCACCTCTCAGGATGTTAATGCATGTTGTCAGAGTGGCATCCTGGCACCAGAAGTGAGGCGTCGATGCCAGCCTCAGGCAGATTACCCACGCCCTTGTCAGTGGAGCCCGTGACTGTATCTGCAGGTGTGAGGCAGACACCTGTCCAAACTGACAGGTGTTTAACTTGTTGACAGGCACCTAAAAGTGGAACGGTGATCCTCTGGTGGCAATGATTTCGAAACCATGTAATCCAGGTCCAAAAAGGTGTTCGTGTTATTCAAGCACTGCTTGCTTAGTGTTAGCCTAAATGAAGCACTCTGTGGGTTAATGCGTAGACTAGCCTTTGGTTGTTTTGTTTCAGCTCCTGATATCATAGACATAGTACATGGTGTAGTCAGCTTAGCTATTATGCCAAGGGACTATATATACTACTATACTACGATATAGCTGGGAGCTGTTTGTGGAGACATTAGACAACCAGGCTGTTATTTTAGTGTTGGCCTGTCCTCACGGTGGCTCGGAAAACACAAGGCCGATTGTTGTTCAGCCGAAAAGGTCCCTTATGTCTGTTTGGCCAATTAAACACTACAGTGAACTAGGAACACTTCCACGTATTGTGTCCAGGCAGCTGCCCTGAAACAGAAATGCCCTTGCTGTGTGCCGTGCATTTAATGCTTTGTGTTGCTCCAACCAAGTGCAACTCTTTTGAAAGCAACTGTGTAATTTCAAGACTTGACTAAAAGTCCACCATTTGCCTTTTTTAAAAATGTATTTCATGCTGAAGGAAAAAAAAAATATATACTGTAGTATGTGCCTCGTGATAACCACAAGGAAATGTGTTCCACAAGGAAATAACTTGACTTGACAACATAGGCTTACTTTCCTTATGTGTTTTGCTGTACACAATGAGCCTTTCCATGGGCACGGCCCTCCTGTGTATGAGTACAAGCTGTAGAGAATAAAGGATAACTGTTGGTGCTGTTTTATTTCCAAGCACTGTGCTGACTCTGCGACGGTTGAGAATTGTGGTTTGTGATAACGCCTCACGCCTATCCTTGAACTGACAGCTAAGGTCTGTCTTGATGTAACAGAGCCGGACATTTTATAATTTACTTGGGTAAAAATCGGCATGGGAGAGTACTGGCAGGTCATTTGGTGCTTGCCTCATTTAAAAAAAAAAGTTTTTCCAGTTGTATGTTATGGTAACAGTTTGTATGTACTGTATGTGTTATAACTCCCTGTCAGTCTTTGTTATGATGACGGCTAAATAGCCAGGTGCTACAGTGCTACAGTGCTAACTAACCATGCATAATAGAGTAGAAGAGTTCAACCTTCCACACATAGTAACACCAGAGAGAAACTCAAAGCTGGAAGCACTTGTCGGAGTGTGAGATTAATTTTGGGAGAGGGTTGAGATTAGTGTGGAACATCTGTGGCTCCAGACCCTCAGGTTCTGCTTGATGGGGTCAACTCGTAACGTCCAGACTCCTCCCCCAAACCTATGACGACAGTGAACACGAATCGGAATCTGGTCTGAGTGTTCTGTGATGAGTCATGTGAAAAAGGTAGGACACCCCATGAAAACCTTTGTCTTTTTCAACATAATTCAACATATTTGATCTTCATTTGAACAATATTGAGAGATGGAGGTAACTAAACAAATGAAACTGAAAATAAATATTTTTAAAATGATTTGTAAAATGTAATTAATAGGGAAATGTTATTTCTTTTAAGTTTCATTGTTTTTGGTTAAATCAGAATCACCGTTATCTATAGATATTGTTTGAAAGAAGACCAAATATTGATATTGATATTTCTTTAAAAAAGAACAAAATATGTCACGGGGTGTCCTAATTTCCATATGACTGTATTCCAAAAATGTTAGAAGATGTCTTCTATCTGGTCTGTATGGATGAACCTTTTAACCCCCACGGAGCAGAAAGAGTGAGTGGGAGAAGACAGGACACTATCACTCAAATGGCTTAATGGTGTCCAGTCTGTTGTGTGATTACGTCTGCATAAACCAATTACATTGGGCAGAACGTTAATTAGGCCTGTGGTTGTAAAAGCTTCGTCCATTAGAGCCAAATAAATGGGCTTAATGTGTCCAGCAAATGAGGAGGAGGAGCCATTAAAAGCGCTACTCAGATTACTGTGTATCCTGACCTTTAAACCGCAACTATAAAAACCAGTTTGTCCAGTAAGAGGATGTTTATGCCTTGTGTGTCATTAAACACCCACCCCCCACCCCCCCCAACACAAACACACACACACACACACACACACACACCCCTCTCTGGGTTCCTGAAAAACATGGCAACTCCTCCATGGACACTGTGCTGCTTCTTATGACGAAGGATCATACATTCTAACTGGGTTATGAGGAGAAGCTGAGAGGAGGACTCTTCTGGAACATCAGGCTGTGCATCTTCCACTTATCACTGAATACAAATTGACTCTCACTCAATTGCATTGGGAGTTGCAGTTGCGTCTTACTCAAGAGGTGTGTCTTTGTCTATTTGTATCTTTCAAGGTTAAGAAAGGCACTGAGGTAAACTTGCTCCCATCTATATGTATTATTCTTGGCCTCTGCCTCTGCTTGTAGGAGTAACTAAATCAATAGGGTCTGCATCCACCTCCAGACCTGGCACAGAGGGAGAGGTCAGAGATGTATTTGTTAAGTTAATGTTCCCCATTTTCACAAATGGCTGTTTGTTAAATTACGCTCCTATGTAGATGTGGTGGCAGGCGTTCAAGGTAGCAACACTGGCACGGGAGAGAAAATGTCTGGCAGAGTGGATTTATTTTTGGCTTCGCTGCTGTCATTACGACACCTTCAAAGCCTTGTAAAAGAACTGTGACTCAGATGGTAAATTGTAGGTCTTGACGACAAGTCAGTGACTTGTCAGACGGCGTTGAACGACCCGGTGATTTATGACATTGGGCCGCTCAGAGCGATAGCATTCTTCTGTCTCTGTCTGTCTGCGTTGTGGAACTGCCAGCCCTCCCAGTCACTCATCATGATGATGCAGACGCTGTCCTCGCCAGTTTTAGAAACCAGCGTTATTCACAGCTTTAACAACTGGTTTAAGGGTTGCCCACTGCCAGATTCTTACAGTTATAGGTTGTACGTGTGGGCTACAGGACAGCCTCTCTGTGCAGAAGCCGCCATGTGTTGAACAGACGCCCTCTAGGCCTATGGAATATGCATGATGCTCTGAGAGCATGGTGCAGAGCATGCTGCATGTTTTTTTTTTCTCTTTTTTTTTCTTTCACAGAGAAACATTCCAGGCTTCTGAGCGTAGCAGGGGCCCCTACACAACAATCCACAGTCCACCCCTGTAGGGAACAACCCCATACTTGCCTGATAACTGACCAACCAGAACCAGGCATTTCTTTAATCCTAGTCTGTAAAAAATGCTCTCATATGAAACGTGGATATTTATAGGCAGCGCTTTAGGCTGCGTGGGATTTGTATGTTATTTTTTTGTCGTCCTGTGCGTACATCCCTTCTTCTGGGTATGTTATCCCAACACGACCGATGTCCGTCACGTCGGTATGTCAGTAATGTGCTGGTAAAATGTCTAAGCCTAGTCCGACTTGCATGATTTTTTTATGGAGATTACTGGGAAATGCGAGGGCAATGACGGTGGCATTCCTGGCATCTGTCCGTCCCGGGGCAACTGTTGGCACTAGCCCACTCCTCCGCCCTTCTCCCGAAGTATGCACCCGTAAATGTCCCCCGTGAGGATTTCAAAGCGTACGATTGGTTTTCGGTATCGGCTCCCGACACCTCTCTCCGTTCCATTTCCCCGTGAGTAGGAGATATCTGGATCTGGCTCTCAGGGACTGTGGTTCCACGGGCCCCCGGTTCACAAAGAGGAAGTGGGTTCTCCAGAATACCCAAGCGGGTTCCTATTGAATTCCAAGACTTGGGAAGGCAGGGGGATGCAGTGCAGAGGGGAAACGTCTAAAGCGAGCTGCATTGTTGTCATGAGAGAATGAAACCAAAAGGACTCTTCAGGCCCTTGAAAGGCGTCCCTTTTAAACCCACTTCCAAATCTTGCCAGAAGCCGGCTATCGTGTTGTTCCTCTACCAGCAATGAGAGACGAATCCAACCAGTGGAGGTTGAAATCAGAGGACGGGCTCATTGTAATGCACGGAACAGAATGAGGTATCAAATCCGTCCTGGCGATTTCTACCCTTCACCAGTCCCCCCCTGGATCCAACCCATATCTTTTGTGAACCGGTGGTCATATCAGCTGTCTAGTCTCCATCTGCCTCCCTGGCTGCACTATGCTGAGACCCAAGTGTCTAATCTGAAGGGCTTAGCAGCAACACACTTCAATTGATCCCCCCCGCCCCCTGACACCCTCCTCCCCTTATCTATAGACACAGAGCAATAGATCTCATCTTCTCCAGAGGGGTCCTGTTCCCTCTAGATAAGCAGCCGGATGATCTGTCCCTCTGTCCCTCTGTCCCTCTCCTCATCAGACCAAAAACCCTCCAGCATGTCTTTCGGTGGGTGAAGGAGTGACCGAATGAATCACATTGCTATTGCTGTGTCGTCACATTAATGAGGGATATTAGAGACAATATTCGATAAACAAAGCGAGGACAGTAATTGAACATATGTGGTGGTGGTTAGTGTGGGGGTTCATATGTAGCCTTGTTTACTCTCCAGATCCCTCTGGTTCTTCCAGGCGGCATGGTGGGCCGGGGCTGGGGAGAGCAGCAGCTGCTGTCCCCTGGAACAGAACAGGTGGTTTGAAGGAAAGTTTGAACAGGCCATCAGACACAGAGATGAAGTAGTCAGAGACGATCCAGAATGTAGGGGCCTTTGGGATGCAGGAAATGGTGGCCTTGTTGTGTTAGGGTTAGGTACGGGAATCTTGAAAGAATGGAGGGAGGGAGAGAGGGAGGTGACAGGTGACACACACACAACACGGTGACACACAACACATCCATAGAGAGCCCTTTAACAAAACACAGAAGCAGGCAGGCGATTGACACCCACAGCTCACGCACACACACACACACACACACACGCACACACACACACGCACACACACACACACACACACACACACACACACACACGAGGACGTTTGGCTAACTGAGCTCCTTAGACTGCCAGTGCCAGCCACCTTGGCACTGGCCGTAAGACGCTTATCATACTTACTGTAATTGAAATGGCATCGCTGGCAGTCTAGTCCTGTGATGTAGTCCCTTGTAAACATTCAGAATTGTGATAAGTTAATGTGAGGTTATCAAAACCCACCATTTGGCCTGCCCTCAGCTCTTGAGAGATGGTGCCAGACTGGTTAGTCCTATGGGATGTGTGCTTTAGATATGAGATGTCTCATCCATCTGGAGCCAGAGGCAGCAGGTTTCCCTGTTATCACCCAGACTCAGGCTCTCTCTCTGGGGTCTCTCCCAGGATGCACAGCCCTCCTCTGGAGCTCACTGAGGAGGAAGGGTGGAGGTCATGGTCTTGTCCCAATCGATTTGGGACTGTGCTCCGCCCCCTGGTGTGTCTGGACTGTTGGGTTAAGATACCAACATACACACACACACACACACACACACACCCACACCCACACCCACACCCACACCCACACCCACACCCCATCCATCGGAATAAGTCTGAGGAAATCCCATATGGGCGGTGCAGGGGTATTGACTAGGAAGGGGGTCAGGAGTGCACTCGCCTTTGTTTAGGACAGGGGGGTGTAGAAGGGGGAGTGGATGGAAAAGTGAGCGTGGAGAGTCTCCGTCAGGGGGCCCTGTCCCAGATTGGCAGGGACAGCTCCTTTATGCAGCCGTTGTTCCCTACCCCTCCGTTAATGAACCCCCCCCTATCATTGATTTGTAGCTGTGGCCTCTGCCTCCGCGGGGAGATTGCCGTCTCCTCAGGAATCCTTGTAATTGCGTTGCCGGCCTGTCGCTTTCATTCAAAGAAAACTTTGGCGACGAGGAGGGGATTTGCATCGGGTTTCCGGAAGGCTCTCGAAGAATCTTTTTTGATAGGTTGATAAAAATGCTCAGTGTAAAAAATAAGCCATCAAACGAGGGTCAACGCGGGTGACGATGTCATTAATGGCTACCGGCTAGATGTGGTTTCTGCTATTTCGGACCAGTTCTAATAAGATCGGGGGGATGCTTGTTGGCGAGACGCCTGTTTTCGACCTGATTTCCCCGCAGTCATCTTTCACATTGCGCGCAGTGGCGTCTTCCCCTCTGTCCTGTCTCGTGGGCGTTATTCTATACTTCCCCTCAGACGTCAAGTCGGTCTCAGCGTCCTTGCTAGAGAGTCGTGGAAAGCACGACGTAGCCGCACTCTCTTCTCCACGTTCTATAGGGCTGCAAAACCCTGCGGAAGTGTGCTGAGGGACTCGAGCTCTTCCGCGAGTCGGGCACCAGCTTTGTTTTTGAACACGGCTGAATGTCGTATGCCTGTGCAGAGCTAACGTGGGTCTGTGGCAGACAATCCCTCTTCTACGGTTGTAGCCTATCCGTTGTCCAGGAGACAATGATGAATGAGAATCCGTGAAAAGTAATTAAGTAAGGATTTAAAGGAGCCATGTTATGAGGGTCATCCGTTGCTCTTTGCAACACACACGCGCTTGAACGCACTCGTACGCACACACACGCACGCACACACACACACACACACACACACACACAGTGTGATCCCAACAGACCACATGTTTTCCAGAGTCTCCTGTTTCCAGGTGAAAGCAGAGCAAGCGTCAACATCAGCAGGATGCTCCTGTATGAGGTAACTCGTGTTACTTTGCCTTTGGTGTTGCAACTTTTCCACCCTGAGGGCCGCCACATCTGTGGCTCTGAGGAGGCCAGACAGAAACTCTGTGTCTACGTGCCAGGCACATTGGGTCCTGGTTTCCCGGCCCCTCCCCTGGTTTCCCAGCCCATCCCCCTCTCCCGGCCCCTCCCCCTCCCCCGGCCCCTCCCCTCACGCTGGGCTTTCGTCAGTCCCCCGCTAATTTAACAAACTTCATTAAGTGCTCTCTTAAAAGTCTTTTTTTTTCTAGTTTTTTTAGAATCTCTTAAAACGGTGCCGTCAGCTCTCTCTCTCTGTCAGAATCACCTTCTGCTCGTTCCGAAGCTCTCCGCTCAAAGTTTCTTCATGAAAAGGCACTTTGTCGAGGCCTACTATATCTGATGGATACTACAACATTTTCCTGTAGAAATGTTCCTATGGACAGAACAGTCCCACATCATTCCTCATCCTGCAACCAACACACAGTTTGTGGTCTAACTAGACCTGTTATCAAACTTTACAGTTTCATAATAATAATTATTGCCATGCAATCAACTTGTCAGTCAATTGTTGGAATTTGGTATTTTATGCTGTAGGCAAGGGGTAGGCCATAGACGGCGAACCTGGAGCAATTAGGGATTCCGTGCCTTGCTCAAGGACACGTGGCCAGCCGGCCCGCCAAACTGCCAACCTTGCGATCATTAGACCTCCTGTGCTACTGCCACCCGGGTTTGTTGATAACGTGAGGAGATGCCAGTTCTGTGGTGGCGAGAGACTTGACATTGGTCGTCAGATGTCCAAAGTGGCCCATGATGTTCTAACCCCCCCACTGAATAACACAAAGGGAACCGTCCACGGCTTTGAAGTGGTCAACAGCCAGGCAGCGGGTCAGTCAGGTGACAAGCTGTTTTTACCAGACACAAATGGGGGGAAAAAAAACTTCCATTGATGTAGCCTAGCCTAGCCATAGCTACACCAGGGGTAAGGGGACTGTCTGGCTCTCTCTTTCAAACCAAGGTTTGTTTTCTTTAGCAGTTTAAGTACCCCAGTTTTAATGTCTTCACCGGAGTGTGAGTGTGTGAGCACTGGCAGGTGGTGAGTGTTCAGGTCCAAGGGTGTCCTTTGTAGTTCTCACCAAGGAGCAGTAAAAACAGCAAGCGTCCCAGAGTTCTAACACTACCCAGTTCTGGGCGATAATAGTTTGTTTGAATAACTGGCAGTAAGGACAATACTTCTCAGCGCCAGGTAGTTGCGTGTTAAAGAGAGTTGTGTGCTCATTAACCAACGTACGGTTTCTGTCTACCTTTTTGAAGCGTTCTCATGTGGAGCTTTTCGCTGCGTTGTCTTGGGCTTTTCGGTTGCAGGCTGTGTGTGTGTGCGTGTGAGCGTTTACGCCGGACTCTGGTCAGAAGCTGCAGGGGCTGGTCTCGTGACTCTCACAGGAGAGAGAGAGAGAGCAGTTTGTCCTCTCGACGCTCTCCTCTTCCTCCGCAGCGCTTCTTCCAGCCCTCCTCTGGCCTGTGACATGCCCAGTGAGGACGCCGAGTCTCTGAGCTCTCCACACTCCCCCGGGCTAACTGCAATGTGTTACTGTTCTGTGTCGAACACTGGAGCCACCGCACGTTAACGGTCTCCTTAACGGCACGCAGGCCTATTCAAATATTTACTTTGAGTCGCTCGAAATTTCCAAACTTGTGAATCAAGCACTTGAAAGGGTTTTTGTTTTATTTTCAACCCAGATTTTTTTCCCCAGTGTGTAGGCCTACGGCATATATAGACACAGGCAAGAAGTAAGCCTTTTTATTTTTGTCTGTCAGTACGAAAGTAGGCCCAGTCCATTCAAGCGGCAGATCTATTTGGGGCTCATTCTCATCAGTTGTGTTTCGTCGTAGACAAGCTCAGTTCTGTTCTGTTGGACTATCTTTACCACAGGGTCGGCTGCCTCGCTCTCCTGCCTGCTCACATGCGCTCTCAGGAGTGCTCTTGAACTACAGATGGAGGGGAAGTGTGTGCATGCGCGTGTGTTTGTGTATGTGTGCACTTACACACGGCCAGTTATATGTTTTAAATGAGTCCCAGCTTTCATTGGTGTGTCTCCTCCTGAGGTAATTGTGTTCCGCTGGTGCCACGTGTCTGCTGCTGAACCCGGACTGGGTCAGCTGACCTGAAATCTGCTGCTGTAACCTGGACTGGGTCAGCTGACCTGATATCTGCTGCTGTAACCTGGACTGGGTCAGCTGACCTGGCGGAGCGTGAGCATGGGGCCAGACGGCTGCCAGCCTCCTTTGTGGAGAGACCTAGAGAAAGTGTTGTTTGTTAGTCTGAATGAAAAGTAGTGTTGTTCCGATACCGATACTAGTATCGGCATGGCCACCGATACGCACAAAAATGCTGGTATCGGTATCGGCGAGTACTAACAAAAAAAAAATCCGATTTTTTTTTTTTTTTTTTTTTTTTTTTTTAAGTACTAAAGTTATTTTGTTTGTAAATGTTCACTTGCTGTTGCACTACTACTACGACTGTTTTATATCTTAAATGGATATTGCACTGATTGGCATCTGTGAGAGCCACATTTCAGGTTTTATAAGGGGTTGATTTTCTTGTCACCATACCAGGTAGACAATAAAAAAAAGTTCTATAGTATTCACTCTCTGTTGGTATTTTTTCCTGTTTTACAAAGGTTTTGAGCAGTGCCAGACTAAGTGTTAGCAATAATTTTACATCGAGGTGAGTATGCGGCTCCAAATTTTTTTTTTTTTTTTTTTTTTTTTTTCCTTTTCAAAAACCGGTATCGGATCGGTACTCGGTATCGGCAAGTACTGCACGGTCAGGTATCGGTATCGGTATCGGGATCAAAAAATGGTATCGGAACAACACTAATGAAAAGGGAGAGTGTGTGTGTGTGTGTGTGTGTGTGTGTGTGTGTGTGTGTGTGTGTGTGTGTGTGTGTGTGTGTGCGCAGTGCAGGAGGGGTGTGGTTTCTATATTTTATTTAACCTTCATTTAACCCTTGAGATTGAATGAATTATAAAATTCATCTTAGGAGTAGAAATTGCACTCTTCTGTCACACAATTCTCTATCAGAGCTTTGAACTCTCCCAGGGAGACACGATGATGAAGCTGTAGTATGTTCTGGAGGTTATTCCATGACCAGGGCGCAACATAAGAGAAAGCTGCTCTGCCAAGTTGCAAGCGAATCCTGGCTAACGGGGTAGAGCAACCATCTAGTGGAGCGAAAATCCTAACAGCTGTTGGTGAGGGATATGAGGTTACAGAGATATGAGGGGGGTTTGCCCAGTACAGCTTTGTAAATAAATATATACCAGCGATGCCGGCTTCTTAGGCTTAATGAAGACCAGGAAACCAGATAATATAGTACACAGTGATGTGTACGGGACTATGAGTTGGATATGAAACGTAGCTGCCTCCTTCGCTGCCTAGACTCTGTGTATCATATCTATGTTTCATAGGTATGATACACAGAGTCTAGGCAGCGAAGGATGCACCATGCATGTATATAATGTCCCCATAATCTAGAACACTTAAGAAAGTAGCCTGAACAAATACCCAAGTACTTATAAGATGACACTCTTTCAATTGAGTCCCCTCCTAAGGTGTGAATGTAAACATTATCTAAGATCTGGGAGCTCTGGAAAAGATAAAGTTTTCTTAGCATTGAGAAGCAACTTTAGACCATTATAATGAGGCCTGCAGCTGTTTAAAGGCAGTCTGGATCGCATCAAAAGACTGGCTCAGGGAAGAGGCTACTGAGTAAGCTATTGTGTCGTCTGCATAGATGCACTTTAGCTGTAAGCATGTCCTTCCCAATGTTATTCATAAAGATAGTAAACAAGACAGGGGCTAGAATTGAGCCTTCGGGGACTCCCTTAGAGATCTCCATGAAGCATTGCTTGTGACCATCTGTATATACACACTGGGTTCTATCTGCAAAGTAGTTCCGATACCAACATCACTGAACCACTCTACAGCCATGTCACCATGACAACATCACTGAACCACTCTACAGACATGTCACCCATACCAACATCACTCTACAGCCATGTCACCATGACAACATCACTCTACAGCCATGTCACCATACCAACATCACTCTACAGCCATGTCACCATGACAACATCACTCTACAGCCATGTCACCCATACCAATATCGCTCTACAGCCATGTCACCATGACAACATCACTCTACAGCCATGTCACCATGACAACATCACTCTACAGCCATGTCACCATGACAACATCACTCTACAGCCATGTCACCCATACCAATATCACTCTACAGCCATGTCACCCATACCAATATCACTCTACAGCCATGTCACCATGACAACATCACTGAACCACTCTACAGCCATGTCACCCATACCAACATCACTCTACAGCCATGTTACCATGACAACATCACTCTACAGCCATGTCACCATGACAACATCACTGAGTCTGCCCAGCAGCAGCTCATGGTCGACAGAGTCAAGTGCCTCGGATTGATCCTCAAACGGCAGCACAGTGCTGCTTTCTGTCCAAGGCATTAATAACCTTGTTTGTATGAGGAGGGTGGGGGGGGCGGTCGGACATTCCCATGGCAGAAGGGATTTCCTCCTGTTTCTGTGGTGTCAAATAAACCGTCGCTGCACTGAGTTCCTATTTCTCTTTGTTTGTTTGCTTTAACTCTAGCATCTGGTGCCTCAGTAACACTTGGATTAGAGTCAGCAACCCCCCTCCCCAAATGAATTAAATCATTATAACCCCAGGCCCCCCCGCGGCACGGCTCCAACGCATGTCAGACTGTTCGCTTGGATGACTCTGATGGGGGGGGGTGGGGTGCGCGTGCGCGCGTGCGTGTGAGATAAAGTGACACCAGACGGGAAACAGACGTGTGTTTGGTGGGGGTCCTCCTCCTTCCCATGGTCCTCAGCAGTTCAAAGAGGTGTCGAGACGACGGAGGCCGACTGCACCCAGACTGGGAGAGAAGCGACGTCGATTTAAAAAAAGTGACGACCCCACACAACTGCTTTGTTTTCTCTGAGTGGGGAGTTGTGGAGAAATGTTTGGGGGGTGAGGAGGGGGGAGGGGGGGGGGTTGGCCGGAGGTTAAACAGGGTGGAGTCTCGGCTGCTAGACGTGCTGTCATCATTAAATAGTTCTCTGAACAATAAGGCAGGGGGTTGTCCCAGCCACCCCAACATCCAATCATCCAGGAATGTCTTTATTCTCAGGAGCGGGAGATGGAAGGCTCCAGCGGCTAATACAGCCTGGTCTCCCTTGCCCTCTGTCTGTTCCCCCCTCTCTCTCTCTCTCTCTCTCTCTCTCTCTCTCTCTCTCTCTCTCTCTCTCTCTCTCCCTCTGTCTCTCTTTCTGTCTCTCTCTCTCTCTGTCTCTGTCTCTGTCTCTCTCTGTCTCTCTGTCTCTCTCTCTCTCTCTCTCTCTCTCTCTGTCTCTGTCTCTGTCTCTCTCTCTCTCTCTCTCTGTCTCTCTCTCTGTCTGTCTCTCTGTCTCTGTCTCTGTCTCTGTCTCTGTCTCTGTCTCTCTCTCTCTCTCTGTCTCTGTCTGTCTGTCTGTCTGTCTCTCTCTCTCTCTCTCTCTCTCTCTCTCTCTCTCTCTCTCTCTCTCTCTCTCTCTCTCTCTCTCAGGTCGTCAACACGTCTATCCTCCATTCCCAACACCAATTCCAACTCCAGTCATGGACAAAAACATTGGCTCTGTATTCAATATTTGACTCAATATTTTGGTAGCACAATAACTGAAATCAATAGCTTCCTGTAACCATGAATGAGTTTCTTGCACATCCCTACCGGCGGTGCGTTATCTGACAGGAGCCCAGGGGTGCCAATATCTCTGTCCATGACCGTACATAGATAGTGATGATGACCTCTGACCCTGGGAGATGTTTCAGTGAGCTTTGACAGAGGGGCTCTTTTTCACTTCGCTCGACTGTTAGTGGAGCCTAAAAATACATGATTCTCTCATATGGAAAGGAGTTTGAACAAATCACACTCTGTTGTTGTTTCAAGACCTTCCCCTCTCTTTCTTTTCACATGTCGCCGAAGAAGAAAGGGCCATTGAAATGTCCTCTAAACCCACCAGGACACCGGACAATGGATGTGCTATGAAAAGCTCATGAAATATGAATGACTCCTACTTGCTAATTCCCCCTTCCTTGTTTTCGGGGTTGGAGAAAGGCCTCAGCTAATGCAGAATGCAAGTGCTTTAAGTATGAGGCCTGCCAGCCCCCCAGCCCCAACTAGCACTTACCCTAACCCCGACGCCTACCCCTAGTACTTACACTAACACCCAACCCCGACCCCCCAGTAGTGAGTCTAACCCCAGCCCTGGCCCCAGCCTCGCTCTGAGCTGAGCCCACTTAGCTTCTCCCAGACAGCCAGCGAATGTGGGTAGTGAGTTGGACATGGGTCAGCCATTCCTGGGCTAATGGACGGCGGGCTGTTTGGAACCGCAGTCTATGGTCGGAGCTGGCGCTAACCCGGTGCTAGCGGAGACAGCCGTGGCGGAAGTGGAGTACGGTTAGCACTGCCAGAGAGGATGTGAGAGTGTGGTCGGTGGAAAATGGGTTTCCAATATGGTCATGGGGGTTTATGGTCATGGGGCTGCTTGTAAATCCTTAGAATAAGATTGGTCGTTTTTGGGTTTCTAAGAGCCAGAATATCACGTTGAAGACTTGAGTCAGTAGCGTTGGTGTAATCCGCAATATCTAATTCTGTTCATTGGCTGAAACCGTCTGGTAAAATGATCTTAGTATTACCACTGAAAGCATATTTTAAAGTTGTCTTTGAAGGAAAAAAAACCCAGAAACGAATTCCACCCAGGAAACACACATTTCTTCGGGGGCGGGGAGGGGGGGGGGTTCAAGGCTTGCAGCATCTGGCTGCCATGCTTTTCGTGTAGGCTTACAAGCCTTTCTGTGTTGGTCATCTGACACCCACGCTTGCTGCTTCCTGTAAAGGTGGATTGGGGATCTATCCAGAACCTGTCTCTGTCAGAGCACATCTACTACAGTATCTTAAGTCGACGAGGAGCTCTGAAACCCGAGCCCCCCTCGAGCCCCCCCCCCCCCCCCGAGTCCCAGGAAGTGTAGAGTGTCGACATCACCCCGCCGATGACCCCTGCACACCCAGCGGTGTCGCAGTCCCCAGATTGGACAGAGCCAGATGGCGGCTGCCCGGTGATGTCATGCAGTAAAGACTCTCCTTAATGTGAGCGTCAGGGCCAGCGGACTTCCACGGATCGGACAACGTCTCCTTACTGTTTGTTTTTTAATGTTGATCCACCGCTATATATAAAGACATGCTGAGTGTGCATACATGTGTTTTTTGATGATGTCTTTCTAAGAGGCTCTGGCCAGAGGTGGAAAAATCCCCTCTTGTTCAGGGTTGCCTAAAAGCCTCGACTACGGCGACTTCAAACACTAAGACGAGCACACAAGAGTGGCCTCGTTCTTGGTGAACAGTCAGGTGTTGAGACCTCAATACCTCAGTGAGAGTGAAAAGGCGCGTGTGTGTGTGTGTGTGAGAGACTGTAATGTAATTGTGTGTGTGTGTCAGGGGCGTGTCCAGGGGGGGGCCAGGGGTGGCTCGTGCCACCCCTGAAATCTGATTGGCCACCCTAGGTGCCACCCTGATTGATTGGCTATCTGCCTAGTAGGGGTGCAACGGTTCTCGGTTTTTTTACGGACGGTACGGTTTGCGTTCCACGGCTCAATTCACTAGTGAACCGTGACGGTTTTCGGTTTATGCTGCGATTTGGCTGCGTTCGTAAATTAGCTCTGAGAGCACGGCAACAGTTTGAGGAAGCCCCGGATTCCTACAAGTCTGCGGTGTGGGGTCAATTCGCTTTTCCCGTTGAATACGACAATAAGGGGGGGAAAACAGTGGACAGAAATATTACTGTCTGCAAGCTCTGCTTAAAGCGTGTGCCATATGCAAATGGTTGCACCTCTAACATGAACCAGCATATTCGCCGCTACCACTCAACGATAACACTGACTGGGAGCAGGAAAGCCAGTCAGGTAGCGTCAGTGAGCAGACAGCAGTCTCTCTCTGATGCGTTCGGACAGACGTACACTACCACTTCAGAGAAACACAAAAAAATAACCAATGCAGTGGGGATGTTCATTGCAAAGGATTTGCAGCCCTTTTCGGTGGTTGGAGATTTGGGTTTTCGAAATCTGATAAAAACTCTCGAGCCCCGTTACAGTGTCCCCTCCCGTACATCATTCAGCACCAAAATAATCCCCGGTATTTACCAAACAACGCGCAGAGGCATTGAAGACGATTTGGCAAAAACACAGAGCTTTGCACTGACTACGGAGGGTTGGACCTCCCGGGCAACGGAGAGTTACCTCACTGTCACGGTCCACTACATGTCACCGGATTGGGAGATGCAGAGCGCAGTACTGCAAACTCGTCCACTATACGAAAGCCATACCAGCGCGCACCTGGCAGAGGAACTAACAAATGCAGTGACTGAGTGGAAGTTGGAGAGGCCAAACATAACAATTCCCGTAACAACAGACAACGCAGCAAATATCGTAAATGCGATCCATGAAGCTGGTGGACTGGGGCCACAGATCGGCTGCTTTGCGCACGTCGTAAATCTCGCCGCCAAGAAGGCGGTGGCAATAACCCCGGTGTCCCGCCTCCTGGGTAAGATCAGACATGCAGTCACTTTCTTCAACAAAAGCACCACAGCCCACCATATTCTGACAATTAAACAAGATATGTTAGACTTACCAAAACACAAATTAATCCACGATGTCGCAACTCGTTGGAATACAACACATGACATGTTGGAACGCTATGTGGAAAGTGTTACTTTTGTAGTGTGAATTTGTTTTCCTCCTGTTTGTATACGGGCTACCAGCTGTCAAGGCTAAAGTGCACTTTTACTTTCGAAAGTGTTTATTTATTTTTGGACATTTGAAAGTGTTTTTTGTTTATATACAATTATATATACATTATATACATAACATATACATGTGTATGTTAAAGTTCCATATTATGTATAAGCAAAATAAAGTAAAGTAACAGTTTGTAAATAAATAGTAGCATTTGTTTCTGAACCGAACCGTACCGAAAACCGTGACCCAAAATACCGAACCGTACCGAACCGTGGGCCAACTGAACCGTTGCACCCCTACTGCCTAGTCACTCAGAGCAGAGGCCACTTCGCGCCACGAGACGAACTTTTTGAACAGAACACATTTTTGATCAGCGGTGAGGTGTGCTGGTCTTGGCGCTCCTGAAGAAATGTGAGTACCATTAATAACGTTAGACTTTTGCATAGCTACATATAGGCTACGGTGTTGTGCTAGTGGTTAAAACGTTTTGCTTCACTTGGAATCAGAGTTTAGGATAAAATTTGCTTTGCTCTGCGTTGTTTGGAGCTGTGAGAACGCACATTCGAAGTCACTCCCGGAGCAAACAACCAACAAATGCTCCGGCGCTTGAAAAGGGTGGTTTCGCTCCGATTAGAAACGACGCATGAGGCTGTCCATAGGAAAACAACAGCGCATGCGTGTTGATCTGGATAAGAGCGGGACGAACGGGCAGTTTTCTATTTTCCTGACCAATCAACTACCACGTCTGTTGCTTCAATTGCCTATGTTACTTTGTTTACATAAAGGGCTGTGAGAACGCAAATCAGAAATAATTTATGCAACAATGTTGCAAACTCATCCGCTTGCTCTGGGTCATGATTCAGATTTTCATGTAAGAACATGACCTTAGTAGCCCAATTAAAGTATACAATGGGGAGTGGAGACAGAAATGGTAATAAAAAGCACAAAATGGTGTGTACAAATTCACCAGAATGCAGGGAATTAAGTGTTAAATTCTCAAAATTGTGCCACCCATGCATAACAAGGTGCCCCACCTGGGCCACCCCAGTGAAAAAGGTCTGGACACGCCACTGGTGTGTGTGTGTGTGTGTGTGTGTGTGTGTGTGTGTGTGTGTGTGTGTGTGTGTGTGTGTGTGTGTGTGTGTGTGTGTGTGAGAGAGAGAGATTGAGGGCTGGGTTTGGTTTATAGCCCCGCCTGTCGCTCAGTTTCCTGACAGAGCACTCTCTCCAGATTGAAAGTGTCCACTGAGGCGTGATTCTGGTTGATGTGCTGTGTTTTGTGTGTGTGAGTGTGGAGGTATTCTGCATGGACTTCTGGGTCAGTCACAGCACTGTTGTCCATCTAATTTCAACTAGGGAGATTGATTTGAGAATCTGGGTGCGCAAGTGTGCTAACTGTAGATGTTGGTGATCGATTAGCAATGCAATTGTGTTGTCAGCAAACTGTCCATGATCCTTCAGCTTCAATATAGCAAACCTGACTTATTTTAAGACGTGTCTGTTGGGTTAGTGAGTTATTATCAGGACCATACATTTAAAAAACGGACTAATCTTCAAAGATCCCTTGATCACAGTGCATTTCTTGAAAGCTTTATTAAGGTTTCAAACATCCCTTAGATATTCATTGTAGAACATGTATGAGCCCAACCACACAACCAATAAAACATAAAACAAGTTGTCAATTGCAACACCACGAGACGGGTGAGTAGGCCTGGAACAATTCCACATTTTGCTGTACAATTAATTGTCTCAGAAATAATTGCGATTAACAATATAATTGTTCATCACTGTTATGTGACCCAGAGAATGTAATAACACAGCAACCTATGAAGTTAACCAAGCCTCTTTATTATCATAAAACGTATTTTTTAACATAAAATGTAGCATGTATCCTCATCAAGAAAAAAGGGATTGTGTGTCATCTAGTTGTGTAGTTATGTGTTTTTAGCATGTTCATGTTCTATCAGCATGTTTAACATACAGAGCAGCTATCTAGCTAACGCCATGTTCTTTGTTGTTAGCCAGCTAGCGTGTTGGAGCACAGTCAAGATTGCCATTAGACAATTAAATTGCCAATTAGACAGTTATTTCATAAGTGTTACAGGCCTACTGGTGAGAAAGCAGACGTTTTACACAGTGCATCTGATTGAATGTGAGAGAACACCTTTATCTCTGACATACCGTTGACTTGGCTGCCCTCTGTGAAAACACAGGGCCTTCTGCCAAAAGCAGCATGTTCACAGAACGCTATAAATCCTCTTTCCATTTGGCCTGTCCCTGTCGAGGAAGCCGCTAGTGTTCTCGCCAGAGAAGCACAGCTGTTCCTACCAGTCTTTTGGATTTGAACCCGTAGCTGACACCACACGTCACTTGAGTCTGTACATTAGTCTTTTTTATTTAACCATTTACAGTGCTGCCCACCACAGTTATTGGCCTTTTGGTGAATTAGCTTAATGTCTCACTGAAAAAAAATAAGAAACATTTTACAACCTTTAATTGAAGTCAATTTATTTTGAGATCAATCAGAAAAAATCATGTAATCAAGAAATAATTATTTTTTTACAACCCTTTTGACTCATCTTTGCCGATAATTGTGGAGGGCACTGTATTTACCCAGGTTAATTCTCATTGGGATCAAATCTCTTTACCTTGTCCAACGTTTTATCAGACTTTGTAAGCTCTGGTTGCCTAGTAATGTCTTGTTGAAGGTTCTTGTATGGTGAGGTCTTTAATGGGAGCTCCCTGGCTGGGGTAAGTGCTGCGGGACTCGAGCTCTTCCGCGAACCAACCCTCTGGCAGCCGTGTCTGTTCATTGAACAGTTTGACATCACAGCCGCGAGGGGTGAAGCACAGACCCGACTAATTCCATATGAAACATTCAGCCTTTGTGTTAGAACGGCCCTGAAGTACTGAAGCTGAAAAGTGATATTCCTCATTGATGGAAAGCTATTTAGAGGTGGTTCGTCCTTCCGCACGTCAGCGGTTAATAACGCTCTCTGTCCATCACTGCCTGGAGGGTGTCATCCTCAAGGAGAGAGAGGAGAAGAATGTAGGGCTGGAAATCAATGGAGATGAGAGAGATCTCCCTCGCTGGTATAGTCAATAGCCTACACTTATTGTGGCACGATGTCAGCAGAAAGGCTTTTAACAGGCATTTTTCGACTAAGTACCCTCTCCGGTTCTCCCGTCTGGAAGTGCACTAGAGGCCCAAGGTGATGTCGGACGGAGTACGAAAGCACATTCTCCTCCTTTACTCCCCCCATTCCAGAACAGCTCGGGTTACGCATTAAAAGGAGAGATCTGGGTACTGTTGTTCTCGAAGGGAAACAGGATTTATCTCTGTTAGTTTCCCCAACGTGTAGGCCTATGCCTCCAATAATGCCTCCAATAATGCCTCCAGTAATGCCTCCAATAATGCCTCCAGTAATGCCTCCAATAATGCCTCCATTGTAGTTGAAAGCAGAACTCTTGGTTGTGTGGGGGGTCTGGACTTTCTGTTTTGGCTCATGAATCCAGACAGTGTCTATGGAGCTGATGACAGAGCACAGACAGTTTCTATGGAGATTGTGTGTCTGTATGATGAGCCCTTCTGTACAGTCCTGCACAGAACGTGCTCCCCACTGCTGTCAGAACTGCAGACTCACTCCCCATCCTCCGCCGTAGACTCAAGACCCATCTCATCAGGCTACACCTTAACTGTCCCTCCTGAGACCAAAAAAATGAAATTCCTCCTTCTTTTAGCATGACGACCGCCAATGGCCCCTGGCCTGAGCATAGATGACTTTTTCCTGCTATGACTGGTGCATAGATGATTCACTTAGTCAAATGTATTTGTTTTAAGAAGCTTTGTATAAAGGCATCTTCTAAATGGCAAAACATTTAAATGTAAAAATGTACAGGAGGATAGTGAATGGGCAGCTCTCCTTGACCAAATCAGAGCAGGCCAGCACGACACGTTTCTTTTTTGCTTCCTGGTTAGCTAGCGAACCCAGTGAATGGTTTGTGTTGGAACGGTTTCTCTGTGAAGCCTGTGCTATGACTCAGTCATTGGGAGACAGGGAGCTGAGCGTATCCAACTTGTTAGAGTCTGCGTTCACGATGAGTCAATGTGTTTGGCTCAATGAGAGGGTTTTGCTGTATTTTATTTTCTCCTCCTACCTTTCTCTCTTCTTCAGAGGAGACGGGCGGACTAGTCGTCAGAATCGACATGACTGTTCGATGAGCGTTTATGGGGCACGGCTTTCTAGATTGTTTAGTGTTACATTTATTTTATTAGGATAAAACCCCTTGAGATGTGCCATCTCGTTTTCGAGGGGGTCCTAACAACACTACATAATACATCATAATAACAATACATATTACATAATAACAGGAGAAACTCTAAAAGACACAACCATGACAGAACACAGACAGACAGGAGACAAACAACAACACACATTGCCAATTGAAAACATTGAGAACATCACAACCATAACAAGACCAAAATGGGTAACAGAACAAGGGAAGGCGGATCTACATACCACAATATACTAGTGATGCTCCGATCTGATCGGCGCCGATCGGTATCGGCCGATATGGCCTTGATCGGTTTTGATCGGAGTTCTCAAAACGGCCGATCAAACATGACCGATCAGTTTACAAAATGGCGTCGCCAGTCTGGAAATATTACACAGTGTCGGAAAGAGACAACAAATATGCCGTTTGTAATGTCTGCTCAAAAGAAATACCTCGGGGAGGAACGCACGCAAGGTCTTTCAATACCACGAATATCATACGGCATTTGCTGCGTTCGTCGATTCGCTCAGAGAGCGCCGAAGCGCACACTGGGCTCGACGTCATAAAGGGACCGAGTGCTTTGATTGGACGAGAGGCGTTCCACGAGTGCTGGTCAGAGTTCCAGCGCGACTTCACGAGCGTAGTGTAGGTAGTGTTCACCGACGTCATGTGACCCCGCGAGCAGGAAGTCACTTGGCCCATAGCAACAACAACTATTAGCGCGTGAGTTTTAGGTCTTCCTCTGTGCACCTTGCACAAGTGTAGATAGCGAGCGACTTTTCAGCAGCAGGACATATTTTAGATGATAAGAGGAACAGGCTGAGTGCCAAAAACGCTGAGATGCTTGTATTTCTCAAGGCTAATCTGCCAGTGATGCTGCTTAATCAGAAGTAAGGTTTGAGTCTGAAATCTCCTTAGGTGCAATGTTTTGTTTTTTTGTTTTATTGATTATTGCTGACTTGCTGTCTTATCTCCTCCTAAATATGACTTGAAACTGACTGCCTTGAAACAGTATTTTATATTTGGCTATAGCCTGTTTATGTTGCAGTTTAGTTTGGGTATGTTTATTGTTCCTCAGGAAAGCTACAGTTACAGTATAAGCTCCAAGTTCTCTAAGAGCCCCTAGTTCCTCTCATTCGAGTGGAATGTTGCACATTTGATGTGACAGTGTACATTTTATTTATTATGATTTTTATTTTCACATTTTATTTGTTTTTCCTGAAGTAAGCTACAGGTGGTTGTGAATTCAATAAAACAGATGGTCGTCAATTCATGATACTTTCTCATCTCCTAATTTCATTTAAATACTTAATATACAATGTCAATGGTGTTAAGAATAATTTAAAACATAAATAATGCTACACAATAAATAGAATGCTTCAATTGCCATTTTCGACGCTGTGATCGGTGATCGGTGATATCGGATCGGCAGATCACTGATTCCAGTGATCGGTGATCGGTGATCGGCACCAAAAACCCTGATCGGAGCATCTCTACAATATACATACTACACTGTACAGTAAACTTAATACAGCTGAAAATAATAAAGAGAGAGAGGCTGTTTACAGAGAGAGAGGTTGACGGGAATGCAGGAGGGCAGAACTCGAGGGATGGGGAGGGGACAGCCTGTGTCCTCGAGGTCAGGCGGCCGCTGTCGTTTGTGTGTCAACATGTTTTTGGAGGGGTTCATCTTCTTTCTCTTTACAACTTGTATATTTGACAAAATACAGAGTTGAACCTACAGGCCAATACGTTTCAAGTTGGTTCTGAGTTTAAAAAGTTTCACACAGGTTCACATAACACACTTCACATATAGATTTAAAAAAAAATAAGTGTGGGCGATGATGACGTCTTTGTATGCTCTGTTTCATCGTGGGTTATCGGTGCTGAATCAGTGTAGATGGACAGCTTACACCTGCCTTGTCTGTGTCTGTGTGTGTGTGTTTGAGAGGCCCGGGCCACCCCAGCCTGACAAACATGAATAAGCACATTGTCGGCTCTCCACAGCTCTATCGCCCACTCTGTGAAATCCAATCCCAGACCAAAACAGAGCTCAGAGCAGTTCTTCCAGCAGGCTACTGAAGGGCACACCCTAGGGGGGAACACATCACAGAGACCAGTTTCAATGTAACACAGATTTAGATACTCCCAAGTCATGGCAACTGGGTGTGTGTGTGTGTGTGTGTGTGTGTGTGTGTGTGTGTGTGTGTGTGTGTGTGTGTGTGTGTGTGTGTGTGTGTGCGTGTGCGTGTGCGTGTGCGTGTGCGTGTGCGTGTGCGTGTGCGTGTGCGTGTGCGGAAAGTGAATGGAGGCCCTGTGCCAGGTGAATGGAGGCCCTTGTTTTCAGAATGTGAGTCAGTCAGAATGGGGGGGGGGGGGTGAGTCAGTCAGAGTGTGTGTGTGTGTGTGTGGGGTGGGGGGTTCACACGTGTGTCTTAGCATGATGTGTGTGTGTTAGCATGATGTGTGTGTTAGCATGATGTGTATGTTAGTATGACTCTATGGGCTGAGTGCGTATGGAGACGGCCCGGAATCGAACCAGGGGGACCCTGCGATGACATGGCTGACGCCTTAGCGTCCTACGCCACCAAGCGCCCCCCACGTGTATAGTGACGGCAGCTAGTGAAAGGGGGGGGGGGGGACAAGTCGGTAACCGTGGAACCTCGTAAATTAAAAAAGTATTTTCAACAATTAAAAGAAATTGTTCTTCATAATACGCAACTCTGAAGTGTTGTAGTACCCCAGGTTTATATGTTAACGTGCGCGTGCTTGTGCACGCTGTGTAGGCGGCTCCACGTGCGTCTGCATGAGGGCGTACACCTGGTACGTGTAGCGTCTGTGTGAGGGCATACACCTGGTATGTGTAGCGTCTGCGTGGGTGTACACCTAGTACGTGTAGCGTCTGTGTGAGGGCGTACACCTGGTACGTGTAGCGTCTGCGTGAGGGTGTACACCTAGTACGTGTAGCGTCTGTGTGAGGGCGTACACCTGGTACGTGTAGCGTCTGCGTGAGGGTGTACACCTGGTACGTGTAGCGTCTGTGTGAGGGCGTACACCTGGTACGTGTAGCGTCTGCGTGAGGGTGTACACCTAGTACGTGTAGCGTCTGTGTGAGGGCGTACACCTGGTACGTGTAGCGTCTGTGAGGGCGTACACCTAGTACGTGTAGCGTCTGTGTGAGGGCGTACACCTGGTACCTGTAGCGTCTGCGTGAGGGCGTACACCTAGTACGTGTAGCGTCTGTGTGAGGGCGTACACCTGGTACGTGTCAGGGCTCTACGCTAACCTTTTTCACTAGGAGCACATGTGCTCCTAAATGAAAAATGTTAGGGGCACACAAAGAAATTTAGGAGCACAGTGAAAAATGTAATTATAACACATTTTTATTAGTGATTTTGCAATTTTTGCACCAAAATCACACATTGGCCCATGCCTACAGCCCTACTAGACGCAGAGTTGATGGCATTGTATTATGGTAACTAGCTGTGTCAAGTTCTCCTGGTTAGCAGCATGTTCATTCATTCATCCATGTCATGCCTGTCAGCTAGCAGCTAGCAGCCCAGCCAGGCTTTAGGGCTAGGTCTGTCAGCTAGCAGCCCAGCCAGGCCATGCAGAGGTCTGTCTCCATGCTGCCCACCTCCCTGCTGCTGGGTCAGGCTACATCAGTCACACACGGTGGCCAGACAACTCCACATCTAGGGGTATTAAACTACCCCACATCCAGATGACCAGTCCCCAGCCCCATGCTGCCCGGGGTGGTGACATGTGGAGGTGGCCAGCCCAGCACGGTGCCTCTGCGGCGGCTAGCTGTTAGCACACCACCATCCCCGGGGGTCCCACCTCTCTGCCACACTCAAGTACAACATGTTGCATTTTCATGCCATTAGGCAACTTGCTTCCTAGGGTTTCCTAGGATTAGAGATGCATTTGGACTTCTGGAGTACCTCCACTACTTTCAATGGGTTCTGAAGGTCTGAGAGCTTTCTACTTTCTACCCTGGGTAGTTAACCCTGGTTGTAACCTTGGGTTCAAATCTGGAGTGTGTGGGACCAAATCTGTAGATGTGGTGAGCTAATGAAGCTAATGAAGCTTGAGATGAGAAAAGGGCGCTTGTCTCTTTAAGGCCCAAAAGGGAGTTAGCGATTAGCGATGTTAGCTTAGCGCCAGTTTAACAGTAGTAACTTCACTTTTAACATGACTTCCCGTGGTCGTAGCGGGCTGGCTGACGGCTTAAAATGTGGCCACACGGTTCGCGCAGATTTATTTTTAGAATTTAAAAAAAAAAAAAAAAAAAATCTGTACTCGCACGTGTGCTCGTGAATTTATTTCTCTAGTCGCACAGATGTATTTTTAGTCGCAAATGCGAGTGAAATGGTCGCACTGTAGAGCCCTGCGTGTAGCGTCTGCGTGAGGGTGTACACCTGGTACGTGTAGCGTCTGCGTGAGGGTGTACACCTGGTACGTGTAGCGTCTGTGTGAGGGCGTACACCTGGTATGTGTAGCGGGAGCTCTTTGCTGGATGTGAGGCAGCAACGCGCAGAGCGCCCACCTCCCCCGCGTCAGTGTCTCACCTGCCCCCCCAGGCTCAGTTTACAGGAGACAGGCGCCCCCCCCCCCCCCCGCGCGCTGTCTGCACGGACGGAGGCCTTCTGTCCCCCCCGACAGACTGGCTAGTGTGTCGTCCCTGGGCAGTGTGTTGTGTGTTGTCCCGTCCTATTTATAGCCTCGCCCTGAATAATGATCACCTGCAGGAGAGGCTGGAGGCTGCTGCAGCAGACACACACACACACACACACACATGCACACACCCTGCTACCCACAGACACAAGTGCACACGCGCATGCGCACGCACACACACACACACACACACACACACACACACACACACACACACACACACACAGCGGCCCAGGGCACCAGATGACTGTAGCCACCGCCAGGGAGGAGAGAACCCTCTGTCTGTCTGTCTGTCTGTCTGTCTGTCTGGCAAAAGATAAAGTTTGAGGACACAACAGTAGCCAGAGACATGGCCTGCTCCGGGTCCAATGTCAACCTTGGAAACAAATCAGACGTTTAAAAAAAAAATTGCATTTCGAAACGAAAGCTATTTGTACACGTATGGGTTTCATTGTGAACGATTTTTTTTTTTACTCGCCATAATGAAACTTCCTTCCTCTCTCTCTCTCTCTCTCTCTCCGGTTCCCCCCCCCTCCCCCCTCTTTCTTTCTCTCTTCCTCCCTCCCCTCTCTCTCTCTCTCTCTCTCTCCGGTTCCCCCCCCCCCCCCCTCTCTCTCTCTGTCTCTCTCTCTCTCTCTCTCTCTCTCTCTCTCTCTCTCTCTCTCTCTCTCTCTCTCTCTCTCTCTCTCTCTCCCTCCCTCCCTCCAGGCGTTGGATGTGGACCGCAGCGTGCTGTACAAGATGAAGAAGTCAGTGAAGGCCATCTACACCTCCGGTCTGGGTGAGTCACAACTACAATAGTCTCACTGGGCCAGACCGGGCCAGTACAGTACATCTCACCAGACCAGCCAGGACAGAACGTCTCACTGTCTAGGCTTAGAGAGGTCAGGAGAGGTTAACGCCACGTCTGCTCTCTGCAGAGCGAGCGGAATGGAGGGATGGAGGAGAGCAGGGATGGAGGGATGGAGGAGAGCAGGGATAGAGGGATGGAGGAGAGCAGGGATGGAGGGATGGAGGAGAGCAGGGATGGAGGGATGGAGGAGAGCAGGGATGGAGGGATGGAGGAGAGCAGGGATGGAGGGATGGGAGGAGAGCAGGGATGGAGGGATGGGAGGAGAGCAGGGATGGAGGGATGGGAGGAGAGCAGGGATGGAGGGATGGGAGGAGAGCAGGAATGGAGGGTTCGGAGGAGAGTAAGACAAGGCCAGTTCATTTGTAGAGCACATTTCATATAACAGGGACGATTCAAGGTGCTTTACATACAGCACTGAAAAGTACAGCAAGAGGATAGTAAGAAAGAAAAAAAAGACAAGAATAGATATAAAAATAAATAGATTAACAAGATAATAGACTGAATAAAAAGATATAGATAAGTGTTTTTGTCTCTCAGAGAGATAAACCTCTGCACTTTGTATAACCCATAATCCTACGATACAGGATTAAGGTCGCAGATTATCCCAGGTAGCGACTGCACGTATGAATATTTCAAGACGTCAGCTCCGACTGTGATATTTTTAGATTATTTAGCGGCTATCCTTCCCGATACGGCGTCTGAGATCGCAGGTACTGCGTCTGTGTTCAGCCGCTGCCCTGCCGGTACAGCGTGTGAGGCCGCAGTGTGAAATGACACGTTTGCATCAGGGTTTCCGTTAGAAAAAATTGCCGCCGGACATCGTGTCCGGGAAGATTCCGATTTACCGGACAAACGTGATATATTCCGGTCATCATATTAAAATATAATAAAACATTTTTTTTTTTTCAAATCTAATATAGCTGTTTGTCGCGGTGATTACTGTTGTGTAGCGGCCTATATATGCCATTTAATATCTATTTCTCATCCGATACGATTAGATGCGAGCTATATAATATATAATAATATAACATGATTCGCATGCGCGCTATGCCATTATGTCCAGCGCTGAACGGGCGCCTCACTGGGAACTGAACAGACAGCATCGATCAATGAACAGACTCCACATTACGTTAACTGAAGTTTGTTAAATTGTTTGGGATTAATGTGAGTTTTCTATTTTCTCTTTCCAGTTTTACCCTTTTTTTATCAATAAAACAACATCATTTCTATAACCAGGTCTCGCTGGTTGGGAAGGCATTTCGTTTAGCTGCCTGTCAAATCATACTTAATCAGACTCGGGAGTATGACAATGAGGAGAACATAACTGTTTATTGAGAAACAATAGGCAGGCTGGGATACGTATATAAAGAAATACCACAATGTCTAGATGTATAACATTTTATTGAACAGTGCAAGCATGTAGGCTTCTGGCGTGACATCGTACCCCTAACGTTCTTAGGGCTTGTTTGAAAAGCTTAGACTGAAAGTTAGTGCCCTGGTCAGATTGTATAACAAGAGGAAGACCGAATGTGGAAAAAAACGTTGTTAAAGCTTTCACCACTGAGCTGGCTGATATGTTACGCAACGGAACAGCTTCGATCGGGAAAACGAGTAGCAGCGCACATAATAGTGAGCAAATACTGACTTCCACTTTTAGTCCTAGGCAAAGGTCCAACACAATCAATTATTACACGTTCAAATGGCTCCCCTATAGCAGGAATGGGATGCAATGGTGCGGGTGGAATGGATTGATTAGGCTTACCCGCCATCTGACAAGTATGGCAACAGCGGCAGTGCTTGGCAACATCCGCCTTCAGTCCGGGCCAAAAGAAATGTTTCAATATCAGCTGATAAGTTTTAGTTATACCTAAATGTCCTGACCACTGGCTCTCATGTGCTACAGATAACACCTGTTGTCTATAACCCACAGGCACAACCACTTGTTTTACAGTATTCCACTCACAACCATTTGCATTAGGAGGAGACCATTTACGCATTAATATCCCATCGTTAAGGAAATAAACTACGTTGCCCCCTATTTCAGATTCCTCACTAGCTGCATGTAAAAAACATTTGTTTAATGACTGATCAGCTACTTGAGCGACACGCAATCGCTCGCCGGTTACAGGCAGAGATAGGCTGTCAGCGGATGGTATGGTAGGACTCGGGGAGGATGGTAACTCTACCACTTTCTCCCTGGGAGAAGCTGAAACAATCGGGTTCTCATCCCTTTCAGAA
>NC_137674.1:49888189-49898189 GCF_963989245.1 Nansenia antarctica | reverse complement strand
CTAGATGATCGTGGAGTGAAGATATTATCAAAGCATATGGGTGATTGACAGGCGCGTATCCTTTGATAATATCTTCACTCCACAATCATCTAGTCTGGCGCCTGCGCCGTCTGTTGTTCTTCCTGCACACAGGTAAAAATATCCGGGATCTAGCACCGTCGTCGTGCTCTCGCAAACAAACCCGGCGAATGTTTTACTTGCTCCGGGCAAGTAAAAAAGCGTTACTGTCGAACCCTGTTCCTGTAAGCTTTTTAATTTATATTTTACTCAGATCAGTTTGGAACACAATCTGTAACGCCTCCTATTAGCAGCATTCCACCTCTGTCCATATTTCCCCTTCAAACAACGGCAAAACCCTCTGGGTCACATCCTCCATCCTATACTCCTAATCTACCTCACCTCAGCATCAGATTTAGCGCTAGTGTTGGTGTCAACACATCATTGCCAATGACAGTTTGTGATGTTAGAATTATAAGGTTCTATCTCAATTTTTGGTCAAAATGTAGTTTTTTACATAATCTGATCCATTAGGTGTTTATTAATGCCTGTGTGGTGTTATTTTTAAAATGTAGACATTTTTAAGTTAGTAATTAATAAAATACAAAGGTTCCATCTCACAAAACATAATGGAATGTAAAACAGTTGACGCTCAATATCTCTGAACTACCCTAAACGGAGATAGAACCTTGTCATTCTAAGCTCACGAGTTGGTGTTAGCGTCGTTAGCGCTAGTGTTGGAATCTGGTCAGTGTTAGAATCGTTAGCGCTAGTGTTGGTATCTGGTCAGTGTTAGAATCATTGTTGGGCACGTTACTTTTAAAAAGTAATTAGTTATAGTTACTAGTTACTTATCCCAAAAAGCAAGTTAGTAATTAGTAACTGAATTACTTCATTATAAAAGTAACTAGTTACTAGGGAAAGTAACTATTGCGTTACTTTTTAAAGTAAACATTTAACAATATGAAGTGCTTTTAAATCTTTGTAGTGTAAATTAAATAAATCAAACTGTCACACAACTTCAGACAACTGGTAGACAGACTGTGCTTTTAAAGTAGTACTGAAAAAACAAGACATGAATTTCTTGGACAAATCCAACTTTAGCTCCTAAACATTCATTCATTCATTCATCTATCCATCCGTACACTCCTTCCTAACACTCCATCCATGCATGCATTCATTCATCCAGCCAACCCAGTCATCTAACCATCCTAGCCAATATGAAGTGTTGACACTGAACTATGGTTGGCTTATGGTTGGCTTACCATGAAATGTTCTCTACCATAGCCAATCATGATCACTTAAGCGGTTGTCTCGCCCCTCCCCTCCCCAACAAACAAACAAAAAACACCTTTGCAGCTGTGACTGAGGTCGGATGACAATGAGAAGCTTCAGTAGTAACGCGCCGCATTGAATTACCGGTAACGGTAACAGCGTTATAACGATGGAAATAGTAATCAATTAGATTACCCGTTACTGGAAAAAGTAACGCCGTTAGTAACGCAGTTTATTTTAACGCCGTTATTCACATCACTGGTTAGAATCGTTAGCGTTAGCGTTGGTATCTGGTCAGTGTTAGCATCGTTAGCGCTAGTGTTGGTATCTGGTCAGTGTTAGCATCGTTAGCGCTAGGGTTGGTATCTGGTCAGTGTTAGCATCGTTAGCGCTAGTGTTGGTATCTGGTTGTGTGTGGGCCTGCCGGTGACAGTCATCATGCAGCCACAGCCGAGCTGTCTGGATGTCTGGAGACGGGGGCAAGTCACTGCATTATTCAGGAGGCCTGAGACATCACTCTCCAAGACACTCTCCCTCCCTCCCTCCCCGCCTCTCTCCTCTGGTGGAATATGCAGCCCTGACAGTCGGTGTGAGAGGAGAAACACACACAGTATCTCTCTTTGCTCTCTCGCTTTGTAACCCGGCGTTTTCTGCTGACACCGTAGCTCCGACTCTCCCCCCCTTCCTCCCTCCCTCCCTCCCTCCCTCCCCCCCTCCCTCCCTCCCTCCCTCCGCCCACCTGCGTGTCTCGTGTTATTCCATAAACACTCCTCCTCCCGTCTGGAAGGGGGGGGGGGGGGGGGGGTAGTTGGTGAACTGTCGACCCGCAGAGTCTCTCCAGCAACACCGACAGCCCACATGACCGCCCTGTCTCCTCTTCTCCCCTCCTCCTCCTCCTCCTCCTCCGCCATGCCCTCTCAATAACCTCTTCCATCACTCACCCATCTCTCTCTCTCTCTCTCTCTCTCTCCCTTTCTCTCTCTCTCTCTCTTTCTTTCTTTCCCCTCTCCCTCTCTCTCTCTCTCTCTCTCTCTTTCTTTCTTTCCCCTTTCCCTCTCTGTCTCTCCCTCTGCTTTTGTCATAAAGTGTTAAAAAAAAACGGGGGGCGGGGGGAAAGAAAAAAGAGCGTGGTTCCGGGTTGTCAGAAGGACGAAACTTCCGTTTTCTCTGAACGCAGTCGCCACCCCGCAGCGCCCGTCTCGCCAACTATTCCTCCTGCCGAGCGTCTCCGTGGCCTGTCCCCCTGGCCTGTCCCGGGCCTGTCCTGGGTCTGTCCCGGGCCTGACCCTCCTGTCTGTCCCCGGGCCCAGCGGAGCCCAGGAGAGAGAGAGAGAGAGAGACGACCTTTAGACCCACAGCTCCACTCACTCACTCACTCACTCACTCAACACAGTCCGACATCCCTAGAAACATCCTAACACACACACCCACCCACACCCACTCAAGATAGCCGTCAAAAACCGTCACACACATTTTTAGGCCACCTATTCCACCGTCCGAGTGTCTTTTTTTAGGTGCCGGTTTTCTCCTTCTATCGTATACGCCCCCCCCCCCCCCCCCCAACAGATGACCTCTGGGTTTCTACGTGAGCTGCAGTTCTGTCTGTTCTGCTGAGCCCACGGTTCAGATCCACCACAATGTGCATATCAGCATAAGCATTCACATATTGGATGAATTTCCACGCACGCACGCACGCACGCACGCACGCACAAAGACACGAGGAGCTGTTATGTTGTTCCCCTGCATCTGCTGTGTATTTTTCCATCTGATGTCACACACACACACGCACACACACACACACTCACACTCACTCATAAGCACTAATGTAATTACTAGGGATGCTCCGATTTATCGGCCACCGATTTAAATCGGCCGATTTCACTCCAAATGACTCGATCGGTGATCGGCAAAAATGGCCGATCGCAAAAACCGATTATTTTTATTTTTATTTATTATTCTTTTTTTTCCCCTGGGGAAGACAGATAACTGAACAGAAAACATAGGAGGACGTAACAGTATGTAAACCATGAAGGCCACGTTTATGATGTCTTTTATACAGCCATATCGACTGACTTGGGCTTCAGGCCCTAACTGGGTGATAGGCCAGACCTTTACTATGCCATAAAAATGGGTCTGCGTTTGCTTGGTGCCTAATGGATCAAAACTTTTGTCTAAAAAGCAAAAAATATGTAGGCTATCCAGTCAGTAGGCCTACAGTTATGTATTTAAAAAAAAATCGGTATCGGTATCGGTTGATCTTGAGGAAAAAAATCGGTGATCGGTATCGGCCCCAAAAATCCAGATCGGAGCATCCCTAGTAATTACCCTATGGATGGATGTCTGGGGGGGCGGGGGGGAGACCACAGAGAGCTCCAGGGACAGGGCTCCCCTGAGTAGACCTGACCCCTCTCTCCATAGCAACCATGTCGCCGTGGACTGAGAGAGAGAGAGAGAGAGAGAGAGAGAGAGAGAGAGAGAGAGAGAGAGAGAGAGAGAGAGAGAGAGAGAGAGAGAGAGAGAGAGAGAGACTGCTGTCTGTTGATTAACGGTCGAGTTCAATAACAACTCCAACACAACCCTCTGTGCTGCTAGATAATCGTGTGTGTGAATGTACTGTGGGTGTCATTGTGTGCCTGTGTGTGTTGTCAAAGGGCTCCGTATGGATAGTGTGTCAGCACACCCTCCATCTCTTCTTCCAAGATTCCCGTAAACACAACAAGGCCACCACTTCCTGAAGGCGAGTGGCAGGAACGCTACTCCCTCCCTCTTTCCCTCCCTCCCTCCTCACCACAACACGACTCCCTGCTATCAGTGAGGAGAACCACTCTCCCTGTTCTATCTACATTAACACCAGTACACCTCCCTGTTCTCACCCTAACTACCCACCCTAACTAACCCCTAACTACCCACCCTAACTACCCACCCTAACTACCCCCTAACTACCCACCCTAACTAACCCCTAACTACCTACCCTAACTACCGCTAACTAACCCTAACTACCCACCCTTACTAACCCCTAACTACCCACCCTAACTAATCCCTAACTACCTACCCTAACTAACCCTAACCACCGCTAACTAACCCCTAACTACCCACCCTAACTAACCCCTAACTACCCACCCTAAGTACCCACCCTAACTAACCCCTAACTACCCACCCTAACTAACCCCTAACTACCCACCCTAACTAACCCCTAACTACCGCTAACTAACCCCTAACTACCAACTCTAACTAACCCCTAACTACCTACTCTAACTAACCCCTAACTACCACTAACTAACCCCTAACTACCACTAACTAACCCCTAACTACCAACTCTAACTAACCCCTAACTACCAACTCTAACTAACCCGTAACTACCAACTCTAACTAATCCCTAACTAACCCCTAACTACCAACCCACTCTAACTGGCCGAGTCATGTTACGGTAAACAGGAGACTAGTCCATGCCCTGGGGGGTGTGTGTGTGTGTGTGTGGGGGGGGGGGGGTTCCACTGCAGGTCTCTGAGGGAGCCCCAGGTGACTAGGTACGTACAGGTGACTAGGTGCGTACAGGTGACTAGGTGCGTACAGGTGACTAGGTGCGTACAGGTGACTAGGTGCGTAAAGGTGACTAGGTGCGTACAGGTGACTAGGTGCGTACAGCTGACTAGGTGCGTACAGGTGACTAGGTGCGTACAGGTGACTAGGTGCGTAAAGGTGACTAGGTGCGTACAGGTGACTAGGTGCGTACAGGTGACTAGGTGCGTACCCTGAGGCTCCTGCGCTGCTTCAACAACAACAGCAACCAAACGCGCCCCAGGGGAGACCCCCCCCCCCACACACACACACACAGCAGCTCTGTTTGACTGGCGCAGACAGCCGTGTGTGTGTGTGTGTGTGTGTGTGTGTGTCTCATGAAGAAGGCCCGGGAGGTGGCAGGTTAGAGTCAGGACAGCTCTGGGTGACGTCGTCCCTGGGGAGTGGTGTTCAGCTGCCAGCCCTCCTCCCGTTCAGACCCCCTGGTGGTCTCTCCTCCCGTTCAGACCCCCTGGTGGTCTCTCCTCCCGTTCAGACCCCCTGGTGGTCTCTCCTCCCGTTCAGACCCCCTGGTGGTCTCTCCTCCCGTTCAGACCCCCTGGTGGTCTCTCCTCCCGTTCAGACCCCCTGGTGCTCTCTCCTCCCGTTCAGACCCCTGGTGTTCTCTCCTCCCGTTCAGACCCCTGGTGTTCTCTCCTCCCGTTCAGACCCCCTGGTGTTCTCTCCTCCCGTTCAGACCCCCTGGTGTTCTCTCCTCCCGTTCAGACCCCCTGGTGGTCTCTCCTCCCGTTCAGACCCCCTGGTGGTCTCTCCTCCCGTTCAGACCCCCTGGTGTTCTCTCCTCCCCTTCAGACCCCCTGGTGGTCTCTCCTCCCGTTCAGACCCCCTGGTGGTCTCTCCTCCCGTTCAGACCCCCTGGTGGTCTCTCCTCCCGTTCAGACCCCCTGGTGTTCTCTCCTCCCGTTCAGACCCCCTGGTGTTCTCTCCTCCCGTTCAGACCCCCTGGTGCTCTCTCCTCCCGTTCAGACCCCCTGGTGCTCTCTCCTCCCGTTCAGACCCCCTGGTGTTCTCTCCTCCCGTTCAGACCCCCGGTGGTCCATCATCTGACGGGGAGACCCCACGTCTGGTCCATCATCTCATCCGCCGTAATCTTTGCACTGTGTGCGCGTGTGTGGGTGTGTGTCGGTGTGTCGGTGTGCGTGTGTGCGTGTGTGTGTGTGTGTCTGTGTGCTAATGAGCAGAGTCGTGCCCTGGCAGCAGGTGACTGGAAGTGTCTGTCTTCACACTCCTCCACTGCATCTTTTTTTCTTTCTTTCTCTCTCTCTCTCTCTCTCTCTCCCTCTCCCTCTCCCTCTCTCCCTCTCCCTCTCCCCCTCCCTCTCCCTCTCTCCCTCCCCCTCTCCCTCTCCCTCTCCCCCTCCCCCTCCCCCTCTCCCTCTCCCTCTCCCTCTCCCTCTCCCTCTCCCTCTCCCTCTCCCTCTCCCTCTCACTCTCTCTCTCAATTAAATTAAATTCAAGGGCTTTATTGGCATGGGGAAACATATGTTTGCCAAAGCAAGTGTGAAGACAAAAATAATGTCATGTACTACTAGAATTAAGAAATGATTAAACCGAGTTGTGTTTATGTATAGTATCCAGATAGATAAAGATAACTTGAAATAGGAATAGAAAAGTGTGCAATATTGCAGTTTAAAAAATATTAATCAACTATTATTTACAGAGATCCCTATGGTGCAAACAGGTCAGATACTTATCTACAGTCCTTACGGTGGTCGTGTTCCACTGGACGTCCTTTTACTGTCACAACAGCTCACACGTCTGGCTGCTGGGTTTGCACATTGTTGTCCTTCACCTTCACACAGCAGATATGGCCGTTGTTTGTCATTAGTCATGTCTTCAAAATCTCTTTTTCTGGTGTTTGTGATCTGTGGGAAGTATGTGTCTCTGATGTCTTTGTAGTTGGCAGGTAGTTAAAAAGTGCAGCTCTCTCTCTCTCTTACTTTCCACCCCCCCTCCCCTCCCCCCTGCATGACTAGGCCCTGCCACAGGTTGTGAGGGGCGGGCGGGTGGGTGGCGGGGGCTTGTGACAGCTGACACAGAGTAGGCTGGGAGCTGGAGGGGGAACAGGAGCGCTAATGAACCAGGCTACACACACACACACACACACACACACACATACACATACACACACACTGCTGTCACAGTGTGAGAAGCACACACACTCTCTCTCACTCTCTCTCTCACAGATACACACACACACACACACACACACACACACACACATCCGCGGCTTTCTCTGGGGAAAGGCCCAGGGTTGTCATGGTAACACTCACTGGCTGCTCAAACTTGCCCCTGCTCCCAGCCCCCCCCCCCCCCTTCTCCTCTCAGCCCCCCCCCCCCCCCCCCCCCAGCTCCTCACAGCCTGCCCCCCCTCCTCCTCCTCACAGCCTGCCCCCCCTCCTCCTCCTCCCAGCCTCCCCCCCTCCTCCTCCCAGCTTTATTAGCTGTTCGCAGAGCGAAATGAAGTGTGTCTCTGAGGCTGTGAGGCTGGGTGACATCTGTCACACCTACTTTATGGACTTCCCTTTGCCTTGGTTGAAGTGGAGGTGTGTGTGTGTGTGTGTGTGTGTGTGTGTGTGTGTGTGTGTGTGTGTGTGTGTGTGTGTGTGTGTGTGTGTGATAACTGAATTGCCCTCTTCCTGTTGTTTAATTTATTATTTAATTGGCCTCTCTTTGCAATATATAAGTCCCGACCCCCCGCCCGTTAATGTACTCCTACCAGACCCACGTGTATGTACTGTAGCTGCAGACTGACTGAACCAACCCACTCTGGCATTGAAGCTTCTGCTGTTGCCTCATCATAAACAGCCTAACTGTTACTTGACAGGTCTCCCTTTCATCTCTCTGTGTGACGGAGTTCTGTTACTCTGTCTGTACGTCTGAACCCACCCACGTCTGACCCCAGTTCACTTTGAGTTGGGGTTGAGTCTACCTCTCTCTCTTTCTCTCTCTGTTTGTGGGTGTGGGTGTGGGGGTGGGGGTGGGTAGGGGTGGGTGCGGGTGTGGGGATGTGTGTGTGTGTGTGGGTGAGGGGGGGAGTTCTGTGTGGAATGATATCAGTTTTGGCTCTTTGACTAGGAGAAGTGGTGCATTATCTGACTGAAGTGCAGGGCTGCCAAGATGTCTGTATGACTGTATGATTCATCTGGAAGGGTCCTCTCCTCTCCTCTCCTCTCTGCTGTGTTTTTTTTTCTTCTTTTTTTTTTTTTCTTCTCTCTGCTGTGTTTCATCCGACCTTCATCACTCTCTACTCTCCTCACCTCTCCTCTCCTCTCCTCTCCTCTCCTCACCTCACCTCACCTCACCTCACCTCACCTCACCTCACCTCACCTCACCTCACCTCACCTCACCTCACCTCACCTCACCTCTCCTCTCCTCTCCTCTCCTCTCCTCTCCTCTCCTCTCCTCTCCTCTCCTCTCCTCTCCTCTCCTCTCTCTCTCTCTCTTTGCTGTGTTTCATCCGACCTTCATCACTCTCTACTCTCCTCTCCTCTCGTCTCTCTCTCTCTTTGCTGTGTTTCATCCGACCTTCATCACTCTCCTCTCCTCTCCTCTCCTCTCCTCACCTCTCTCTCTCTCTGGTTCCAGCCCACGTGGAGAACGAGGAGCAGTACACACAGGCCCTGGAGAAGTTTGGGGAGAACTGCGTGTACAGAGACGACCCTGACCTGGGCTCGGCCTTCCTCAAGTTCTCCGTCTTCACGAAGGAGCTCACCGCTCTCTTCAAAAACCTGGTGAGAAAGGTGTGCGTGCGTGCGTGCGTGTGCGTGCTGCTGTCTTCTTGAAGCAATATTGTTCCAGTTTTCCTCATGGAGTGACGCATCTCTCTAACTATTTGTGAGTGTCTGTGTCTGTGTGTGTGTGTGTGTGTGTGTGGGTGGAATTCCTCCCCTAGAGACTAGGAAGATTTCCATCCTGCCCTAATTGTGTGCATCCCCTTGGGTCAAAAGAAGTATCTGGACTCGGAAGCCTTTTGGGGGGAGGGGGGGGGGGCAGATCAGTTTTCCATTGCAGCAGCCAAAAACAAAAGAAAAAACAAAACGCTACTGAAATGACCCCAAAATCTGATGGATCCAATTAAAGTCAAATCCTTGCCTTGACTGTCTTAACAGTCTCCAGGCGTTATTAAGAACACCTGACGCAGACGTCTGAGGCGGTTTAGCCGCGCCCCGGGAATAGCTGCCGTTTACACCGACAGCTTATTGACTTTCTGATTGATCTGATCTGTGTCATCTCAGGAACGTCCCCACCCGAGAGAGGAAGACAGGTTGTTATGTTTGAACTGGAGGTTCCTCTCAGAGCCCTGCGCTGTAGACTCCAAACAGGGTTTACTTTAGACTCCAAACAGGGTTTATTTTAGACTCCAAACAGGGTTTACTTTAGACTCCAAACAGGGTTTACTTTAGACTCCAAACAGGGTTTACTTTAGACTCCAAACAGGGTTTACATTAAGAGTCCAAACAAGGTTTACATTAAGAGTCCAAACAGAGGTTTACATTAAGATTAGATTAGATTCAACTTTATTGTCATCACAGAGTACAAGTACTATACAACGAAATGCAGTTTAGCATCTTACCAAAAGTGCAAATAGTGATATATAAGGGCATGATATAAATAGAACAAGAATGGTAGTGATAGGTGCCTATGCAATATACAGTATGTGTAGAGGTAGTATTGTAAACATCAGTTTAGTTTAGAGGTGTATACAGTTATGGGCTATGTACAATTGTGAGCTATGTACAGTTAGGCAGCTAGTACAGTGATGTAGTTTATGTGCAGAAGTATAAAAGAAGCTATATCAGGAAACATGTGCAATATTCAGTATGAGCAAAGGTAGTAATGGTAGTAATGTACATCAGTAGTGCAAGGGTTATAGAGGGATCACATTAACACTCCAAACTGAGGTTAGGGTTTACTTTAGACTCCAAACAGGGTTTACTTTAGACTCCACGAGCCAGTACTCTCCACTTGGAGAGTTGGAGCAAACACTGCAAACACTGGGTTTGACAGGGCACAATAGGACAGGACAGTCTTTCTCTCTCTCTCTCTCTCTCTCTCTCTCTCTCTCTCTCTCTCTCTCTCTCTCTCTCTCTCTCTCTCTCTCTCTCTCTCTCTCTCTTTCTCTTTCTCTTTCTCTCTCTGTCTCTCT
>NC_137674.1:49873189-49880689 GCF_963989245.1 Nansenia antarctica | reverse complement strand
TGAAATACTAGGCCGGGCAATCTGAATAAATCAGGCTAGGTGAGGTTCTGGGTACTGAGGTGGAATGCCAGGTAATCCTTGACTGGACTACTGCTGTCTGTAGCATCATCTTTTCTTTAGGCCTATATAATATACATACATAAAGCTGTCAATATCTAGAGGGGGAGTGGTTGGGGGTGGGGTTAACCAGCTATTGTTACCGCCCATTACCTGGCTGTGTGAAGTGGTGAAAAAGAACGAAATCTTTACAGGGCTTTTTCTCAGGATTGTGATTTCATGGTTAACAACTTTCAAATACTCATGTCTTCAATTTGTTTCCGATTTCAATGTATGACACATCATTTGAAAGCTTACAATCTGTAGTTTAAGCACATGTAAAAAACGGAAAAATGACTTTGCCTTCTGGTTGCTCATTTCACTAGACTGTGTCACATATGGTAGTAGATTGTGTGTGCAGCGGTGGCATCATTTACCTCTGTGTGTTTTGACCATGTTCTTTTTCCGTTGTCTTGTTGACTCATAGTTGACATTCACTCCCAGTGGAAGACTGTTATTAGATTAGATTAGATTAGATTAGATTAGATTAGATTCAACTTTATTGTCATGGCAGAGCAGGCCTACAAGTACAATACAACGAAAATGCAGTTTAGCATCCAACCAGAAGTGCAAATAGTGATATAAGGGCATGATATACGGTACGTAAATAGAGGTAGTGATAGGTACAGTATGTGCAGAGGTAGTATTGCAAACATCAGTATAGTTTAGAGGTGTATATGCAGTTATGGGCAATATGCAGTTATGAGCTATGTACAGTGGGGTAGTTTATGTACAGTATCCAGTGTTTCCTCCAGGAATTTTTACAATGGTGGCGGATGGCCGTGACCGCGATTTTTTTTGGGCCGTGACCGCGATTTTTTCGCGTGCACGCGTGCTCAAAACAACGTTTATATATATATTTATTTTTTTTTCCTAATCACAGCCAAAACTAGAGGATGGCCCAAAAAAAATAATAATGAATATACAGAATATAAACTTGTGACTGACAGTCACATACACACACACAAAGATCATCAGCTATAATATAATACGAAGTAGGCCGAATCAATTCGTGGCGGAGGAAATTCATTCGTGGCGGCCCGCCACCAATAAATGCATGTAGAGGAAACACTGGTATCTAATGTGCAGAAGTATAAAAGAAGCTATATCAGGAGACATGTGCAATGTGCAATATACAGCAGTACAAAGGTAGTAATGTAAACATCAGTAGTGCAAATGTTATAGAGTGATCACGTTAGCCAGGTTAATGTTATGTTGTGTGGAGATCTATCTATGTACAGTACAGTATGGAAATAAGCTATGTAGCTAAATCTGGTGCAATAGTTGCTAACCAGCATAAACCTGTATGTGTACATAGAGGTATAACACAATTTATTAAATGTTTATTTCTACCTGTGTATTCCTGATTCAACACTCCCTATAGAATTTGCTGTTGACACATGTCTCTCTTGTTTTCACAGGACCTGAAAAAGCCCTTTGATAAAGCGTGGAAGGACTACGAAACTAAAGTGTAAGAAGTTCACATTGTTTCTACAGTATCAACAGTTTGAAATGGAGCTGAGATTCTGGCTCATTACGTAAGGGTAAAGTGCTAAGACTATTGGTCGATCATTTTGTTGTCTGTTGGTCCATTGGCCCCCTGTGTGGTGGCCATGCTTGTGAGAGCAGTGTTCCCGTAGCATTTCAATGACATATAGATATGTATAAACGGTCATGATAACGGTTTGCATTCAGTGTGTTATTGTGACTGGTAAGAAGCCCGTTTGATCGAGAAGGACGGAATCCTAACTCAAGATCCGCGCGCATAAGTCGAACCGTCGCGCAGATATATCGTGGACATGTATATATGACAGGCCAACACCCTCCCAACATTTAACAGGCCCTCAAAACCCACCTCTTCAAGCTTGCCTTCACCAGTTAACCCTCTCCCCCTCCCCTTCCCATGTGTCCCCAGCACTACCTTAACTAGGCCCCTATACTTTATTTTATTTACCTTTTTTGTTTCTTTTTATTATTACTACTCGATCTTTTCAGTTTGTAAAGCGTATTTGAGTGTCTAGAAAAGTGCTATGTAAGTCTAATGTATTATTATTATCATTATTATTATGAATGCGAGATTTATGCGAATGTTGGGAGTTATGCGTGCAGATCTGGAGTTAGGATTGCAGTGTGTTGGCTGAGGTGTACTACCATGTGTCCTGTTGTCTCTTGTTTGTGCTTGATTAACCCCTGTTCCCCCACCACCCTCCCTCTGTGGTCCTCCACAAAACAAACGCAGTCTCACTCACCCTGTCCCCCCCACATCCCTCCATCCACATCGACATCACTGTGATTTTTTTGTGCATGCAACGGTATATTAAATTTGATAGCATTCTTATATATTTTACAAGCTGCAAAGGACATTTTTTACTGAAAGGGTAATACATGTTCTTCTCCAACCCAATTTGAAGAGACAAGACAGTACTGACTTTGTACCACAAAGTTCAGCCGGATGCTATGTGACTGGTCTTGACCTCCCCTTTAAGATCCCTCCATTGATGCCTCTGTCTCTGTCTGCTATCAATGGAGTACAGTACTCAGTTTGATTGAGAGCACCACCTCCCCACACACACACACACACACACACACACACACACACACACACACACACACACACACACACACACACACACACACACACACACACACACACACACACTACCCCATCAGCTCTGGTGTTCCTCCTCCAGATTGACTGATCTAAACGGATCGGTCTAGTCTCGTATCACAGATCTCTCTAATCTGCCATTAGAACGGCTCCCTCTCATATTTCGAGACAGAGAGAGGTGGAGCTGTTTGACCCGTACGGCGGCTCCGCCTCCAACCGCTTGAAACCGGTTTGCAAAGCACTCTGCCGTGCTCCCTCCAGTCTGAGTTCCATCTGATCCCTGGGCTACTAGTGTGCAGAGAGAGGATGTTCATTTCTCTATGGGCTGGTTTCCCAGGCACAGATTAAGAGCCCAGTCCCGGACTCATATACGACTAATATACGACTTTCAATAGAAAAACTCTATCGAAGATGTATTTACTGTCGTCTAGGATTAGCCTTAATCTGTGCCTGGGGGGGGGGGGGGGGGAACCTTCCCAGTTCCACCCTCGTGCTTCTGGGTTGAAGATTGATTCATAGGCCGACTTTCCAGATGTTTCTACTAATAAAATAGGCCTAGCGCAACTCGACGTGTTAGCTAGCGGATGCTGGTTTACCACCCCCCCCCAAAAAAGAAGAAAAAAACATTTTGGGAATGACCCAAAATGAGGGAGATCACTGTAGGTTGTGTGTCAAGCCGTGGCAGGTCAGAACGGTGACGTTTTTTCTTCAAGTATCTAATCTAAAAGTGTTGTAACCGTGCTGATGGAACTAAAGTATGATAGAATTAGAATCGTCACAGGAGAGGTCCACAGAGCACATGCATACATACCACTTTGCCATAGCTTGATGTGCACCCCCCCCCCCCCCCCCGGCTGTGTGTCTGTGCGTCTGTGCGTCTGTGCGTCTGTGTCTGTGTCTGTGCGTCTGTGCGTCTGTGCGTCTGTGCGTCTGTGTGTCTGTCTGCTTGGGTTTGATTCTGTCTCGATCGTTTCTTGGAACGTCCTTGGTCTGATTCGGTCCATGTCTCGATTCAGACCGAGCCGAGCGCACAGAACGCCGAACCTCTGTGTGAGAGGAGGTCAGTCATAGCGGCCCCTCTGACCCCAACGCATGAACGCGGGCCGTACGCTGGCCGACCCTGAACTAGTACACACACACACACGGGTCACAGACTCACTCTTCTTCTTAGGGGAGAAACCACTGCATCCTTCTGTAAAGGAATAGGCTGCTGAAGCATAATGGAACAGAATGCCCTGCTGCATGGAATGGGTTCCCCCTGTGTCTTTCCTATTGGCTGTGTGCAGTATGTGTGTGTGTGATGTGTGTGTGTGTGTGTCTCTCTCTCTCTCTCTCTCTCTCTCTCTGTGTGTGTGTGTGTGGTGTGTCTCTGTCTCTATCTCTGTGTGTGTGTGTGTGTGTGTGTGTCTCTGTCTCTATCTGTGTGTGTGTGTGTGTGTGTGTGTGTGTGTGTCTCTCTCTCTCTGTGTGTGTGGTGTGTCTCTGTCTCTCTCTCTCTCTGTCTCTCTCTCTCTGTGTGTGTGTGTCTCTCTGTCTCTATCTCTGTGTGTGTGTGTCTCTCTGTCTCTCTGTCTCTCTCTCTCTCTCTCTCTCTCTCTCTCTCTCTGTCTCTGTGTGTGTGTGTGTGTGTGTGTGTGTCTGAGTGTGTGTTTGGGACTGTGTGGATAATACGCCCACTCGGAAGCGTCGGTTCGTCCCTTTGACCCCTTCCTGCCGATGTCACTTCCTCCCCTCAGCACCAAGATAGAGAAGGAGAAGAAGGAGCACGCCCGGCAGCACGGCATGATCCGCACGGAGATCAGCGGGGCGGAGGTGGCCGAAGAGATGGAGAAGGAGAGGCGCTTCTTCCAGCTGCAGATGTGTGAGGTGAGGGGGGGTGAGCCGTGAGGGGGAGGCAGAGGGGTTGCCAGATTGTGAGGTGAGTGGTATAAGACATGATCACAGGAGGGGTAAAAGGGTTGCCAGATTGTGAGGTGAGAGGAATAAGCCATAACACAGGAGGGGTGGAGGAGGTTGCCAGCATCGGCACGGCTGTGATTCGGTCGTAGGTACGAAGCCGCAGGCCGAGTCCCGACAGTTCTACAGTGCAATTTATTAGTTAACAGTAATAAGTGACAACAGATTATGATTTGTTTGTTTATTTAATCATTTATTTTGGCTCCGTCAACAAAAAATAGTTCCGCAACTGGACTGTTGCCTAGTAACCTGAACACAAACAACTGCAGGCTAGCTACTTTGTATTAACGGTCATTTCGGAGTGATACATATAGTTAAAAGTCCCAGTGCTGTTATACTGTATATCAGCACTCATGGAATGACTCTCGTCCAATCAAATTACTTGGTCGGAAACTAACTGTTGTATAATTATCTAATAATACTGCCTCAGCTTCATTTCCTAATCTCGTTTCCATGACTCCTGATAGGGGAGAGGACTTGAAAGACTGCCTCCATGTACCTGTACATATAATGGAGTGATCTATTTGATCGTCTTAAAAGATTTCATAAGCCCTTTAAAGTCTTAACCCCTCTCATGGTTTTAAAACGCTGTGCTGCATGTTTCTGCAGTATCTCCTCAAAGTCAACGAGATCAAGATCAAGAAGGGGGTGGACCTCCTCCAGAACCTCATCAAATATTTCCACGCACAGTGCAAGTAAGACCACCCACCCACACACACACATACACACATACACACACATACACACACATAAGTACACACACACACACACACACACACACACACACACACACATACACATAAGTACACACACACACACACACACACACACATACACATAAGTACACACACACACACACACACACACACATACACATACACACACACACACACACACACACACACACACACAATCTGCTGACTGTCTCTCTATTCAGTTTCTTCCAGGACGGGCTGAAGGCAGTAGACAACCTGAAGCCCTCCATCGAGAAGCTAGCCACAGACCTCCACACGGTGAGCCTCTAAACCCCACCTGTCCTTCCCTGTCAGTGTTCACCTCCACTCTGTCCCTCTCTAACCCTCTCCCTATATACCGTCTTCAGATAGGGTGGGAACTAAAGACCCTACCCAGTCTGTGCACATGAATCGAATCGTCGTGTAAATTACCCCCATTATCACAAATGCGAGATTTAGGAGTTACGCGCGCAAGATCTCGAGTTCGGCTTCCGCCCATAAAGTGTCGGCCTGGAGCCCAGCGTCACCTCACGCTACCCCAGTGACGACGTTAGGCCCAGTACTCAAGTTGTAAAAGGAAATCAGGGGGGATGGTGGATTTTATCATATGGGGACAATTTTAGCATCCCCACAGCGTCAGTGACTTCAGTGTCAGTGACTTGGTAAAAATGTCAGCGCATGTGTGCGTGCGCCCCCCCCTCGCCCACAGTATTTTACTCAATATGCGCAAAACTAAATGTTGAAATAGCAGTAATACCACATTCATTGATAAAATGACATAAGGGATGGAAAGGGGCGATGGCAGTTTTAGAAGGGGGACGATTTTGACTGGATTTATTTCAGGGGAGACGCCATCCCCCCTCATCCCCTCTCAGGGTGCTGGTTAGGCCCCCAATGTTTTCCGGATAGACCCCGAATCTCCGGATCATGAAAAAAAAAGAAGCCCTCTACCACATCGATTTAGTGCAAACCCCCCACTCCTCAACCAAAAACTCAGCCACCCCCCCCCCCCCCCCCACGAGCTGGGCTAAGCCCCCAATGTCTCCAGATCCTAACGCCGCCGCCCCCCCCCCCCCCCTCCAGATAAAGCAGGTGCAGGACGAGGAGAGGAAGCAGCTCACTCAGCTACGAGACGTCCTCAAGACTGCCCTGCAGGTGGAGCAGAAGGAGGTAACGCCTGCACACACACACACACACACACACACCCTATACACATCACAGCACAGCACTAGACCAGGTTCTCAACACTCTGGATAGCCTTCACAATGTCAACGTTACAGAGTTACATGTCCGACATCCGATGATGCGTCTGTATCCCATAATAATCGTCTCTGTTTCTAGATATGTTTGCTGACGCGTATTACTAAGTACGGAAGCGCTGATGTCAATAACCGAACCCCCTCTTAGCTCTCTGTCGACATAAGCAAGCTTCACTGAGGAGACCCCCTCCATGTTTTCGAGGTCTTCATATGTACTTGTGGACTATGTGGAAGAATCCGGATGAGGGTTTAACTCAGTAGCTGCCAGTCATAGTAGTCACACAACCTGTCGATCGCCCTACGGGCTAGTTCATCAACACTCGCTCCACAGCGAGAGGTAACAGGTTAAGACAACAAGTGGTTTTGTTATAAGATGACAAATGAATTATTAACAGATACGATTGTGTTTTATTATTGATTTCGTCCCATAATTCACATGTGCAAAAAAGCCAAAGGCCTTCCTGTCTTAAGGTGCTCTCTCTTCTCTCCCTCGCTGCCTGTGTCCCTGGTGAACCCAGTCTAGGAGAGTAAGTGGATGTCTCAGTGAAACGTCATGTTGGTTGTGTCATCGTATGATGACTCCTATTTTAGAGACTCTACTCTGGCTTCCTGTTAAGTTCAGAATAGATTTCAAGATCCTTCTGCTTGTTTATAAAGCTCTCACTGGCACAGCACCAGAATATCTGAAAGACCTTTTGCTAGCATATCAGCCCAATAGAGCTCTCAGGTCTTCTGACGCTGGTTTTCTCTGTGTACCACATGTACAAAAGAAGAGATTTGGTGAGGCTGCATTCTCATTTTATGCACCCAAATTGTGGAATGCACTGCCAGTTTACATTAGGGATGC
>NC_137674.1:49853189-49863189 GCF_963989245.1 Nansenia antarctica | reverse complement strand
TACTCATTTCCCAACTCTCACCCTACACTGACCTTCCCCTGATTAACGGTGACTAACCGCCCTCTCCCTCTCCCTCTCCCTCTCCCTCCCTCCCTCTCCCCCCCTCTCCCTCTCCCTCTCCCTCCCTCTCCCCCCCTCCCCCTCTCCCTCTCCCCCGTCCTCCCCCATCCTCTCTCTCCCAGATGGATCTCGGTGCTGCAGAACAGCAAGGAGGAGGCGCTGAACAACGCCTTCAAGGGCGACCAGCACGTGGGGGAGAACAACATCGTGCAGGAGCTGACCAAGGCCATCCTGGGGGAGGTGAAGAGGATGACCGGCAACGACCGCTGCTGCGACTGCGGAGCTCCCAGTGAGTGTGACCAGAGATAACAAACACACACACACACACACACACACACACAGACACAGACAGACACAGACAGACACAGACAGACACACACACACAGAGACAGACACAGAGACGGACACAGACACAGACACAGACAGACACACACAGACAGACACACAGACAGACACACAGACAGACACACAGACAGACACACAGACAGACACACAGACAGACACACAGACAGACACACAGACAGACACACAGACAGACACACACACAGACACACACACAGACAGACACAGACAGACACAGACAGACACACAGACACAGACAGACACACAGACACAGACAGACACACACACACACAGACACAGACACAGACACAGATGCACATGCACACAGACACGCACACACACAGACAGACACACACACACTACCCACACACGCACACAGACACACGCACTCACACAGACACAGACACACAGACAGACACACATGCACACACACACACACACACACACACACTACCCACACGCACACAGACACACGCACACACACACATAGACACACAGAGGAGGCTTCCGTCTTTATCCCCCACCAACCCCCAACACCCAACCCCCTTTTGCACTCACATGCACACACCAAGCACTCGTCGGGAGCCATTTGGGGGTTCAGTGTCTTGCCCGAGGACACCTCGACTGGTCACACGTGGCCACGCCAGGGATCGAACCGCTGACCGTGCGATCATCAGTCGCCGGCTCTTCCTCCTCAGCCACAGCCCACCCACCCCCGCAACCCCCGCCATTCATGCCTGTTCTCCTGCTCCACCCGATTTAGCTGGAGGGACCGGCTTAGCTGGGCTGGCCCGGTCTGTCTGGACGGGCCGGGAGCTGCAGTGATGTTTGAGAGAGGAGTGAGATTGCAGAGCCGGCGGGGGGGGGGCTGGGGGGGCGGGGGGTTGCTCTTAACAGAGAGAGAAACTGGAGTATCTAGGTCAGACTTGATTAACGGTTGAGCGGTCACTGCTGTGACATTGTCCAGTAAGGAGAGGAGGACTGGCCTGGGGCCTGCTGTTAAGGCTGTGAAGGCTGTTAAGGCTGTTAAGGGTCCACAGCAGCGGAGATGTCGAGAGACGCGGTTAACATCCCCGTCAGAAATAGATCCCTCCCCCCCAAGGCACTGCCTTTCCCTTTCAAGGACGTTGTGTGTATTTACCTGTCCTCTGTCCTTTTTCTCTTTTCTCTCTCTCTCTCTCTCTCTCTCTCTCTCTCTCTCTCTGTCTCTCTCTCTCTCGCTCTGTCTCTCTCTCTCTCTCTCCCTCTCCCTCTCTCTCTGTCTCTCTCTCTCTCTGTCTCTCTCTCTCCCTCTCCCTCTCTCTTTTCTCTCTCTCTCTCCCTCTCTCTCTGTCTCTCTCGCTCTCTCCCTCTCTCTCTCTCTCTCCCTCTCCCTCTTTTCTCTCTCTCTCTCTCTCTGTCTCTCTTGCTCCGCTCTCTCTCTCCCTCTCTCTCTCTCTCTCTCTCTCTCTCTCTCTCTCTCTCTCTCTCTCTCTCTCTCCCTCTCCCTCTCTCTCTCTCTCTCTCCCCTTCTTTTCCTCAGATCCCACCTGGCTCTCGACCAACCTGGGCATCCTGACCTGTATAGAATGTTCCGGCATCCACAGGGAGCTGGGCGTCCACTACTCCAGGATCCAGTCCCTCACGCTGGACGTGCTCAGCACCTCAGAACTCTTGGTAACTATGACGATGACGACAATAATAATAATAATGATCATTCTGTTTTGCATTAATACCTTTTATACTGTTTTACCCCTCATGTTGCCATGGGGCTGACCTCTCAGCCCATCTACAACCCGTGTATGAAGTCTGCGTTAGGGGGGGGGGGGGGTTAAGGAGGTTAAGTGCCTTGCTCAAGGGCACAACGGCAGCGGTAGACACCTTCGATATGATGCCAGCAACCCTCCGGTCACACACCAGCTTACGTGCAGCTTGCTACCGAGGTGGGGATCGAACCAGCGACCTTCCGATTGCTGGCCGGCCTCTCTGACCTCTAGACTACCTCTCTAATCTCTAGGCTACCTGCCTCTCTAACCTCTAGGCTACCTCTCTAACCTCTAGGCTACCTCTCTAACCTCTAGACTACCTGCCTCTTTGACCTCTAGGCTACCTCTCTGACCTCTAGGCTACCTGCCTCTCTAACCTCTAGGCTACCTGCCTCTCTGACCTCTAGGCTACCTCTCTGACCTCTAGGCTACCTGCCTCTCTAACCTCTAGGCTACCTGCCTCTCTAACCTCTAGGCTACCTCTCTGACCTCTAGGCTACCTGCCTCTTTGACCTCTAGGCTACCTGCCTCTCTAACCTCTACGCTACCTCTCTAACCTCTAGGCTACCTGCCTCTCTAACCTCTAGGCTACCTCTCTAACCTCTAGGCTACCTCTCTAACCTCTAGGCTACCTGCCTCTCTGACCTCTAGGCTACCTCTCTAACCTCTAGGCTACCTGCCTCTCTAACCTCTAGGCTACCTCTCTAACCTCTAGGCTACCTGCCTCTCTAACCTCTAGGCTACCTGCCTCTCTAACCTCTAGGCTACCTACCTCTCTAACCTCTAGGCTACCTGCCTCTCTGATCTCTAGGCTACCTGCCTCTCTGACCTCTAGGCTACCTCTCTAACCTCTAGGCTACCTGCCTCTCTAACCTCTAGGCTACCTGACCTCTAACCTCTAGGCTACCTGCCTCTCTGACCTCTAGATTACCTGCCTCTCTAACCTCTATACTACCTGCCTCTCTAACCTCTAGGCTACCTGCCTCTCTGACCTCTAGGCTACCTGCCTCTCTAACCTCTAGGCTACCTGACCTCTAACCTCTAGGCTACCTGCCTCTCTGACCTCTAGATTACCTGCCTCTCTAACCTCTATACTACCTGCCTCTCTAACCTCTAGGCTACCTGCCTCTCTAACCTCTAGACTACCTGCCTCTCTAACCTCTAGGCTACCTGCCTCTCTAACCTCTAGGCTACCTGCCTCTCTAACCTCTAGGCTACCTCTCTGACTTCTAGGCTACCTCTCTAACCTCTAAGCTACCTCTCTAACCTCTAGGCTACCTCTCTAACCTCTAGGCTACCTCTGCCCCCAGATGTTATATTTGATGTTTTTCAACAGGCTGGGAGCTGTACAGAGCGGAGCTATCCGTTACACCAAACCTAAAAATCTATTGGCATTTTTCATTAAACGACGATTAAACCGACGTTAGCGTCCTGACTGGAATGAGGAACAGCTGATGGACGGCAGCCACGGAAGATTTTTTCTAGATTAGATTCAACTTTATTGTCGTCGCAGAGTACGAGTACCAGACAACGAAATGCAGTTTAGCGTCTAACAACCAGAAGTGGAAACAGTGTTAACATAAAACGTGGTGTTGATAAGTGACAGGTGCGGTAGTTAGAGGGTATATACAGGAGATGGAATAGCAGTAAGCTACGTACAGTTAAGGTAGCTATCTACAGACGGCGGCCATGTTGTCGATTGCCAAAACAACAAAGCAGAACGAGTTCCGTTTGAGCCAGAACCCTCAGAGGGTGAGGTCCATGGTGATTTACAGCTGGTGCTGTAGGAGAGAGAGAGAGCCAGGCTTGCCAACGCCCTTGGCCTGGTTCTGTTGACCTCTCTTTCCCTCTGCTCAGCCCCGGCGGGACCGCAGACCCGGTTAGAGACTTCTGGAGCCTCGCTTCCGCTATGAATGCTTCACATTTCATTGGGCCTTTTTCTAATATCAGTGTGGCTTTGAGGATTAAATCCCAATTATGATTTTTAGCGTCCCCATGAGTCGTAAAGGCTGCAGTGTTTTTCTTTGTTCTCTCAGTTGGAGTGATGACCCTTGTTAGATGTCAGTGTTCCAGATCCGCTGGCCACAATGCACGCACGCACACACACACACACACACACACACACACACACACACACACATACACACGCACTTTGCTGTTAAAGCAGAGGAAATGGCCCTGAGATAAATGCATATTACTCTCTGGAGAGCTCTCAGATAGGAGACTCATTTGCACATTTATGGACTCTGTCTCTCTGTGTGTGTGTGTGTGTGTGTGTGTGTGTGTGTGTGTGTGTGTGTGTGTGTGTGTGTGTGTGTGTGTGTGTGTGTGTGTGTTCGACCATGCAGCTGGCCAAGAATGTGGGGAATGCAGGCTTTAACGAGATCATGGAGGCTTGTCTATCTGCTGAAGATGTGGTCAAACCCAACCCTGCTAGTGACATGTAAGTTCTCGCTCTCTCTCTCTCTCTCTTTCTCATTAGGTGTGATATTTTTGAAGTGATGATGTTTTAATAAAGACCATCAAAACAAGTCTCCCGCCCTCCCCCTCCCTCCGCCCCGTTACTGGTTCTGGTTGGTTGAGAAGATGGGGGTGTGACCTCAGAGTGACCTTGTGTCACATGTCCTCACTGAAACACACTCATACCCATTCACACTGAAGCACTATAGGGAAGGCATCAATAGCTGGAACATGTTTGATTAAAAAAAGCAGGTTTTGAGGGAATAATACGCCCTTTATAATAATAATTATACATTTAATAATAAGCCCTTAATAATAATAATAAGAATAAATGTAATAATAAGACATTTATAATAGTAATAATAAAACATTTATAATAATAAATGTACCGTAATAATAAGACATTAATAATAATAATAATAATAAATGTAATAATAAGACATTTATAATAATAATAATAAATGTAACAATGAGACATTTATAATAGGAATTATACATTTATTAATAAGCCCTTTTCAGCCCAGCTTTATTAGAGCTCAAAGCAAAGAAACCAATGACAGTGTCTGCTGCTTCTCTCAACCTCCCAGACCCCCCCCCCCCCACACACACACACACACACACACACACACACACACACACACACATGCACATGTACACACACACACATGAGTCATTGTTTTCATTTTAGTCACTTAGCAGACCTTCTTATCCAGGGCGACTTACAATAAGTACACTGGTCTAAAGTAAAACAACTGTATATACGCAACCATCAGCAGTAAGACAGGCATGACTTAGACCCGAGAACACGTGTCACAAGCAGTGTGTCCAGTCTGTCTGTCTGTCTGTATCTCTGGTGTGTCTCCAGTCTGTCTGTATCTCTGGTGTGTGTCTCCAGTCTGTCTGTATCTCTGGTGTGTCTCCAGTCTGTCTGTATCTCTGGTGTGTTTCCAGTCTGTCTGTCTGTACCTCTGGTGTGTGTCTTCAGTCTGTCTGTCTGTACCTCTGGTGTGTGTCTCCAGTCTGTCTGTCTGTACCTCTGGTGTCTGTCTCCAGTCTGTCTGTCTGTACCTCTGGTGTGTGTCTTCAGTCTGTCTGTCTGTACCTCTGGTGTGTGTCTCCAGTCTGTCTGTCTGTCTGTCTGTCTGTACCTCTGGTGTGTGTCTTCAGTCTGTCTGTCTGTCTGTACCTCTGGTGTGTGTCCAGTCTGTCTGTCTGTACCTCTGGTGTGTGTCTTCAGTCTGTCTGTCTGTCTGTCTGTACCTCTGGTGTGTGTCTTCAGTCTGTCTGTCTGTCTGTACCTCTGGTGTGTGTCTCCAGTCTGTCTGTCTGTACCTCTGGTGTGTGTCTTCAGTCTGTCTGTCTGTCTGTACCTCTGGTGTGTGTCTTCAGTCTGTCTGTCTGTCTGTACCTCTGGTGTGTGTCTTCAGTCTGTCTGTCTGTACCTCTGGTGTGTGTCCAGTCTGTCTGTCTGTCTGTACCTCTGGTGTGTGTGTCCAGTCTGTCTGTCTGTACCTCTGGTGTGTGTCTCCAGTCTGTCTGTCTGTACCTCTGGTGTGTGTCTCCAGTCTGTCTGTCTGTACCTCTGGTGTGTGTCTTCAGTCTGTCTGTACCTCTGGTGTGTGTCTTCAGTCTGTCTGTCTGTACCTCTGGTGTGTGTCCAGTCTGTCTGTCTGTCTGTACCTCTGGTGTGTGTCCAGTCTGTCTGTCTGTACCTCTGGTGTGTGTCTCCAGTCTGTCTGTCTGTACCTCTGGTGTGTGTCCAGTCTGTCTGTCTGTCTGGTGTGTGTCTTCAGTCTGTCTGTACCTCTGGTGTGTCTTCAGTCTGTCTGTATCTCTGGTGTGTGTCCCCGCAGGCAGGCCAGGAAGGACTTCATCACGGCCAAGTACACAGAGAAGCGCTTCGCCAGGAGGAAGTGTCCGGACGGGGCGTCCAAACTCCACACGCTGTGCGACGCCGTCAAGGCCCGAGACATCTTCTCCCTCATCCAGGTGTACGCAGAGGGAGTGGACCTGAGGGAGCCCATCCCCCTCGCCAACGGACACGTGGGTATTCCGGGACGAAGTGTGTGAGTGTGTGTGTGCGTGTGCGTGTGCGTGTGCGTGTGCGTGTGCGTGTGCGTGTGCGAGTGCGAGTGCGTGTGCGAGTGCGAGTGCCAGGGAAAACTAAAGGGACATGTCTGACCAGCAAACTGATGCTACATTTCCGTAAGGGTCTAAATTAGGTTAGGGTTAAGGTGAAGGTTAGGGTTAAGATTCAGGTTGAGGTTCAGGTTAGGGTTAGGGTTAAGATTCAGGTTGAGGTTCAGGTTAAGGTTAGGGTTAAGGTTAAGGTTCAGGTTTGGTTGTCTGTCAGTGGGACGCTGGTTCAGGAAGGTCACTCCAGTCTCATCAGGTGACGTCAGGGATGTGGAGGTTAATAGGCAACAAACTTCAAAATCAGTCCCAAAAAATCAACCACGAAAAACAAACGAAAGCTCGTTCTAGGAAATATGTTTGATTGAAGAAACCAGCGCTATGGATGTTGATGTTTCCTTCCTGGCTGAGAATAAACAGCAATTCCACTTTCCGCGGCGTAAATAAATAAAAAGCTGTTAGAACATCAATCGACCCGCTGGCTCGTGTTTAGGCCCGCCACCACCACCTCCGCTCCACCACCACCTCCGCTCCCAGCGGGCAGAGCCACTGATCAAAGCCGGGCACACGGCATGGGTGTATACCTCAGGTGTCAGGAACCCTTCTTGGAAGAATACAAAAGACTGCCACCCCCTAACCAACGCCACGCACACTGTAAAAAATTAACATGTTACAGTATTCTAACTACTGCACACATTACTTGTATACCATTGGAGTAATTTACTACCATACAGTATTACTACAGTGGACTCTGTCCAACGAGTTTGAGTCCTAAAAACTTTTAGTAAAGTTTATTTTTTACTAAGATGAACCGGAAATTCTGTTGTATGATAGTGGTCTAGTCTATTGCAAACTAAAACTGTTAAGTTAAAGGTGTCACTGATGTAAACGGTTACAGCTCCAAGTGGCGGTGAGGTCTGGAAAAATATTGACAAGGTCTTTAAAAAGTCTTAGAAAGGTATTGAAATTAACCTCAAGATTCCTGTATATACCCTGTTATAGAGTAAGATGTAATACAAGCAATTCTGATTGGGTGTCTGACGCTGGCGTGTTTCAGGAACAAGGGGAGACGGCTCTTCACCTGGCGGTCAGACTGGTAGACAGAACGTCCCTCCACATCGTAGACTTCCTCACTCAGAACAGGTAAGGAAGCGGCTCAAAGAAAGAAAGAAAAAAAGAAAAACAACAATGTGGTATCGGGCAAGGTTTTTAAGACTTGAGTATTTAAGACTTGACAAAGGCTACGGCCGCAACTGTTGTCCTATCAAACCACATTTTGTTGCATCTGGAAATTGAGTGTGATGCTTCTACTTTTTAATTGGACGAGGTTCAAACATAACACTGTCATAAGCGTGATGTCATAGATATTGTAACTAGGGTCAGGAGCTTTTGTCCTGACCACATAAGCACTCCATGACCAATACAAACATTGGATCTTGGTTATAGCTTCTGCTTCACCCAGGGGAGGCTGGTGGAGGTAGAAATCAGAGGACGGGCTCATTGGAATGTGCAGTAAAGCCTTCGGTTTCGGCCTCCACCAGCCTCTCCCCTACCGTAACCTCGTACCCTGGCTGCTATTGCTGCGGAGGTATCCCCCCCCCCCCAGAGATGAATGAAGCAGAAATAACCTAAAAAATATTTATAAGGAAAAGAAAAAAAAGCTAAAACAAACCCTCCATGTCCCTCCCCTCCATGTCCCCTCCCCCTCCATGTCCACTCCATGTCCCCTCCCCCTCCATGTCCCCTCCCCCTCCCTGTCCCCTCCCCCTCCATGTCCCCTCCCCTCCATGTCCCCTCCCCTTCCATGTCCCCTCCCCTTCCATGTCCCCTCCCCTTCCATGTCCCCTCCCCTTCCATGTCCCCTCCCCCTCCCTGTCCCCTCCCCCTCCATGTCCCCTCCCCTCCATGTCCCCTCCCCTTCCATGTCCCCTCCCCTTCCATGTCCCCTCCCCCTCCATGTCCCCTCCCCTCCATGTCCCCTCCCCTTCCATGTCCCCTCCCCCTCCAGCATCAACCTGGACAAGCAGACGGCCAAAGGCAGCACGGCGCTCCACTACTGCTGTCTGACGGACAACAGCGAGTGTCTGAAGCTGCTGCTGAGGGGCAAGGCCTCCATCGAGATAGGTAAGAGATACCAACAGAGATAGGTAAGAGATACCAGCAGAGATAGGGAAGAGATACCAGCAGAGATAGGGAAGAGATACCAGCAGAGATAGGGAAGAGACACCAGCAGAGATAGGGAAGAGATACCAACAGAGATAGGGAAGAGATACCAGCAGAGATAGGGAAGAGATACCAACAGAGATAGGGAAGAGATACCAACAGAGCTAGGGAAGAGATACCAACAGAGATAGGGAAGAGATACCAGCAGAGATAGGGAAGAGACACCAACAGAGATAGGGAAGAGATACCAACAGAGATAGGGAAGAGATACCAGCAGAGATAGGGAAGAGATACCAGCAGAGATAGGGAAGAGATACCAACAGAGATAGGGAAGAGATACCAACAGCCAGGACCGTGTACCCCCTTCTCTGTGGGGGGGAGGGTCACAGCAGGACGTCTGGGTCGACAACAAGCATGGAAGCCATGGAGGCTTAAGAAGGAAAAGTGAGGGAAAAGACTTCCTGTTTACTGTTACTGGCGTCAAGTCATCCAGTGGCGTGTGAGTCAAATTAATGTCGGCTTTGGTTATGAAACTAGGAGTCTGAGACTGCCAAAAGAAAGTTAATTGGTTATGAACGCGCACGCACGCACACACACTCCCACACATACACACACACACACACACACACACACACACACACACACACCCACACACACACACACACACACACACACACACACACCCACACACACACACACACACACACACACCCACACACACACACACCCTCCCCATGGAGTTCCCAGAGGGCGTTGGGTCTGCCAATGGACCCTGACAGCACTTTTTTTCTCCCAGCCCCAACCTCTCTCTCTCTGTGCCTCAGCCTGACTCAGACAGCAGCAGCCGTTGATAACAGAGAACAGAGAGAGAAAGAGGAGGAGGACAGAGAGGAGGAGACCAGAGAGAGGCAGAGAGGAGGAGACGGAGACGCTGTAGTGTGGGAAACCTGCTAATTATGCGTCTTCAGCATCACGGTCGACCAAAAAGAACAGGGAGGCCGTGTGCGTGTGTGTGTGCGCGTGTGTATGTGTGCGTGTGTGAGTGTGCGTGTGTGTGTTACAGACAGAGAGAGGCCCTGCCAAGATGCGCCCTGCCA
>NC_137674.1:49828189-49848189 GCF_963989245.1 Nansenia antarctica | reverse complement strand
TCCAGGTTCAGATCTTATCTGGCTGAATTTCCGAGTCGTATAGGGGGAAATTAGCCAGCTCGATCTAGATTCTGCATAGCAAAAAAAAAAAAGAATCGGGATCATTCTGATCCAGATTAAACGTTTTGAACAACTGGGCCCTGGAGTATCTGACTAAGTGTCTGAGGGTAGTAGGCACGGTAGGCAGTACAGTCAGTGGGTAGAGGGTAGAGGGTAGGCAGTACAGTCAGTGGGTAGAGGGTAGAGGGTAGAGGGTAGGCAGTACAGACAGTGGGTAGAGAGTAGGCAGTACAGACAGTGTTAGTATTGTGTCTGTGTCTGTCTGTGTGTGTCTGTCTGTGTGTCTGTGTCTGTCTGTGTGTGTCTGTCTGTCTGTGTGTCTGTGTGTCTGTGTCTGTCTGTGTCTGTCTGTCTGTGTCTGTCTGTCTGTCTGTGTCTGTCTGTGTGTGTACACTCAACTGAAGTTTTAAGCTTTACTTTCAAAGCGCGTGTTCCTTGCGTTGCGTCAAAACATTCTCTCCCCCCCCCCCCCCCCCCTCTCCCTACAGTCCAGTTGGCAGGTCTGGGAGGGATGGTCCCGTCTTCAGGGTCGTCTGGGTGGAAGCCTGGCTCCATAGACCTGGGGGGTCGACAGAGGTCCTCCTCAGACCCCCCCAACATGCACCCTCCTGTACCCCCTATGAGGGTCACCTCCACCACAGGTACGTACCCCCCCCCCCCCCTCTACCTGGACGATGTCCCCCGACATAACGCACAAAATGACGGTATGGAATGATAACTCTGTATTGAGTCGAAAACGTTATCGGCGTGTATGACATGTAAACGGTTTACAGATTGTTAGACATCGAAAATGGTATGTAAGCCCAGGCAAAGGTGCCACTGAGCAACTGCATTTGATTGGTTCAGATAGGAGAAAAGTAAGGAAAGGACTGAGTGGTGTGTCTGTCTAAGTCCTCCCTGCGCCCCCCCCAGGTCTGGGGCCGGTGAACCCCCCTCCCCCCGTGGCCAAGACGGTCAGTGTGATGGAGGCCATGAACCTCCAGTCTAAGACGGGCCACGCCCACAACAGAGCCCACCCGCCCAAGTCTCCTGCAGGGTGAGTGCACGCACATACATACGCACATACATACATACACACACACACACACGCACATACATACGTACACACACACACACACACACACACACGCGCACACACACACTCACACGCACATACATACGTACACACGGCCCCGCGGTGGTGTAGCGGTCTACGCACTGGCCGCTAGTGCATGCTGCCCACCGGGGCCGGGGTTCGTATCCCGGCTCGCCAGATCCAGATATGGCCGAGGCACACGGGAAGCGGCATATTGGCCGGCCGCTTCCGAGGGGGGTATAGGAGTATTTCTGGACTAGGATCCGTCGCGCAACACCGCCCCCTGGGTGCCGGAATAACGGTACTGGGCTCGAGGAGCCAGTCAGCCTAGTCTGCCTGGCGCCCTCCTCTGGGACTGCCGGCCACGGGGTCGTGCGGCGGATCCCATGCAATAGGCAGGGGATAATTGGATGCTAAGTTGGGTTAAATTGGCTACCAAATTGGGTGAAAAAGGGATAAAATCTGGAAGAAAAAAAAAAAAAAAAAAAAACATACGTACACACACACACGCACATACATACGTACACACACACATACGTACGCACACGCACATACAGTACATACGTACACACACACACATACATACGTACACACGCACACACACACACACGCACATACATACGTACACACACACACACAGACATACACATAGGCACGCACACACTCACACTCACACAGATATGCACTGCCTCGAGCAGGGTGTTTTGCCTTGATGTGTACAGGCAATATTCGCCTTGTGGGAAGGGAAAATCCCCTACTAGAGTTTGTGGTTTGCCAGTTCATTAACTTCCACACCGTCAAAGGGAGATATACTGCCCTGTACTGGAGGGTAAACGAGGGTATGTTGAGTGGAAAACTTCAAGCGAGCAGCTGAATTTACGACTGTGTTTGTTGTTTCGAGCAGCACGGACAAAAGCTTCAACAAAGGCCCTCCGACTCGAACCGGATCCATCGAAAGACCAGGTAAGCTTGACAAAGACACTTGATTTATGGGCTGTCCAATAACGCCCCTAGAGGCCCCGATTTATCGTAAACATTGCACAGGTAATAATAATAGATTTGATTTAAAAGCGCCATTTCTCAAACTCAAGGACACTGTACAGAGAAAGAAGAGACGATAGGACAATAAACAACCAAGCACAACAAACAAAGGCAGCTATGGGGGACAGTGTCAGTCAGGGCCCACGCCACACTGTTGGAAGGCCAGTCTGAACAGATTGTGACGTTAGAATTATAAGGTTTCCTATCTCCATTTTTGTCAAAATTTAGTTTTTTTTACATACCGGTAATCTGATCCATTAGGTGTTTATTAATGCCTGTGTGGTGTTATTTTTAAAATGTTTATTTTTTTTTGTTAGTAATTAATAAAATACAAAGGTTCCATCTCACAGAACATAATGGAATGTAAAAACTTTGACACTCAATAACTCTGAACTACCCTAAACGGAGATAGAACCTTATAATTCTAAGCTCACGAGATGCGTCATGAGTCTGGTCTTGAATGTGTTGAGAGCATCAGAGCATCGGACTGCTGGTGGAAGGGAGGTCCACAGCGTGGGCGCAGCGTCAGGAAAGGCACGGTCGGCAAACGCGTGACGCCTAGCGCAGGGGTATGACGAGGAGATCAGCAGCGGAGGATGGGAGGTAGAGGGAGTTGTTAGGCACAAGGAGGAAAACAAACAAACAAACCAAGAAATATTGACGATACCATCAAGACCTAGAGGGCATTTATTGATTTGATACAGTGGTTGCACAACAAATGAGAACATTGTGACAAGAAAACAATGCTTGAAGTATTTCTTTTGTGATGGAGGGTGGTGGCTTCTGCCCTGTGCTGAGGATAGTTCCTGCAACGTTTGCAGAAAAAGTGCTATACAAATAAATAATAATAATTATTATTATTATGACTATTATTATTATTATATAGTTCCCAAAACTCCAAATGCTGTCAAGGGAATGTGATAGACAAATCCACTGTGGCGTAAGAATATCCTATGTTTAATAGAAAAGATTTAACCGTAAACGTATTGTTATTAAATTGGGGCTTTGAATGCCTCTCGGCCAATTACTTGATGAATTGCATGATAAACATGTCATGATAAACACGTCACATGATGAACACGTCACATGACAAACACGTCACAGGATCAACACGTCACATGCCAGTTGCGTGATGACTAGTATGGAGGAATGAGAGCGTAAACAGATACGGGAGGTAGGCTATGTTGTCTGTGGACGGCCTTCAGCCCAGCTGCTTTTCTGATGTCTGTGGAACATTTAATGGTTGTGGACTGATGTCATTTCCTGTTGCTTCCCACAGCTAAGGTGCCGGGATGCCCCCAGAATTCCATAGGTCAATCTCTGCCCCCCGCCCCCATGCCCAGGAAGGCGTATCCGGTACGTCCCTCCTGCCGCTGACCTTATTTCAGGCTTTCATCCGTTGTTGTTTTGTCGTTGGGACTGTGACAGACGCTATCTGAGTCGGTCTCCTCCGCACCGTCTATTGTCTGTAGGCGTGTTTTTCTCTGATATGCCGCACACTTCCTTCCTGTACCCCGTAGAGAACACACACTGCAAAGGGGAGGAGCTACAGTGAACTGTACAATACATGCTCATGGGGAAACCTGTTCTTCTCTCTCTCCTCCCCCCTTTCTCTCTCTCTCTCTGTATCTGTCTTTCTCTCTCTCTCTGTATCTGTCTTTCTCTCTCTCTCTCTGTATCTGTCTTTCTCTCTCTCTCTCTGTATCTGTCTTTCTCTCTCTCTCTGTATCTGTCTTTCTCTCTCTCTGTGTATCTGTTTTTCTCTCACTCACTGACTCACCCACTCACTCCCACTTTCTCTCAACCCCCCCCCCCCCCATGTTAACTCCTGTTAGATCAAGGGGGGAGAAGTTAGAAGTTAGACGTGCACCGCCAACAATTTGAGCTCTCTGATCTCCCTGATCAGACGCAGTGCTGTGTCTGTGGACTGTGATTGTCTGCAGATGTCTGACGCAGCCGCGTTGTCTAGAAGTCAGGTGGGTGGTGAGCATTCCTGAGGGGTGAGGACGGATACTCGTCCTGGTGGAAAGATGCCGTCTTGCATTTCTGTATTATTTACCTCACAAATGCACGCCGGAATGCAATAAACCAAAGTGACCCGTGATTGAGTGCTAGTTGGACTGTTCCCAGGCTACAGCTAGCTACCCCCGGGAATGCTTCCTGTCTAGAGTTGAGAAGCTGCTGCAGGACTTTATTTTTTTAATTTTGTTTTTATTTTCAGCTACTAGTTCTAAAACGAGTGGCCACGAGACCCAAAGAAATGGGTCCACCGGAATCGAAAAAGAAAATGTGTCAAGAAATGACCTGATTGGAGAAAAAGGGGGACACACACCTCCCCGCGACCAGGAGCGAGAGCAAAAAATAACGCGCCAACGTTCGGCCTTTAAAACAGAGGGCTGTGTCGTCTACCGAGACAAGACGTGGATACAACTCGCGTTTCTCAAAAACAACAAACTGTCGACTTCTCTGACGTTTTGCTGCAAGGCCTTCTGGGAACCTGCAGTTCTACCTATTCTTAGCCAATACAGCAGAAATGTACTTCTTTTTAACTCTCTTAACGATAAATAATAACAATTTTAACTGTCGATCAATCATGTAACATATGATTCAATCATGTAACCTATACAGTAACCGACACAGTCAACGCTTAAGCCCAAGATACGACGTGTAGCGTCTCTTTAAGCGAGGCCAGACCTTTCTGTGAAACCGGAGGTCCAGCTGACCCGTCTCTCTGCGTAGGACCGACTGACGCAGGACCTTGTCGTTTCAGAAGCTGCGGCCTAAGAGGGTGAAGGCCATCTACAACTGCTCGGCAGACAACCCGGACGAGCTGACCTTCTCTGAGGGCGAGGTGATCGTGGTGGATGGGGAGGAGGACCAGGAGTGGTGGGTGAGTAGACCCCCCCCCCCTCGGCTCTATACCGACGACAAGAGTTATTGTGTGCGTGGCGGTTGCACACGTGAGAAGGAGAGATGGGGCGGACTCAGTGTGTGTCCTGGTGGTGAGTTCATGTATCTCAGCCAGAGCAGAGCAGAGAAACCCCGTTTTTTTCCAGCTTCTGGTCCTAACCTGGCCCCCGTCCACACTGTGTCCACTGGGCATGTTGAGCCAGTAACCATGGTGGCCCCCTTGGTCTGAATAATGACCAGCTGCAACTTGTTTTTTCCCCAAACCCACCAGCCCACCTCCCTGCAGATATGACCGTATTTAGTCACTCGGTCCTCTGTGGATCTGCGTGTCGACGCCTGTCCAGATCCCCCAACCCCCCCCCCCCCCTTCACGACAGTTTGACACAACTGAGTAACAACAGGCAAGGCGACGGGAACGACGGCGAAGTCAACCCTGTCTGTCTGTCTGTCTGTCTGCTTGTCTGTCTGTCTGTCTGCTTCTCTGTCTGTCTGTTTGTCTGCTTGTCTGTCTGTCTGCTTGTCTGTCTGGCTGCTTGTCTGTTTGTCTGTCTGCTTGTCTATCTGTCTGTCTGTCTACTTATCTGCCTGCTTGTCTGTCTGTCTGCCTGTCTATCTATCTGTCTGTTTGTTTGTCTGTCTGTCTGCCTGCTTCTCTGTCTGCCTGCCTGTCTGTCTGGCTGCTTCTCTGTCTGTCTGCTTGTCTGTCTGTATGTATGTATGTCTGTCTGTCTGCTTATCTGCCTGCTTGTCTGTCTGTCTGTCTGCCTGTCTATCTGTCTGCTTATCTGCCTGCTTGTCTGTCTGTCTGCCTGTCTATCTATCTGCCTGCTTGTCTGTCTGTCTGCCTGTCAATCTATCTGTCTGTCTGCCTGCTTCTCTGTCTGTCTGTCTGTCTGCTTCTCTGCCTGCTTCTCTGTCTGCTTGTCTGTCTGTCTGTCTGTGTGTCTGCTTGTCTGTCTGTCTGTCTGTCTGCCTGCTTCTCTGTCTGCTTGTCTGCCTGCTTCTCTGTCTGCCTGCCTGTGGTATTTGTGACGGAAATAAACTGGCTCCGAAAACACAGTGCAGCAAACATAAGAGGGTGTGTGTGTCTGTCTGTCCTTAACAAACATAAGAGGGTGGTGTGTGTGTCTGTCTGTCTGTCCTTAACAAACATAAGAGGGTGGTGTGTGTGTCTGTCTCACCGCCTGCCTCCCAGTGCTGCAGTGTGTTGTGTTGTGTGTCTATTATTAGTCTGTAACCAGTATTGCCAGATTGGGCTACTTTTGGTCACACTTGGACGGGTGGATTCAGGCAGCTTGTAGACTGGTTGGGCTGGAAATGGTCAATCCCGTCTGGCAACCCTGTCTGTAACGTGGCCACATCTCTCCCCTGTCTCCTCCCAGCTGGGCCACATCGAGGGGGAGCCCATGAGGAGGGGAGCCTTCCCCGTCACGTTCGTACATTTCATCGTGGACTGAAGGTCAACCGGAGGTCACGAGGGGCTGGCCCAGGACGAACCCCCCCCCATCCCCCTCCTCTCCTCTCCTCTCCTCTCCTCCAGCTCATCATGTCTACTGGTGTGGTGGTGTCATCATCATCATCCCCATCCTCCTCCTCTTCCTCCTCATCGTCATCAAGCCTTTGCCTGCACTGACACGGATAAAGAAGGACGAGGGTCACCGCCCATCGCTACGGCTACAGCGCAGTATGGGAGTTACCGTGACAACGGACGGCCACAACAAGAATGTGTCCCCCCCCCCTCCCCTTTTTAGTCGGAGCCCCTCGAGGCTCACGGAACTAACAGCTTTTAGATTTTTCCGGAGAAAACAAAAAGAAAAGAGACATCAAGAACCTATCAAAGTGATTGTAGTAAGTGACCTCTTCATGCAATAAATGCTGCACTTTCCACTTATTTATCCCGGTCGCAACATACAGAAGACTGTTGACTCAAATGAAGGTTCTTCACCCAGCTCTGTTCTGTTCATGTGCATAGGTTCCTTCAACAGCAACAGATAGACGACAGTCCTGTATATCTTTAGGGTTTTCTCTCTCTCACTAATTATTAATGTGAAATATAGTCAGTATGCTTACATTCCATAGCTGCATGGTTGAAGGGCGGAACAATCTTCAAGACACGTGACTGACATTAGAAGCTTCCTAGGACTCCGGTGTTGGAGGCAAACTTTTTTTTTCTCGTAACGGTGCTAACCCAGGAATATGCTAGGAGGCTTCCCCTAGGGGGCGCTCCGCTGTCCCCGTTTCCAGGCAGGCTGTGGTAACGAAAGGGGGTTGCTGTGTGTAGAAATAGACCTCGACTGATCACACCTGGGACAACCCAGGCTCACTGCTGTGTGTGTGTGTGTGTGTGTGTGTGTGTGTGTGCGTGCATGCGTGCGTGCGTGCGTCATATAGAATCAGTGAGGGGTATTTCACGAGAACCTGACAAACGACAATGATTCAGCAACTGTCTGTCTGACAAAACTGTCTGTCTGCCAAAACTGTCTGTCTGCTCCTGATTTTCAACGAGCACCAGCGAGCATGAAGGAGCGGAGGGACGGTCTGATTACGGAAGTCCGCACGGCGCTCTGTCACCCCTCTGTGGTACACACTCACACACACACGCACGCGAGAGGGGAGAGCTTTAACACGACAGTCACATATCTGCAAAGACCTCATGTGTTCCTACGACATATCATCTCTGCTATGGCTCTAACACGGCGGTGTTGGTGGTGGTGTGGTAGCACATTCATGATAGCTTCTATTAGCGAACTGCCGCTGTGCTTCCTGATCACGCGTCTCATCCGACGCCTCGTGGTCGTTGCTATTCCAGAACCCGCGCGGCTGTCGTCAGGGAGACGTGGTGGGGGTCTCGCCGTCTTTAGCCGCGTGGGATTCTGTCGCTCGCTCGACGCGGCCGCTCGACTCCACGGAGAGCAGGAAACGTGTGTGTGTGTGTGTGTGTGTGTGTGTGTGTGTGTGTGTGTGTGTGTGTGTGTGTGTCTCTGTCTGTCTGTCTGTCTGTCTGTGGTGGGTGTGCGCGGTGTTCCACTGCGAGAGAGGAAGGGTGAAGCGGAGAGCTTGTCTGTATGAGGTCTCAGGACCTCCAGATCTGGGTTATCATTCACCGCTCATCTATGACAGACAGGACAGCAGCTTCCAAATGACACACACACACACACGCGCGGATAGGACAATAATGCACACACAGATACAGTGATTGTATAGGTGTAAATGAAGAATATATCTTAAACAATAACGGTAAGGAAGGTGGCCATCGCCCTCCACAGGCATACAGTAGACGGACGCCACCTTTGTCGCTCTTACCAGCAGAACTGGGTCTGTCGATGTCAGAACAGTGTCTACTGGTTCACCCATACTCATACACACACACACACAAACACCTGGATTCCATCTGTTGAGTTTAGAAAAGCATATCCCTCACTGACGACTAGCTTCAGCTCGAATCAACCATCAGTCACTGTTTCTTCCACAGCTTCAAACTGTCCTGCTTCTATATTCTCCTACGACCCGTCATAACGAGACTGTAAAAAAAAAAAGACAATTCTTACAGTGTTTTATGTAATTAACTTGATTTTGGTTGCAGAGCAACCATCTATCTCTCTCTGTCTATATATGTTGTTGTTTGACATTGAATCTGAAGAGTGAGATGTATCCTCCATTGTGAACGACAGTAGATGCGAACTATTCACCACACTATCCCACCCCCCCCCCCCCCACACACACACACACACATATTAACTCACTGGAATTACGATGGTTCATCTGTACATGTAAATAGGCGTAGATTTTTTTGGGTTTGTTTGTTGATATTTAAATGTAAAAAAAAAAAAACAGAGTTAACCATGGCAGTAACTGTCTTTTAATGCACTGTGGCGACGCGCCCGCGGTTGCCAGATTGTACTGCAGTAGTACTAGGACGAGTTATATCACTAGTAAAGAATATACACACACCAAGACTGAGAAGCTATTCCATTCACACTCGTTGACTGTGGATCACTGCATTGATTCTAACCTAATTGTGCAAATAAATGGGAAACTGAAACTGGAATAATAAAATATGAAATAATTGCGTGTGTTCTTTTTGTTACTCTCTCCTTGTCCAAACTGAGAAACTTGCGAGATATCTAATAAGGTGTCCAGTGTTCTGTATTGTAACGAGATCTCCCTCTGGTGGACTATTACATTACTATTATCCTATAAACCACAGAGTTCACTGTGAGAATAACTAAGGGATGGAGGCAGCAAAGAATGTAAAGAGTTTGGTAGAGAGAAGAGCATGGTTCTTCTAATGTTACATCCAGGGCTTGAACTGGACCACTGCAGAGCCATCTCTGTCAAACTGGAGGCCAGTCTGTGACGCAGAATGCTTTTGATCTAACAGTGAACGACAGGGTTACCCTGTACCTCAAGGTCATTCCCTCACCCCCCCGGCCTCATCCCCGGCCCTAGCCCCATTTGCCAGAGAACACCAGAATTGGCAGGTTCACCATCTCACAGATGAGAGCAGGTTCACACTGAGCACATGTGACAGACGTGAAAGAGTCTGGAGACGCCGTGGCGAACGTTATGCTGCCTGCAACATCATCCAGCACCGGTTTGGCTTTCGTTCATCGAGATCCGCGATGTGTGATTTAAGTGTTCCCTTCATTTCTTTTGAGTAGTGTGTATACCTGCCAGGCTGCCATGGCAACCATACATCTGACATGAGCTGTTGGAAGGACAAACGGGCAGGAAAGAAATAAAATGATACTCTGTAATGATCAATTAAAATTCCATTCCTTTATTGTACCGTATTAAACAGATCCAATCTGGATTAAAGAGTAAAGGAGAAGAGGTATGGGGGGGGGGGGTGTCAAACTCCCAACCCATCCCCTTAGTGTGTACTAGAGAGGAGGGTAGAGAAGGGGGGTCTACAGCATCTTTGTGGTGGTCTTATGTGCTCCATGGTGGATCAACAGATAGTGGCTGTGGCGTACCACCATAACCACTTTTCCAAAGGAGGTCAATGAAGGTCTCTGGACGCAACATTATTATTATTATTATTATTATTATTATTGTTTTTAGAGACCTAAATACCTGCCAGCCACTTTCCAAGCCCTACCTTATGGGAGACATGCAATGAGGTCCCCGTATACTGTGTATTTACATTAAATAAGATTAATTTACATTAAAACAATACAACGATCAGTACTCTTGGTTCATCTGCCAGGTGAATGGTGTGTGTGTGGGGGGGGGGGGGTGGTGCAGAGCATGCTGGGTAAGTCATGTGACTGCTGTAAACTAAGACCTGGGCTCCTGATGGGTTGGAGACATGGGATTTTCTTTCAGGACTTTTCGGATGTCAGCACGCAGTCGAAAGAGGCCGACAGCACCTTGCAGATGGCCTGGGCGTGGTCCTGCAGAGAGGCGGAGGAGAAGAGAGACGTTTCATCATGTGGCACCAAGCCCTGGCAGCACATCACCCCCACCCTCATTCACCTCCACTGGCTCCCGGTCAAGTCCCGCATCACATACAAAATCCTCTTCCTCACCTACAAATCCCTCCATGCCTGCGCCCCCCAGTACCTAACTGACCTCCTCCCCCAGCATACCCCTTCCCGGAACCTGCGGTCCGCAGACATGGGCCTGCTATCCACCCCCCGCACCAAGTTATTATTATTATTATTATTATTAGAGGCTGTGATCCAAAACAACTGACGGTCCACTGTAGGGATGGGAATCCAGAACCGGTTCCAGTTGAAAACTGGTAACAACTTGTTCCGATGCGTCGGAATCGTACGCCTCCGAGGTTATCGATCTCGACATGTTTTAACGCAGCACTGACAGTTGTAAGAGCGTCTGAACATTCCAATTCTAAAAATGTCAGAGCAGGTCATTGCAAAATGTTATGGTTGCGGCTTGAACGGTACTCGAGGGTATTATTGGTAAATGGTCAATGGACTGCACTTATATAGCGCCTTTATCCAAAGCGCTTTACAACGGCCTCATTCACCCATTCACACACCAATGGCAGCAAGCTACCATGCAAGGCGCCGGCCCGCTCACTGGGAGCAATTTGGGGGTTCAGTGTCTTGCCCAAGGACACTTCGACATGTGGCCAACCGGGGCTTGAACCGCCGATCTGCCCGACCTTGCGATCATTAGACGCCGGCTCTACCTCCTGCTCCACAGCCGCCCCAACACGTATTATTCAACAGGTAATAATCATAGTTATACATTCATTGAATTAACGTTAATCTGAATGAATTTTAAAAGATGAAAATGGCTACGTTAGTTAACGAGTATCTACTGTCAACGTCACTAAAGTTAGCCACAGAAATCAAGCTAACGTGAGCACAAAACACACACACTCACCGCGCTGCTGCACTGGTAAACCCAGATGCTGCACCCCTGCTGCTTGGCGTCGGTGGTCTTCAAGGCCAGGAGGTTCTTCCCGGCCCCCAGGCCGTCGTCGTAGCAGAGCATCCGGACGATCAGGTAGAGAGGGTGGCGGTGCAGCACGTCCTACGGAGGCGGAGCCACGGGTTCATACACACAACACTTAAAAAAACATGCCTATGAAACGTGACACCTCCTAATTTAATACTCATTCAAAAGTATATTACCAGTAACATGTTGATTGAAACACCTCCGGACTTCTTATTTTCTCCCTTTTTCCTTACTTTTTTTCTTTTCCTTTTCATATTTTTACCCATCTGTTTCTTTACTCTTTGTTTTATCATAAGATGTAGATATGATGTGTCCATGTCTATGCTGAAACCCAATAAAAACTTCTTTTTGTGGTCTGTGGTGCAGAACTGTGACAAAAGAGCAGGAACAGATGAACCTGTCATGGGCACGGGCGCGGCATGCTGCCAAGGGCCGAACACAATGGAGAGAGCTTGCTGAAGCCTTACGTCCCAGAGGGGATGAAGAGGCGTAAGTAATGTGGTCTGTCAAAATGTTCATTTTTACTCACTGTAGCTCACAATGTGGGTAAGATATGTCAAATTATAAATCATTATGTAGTTTCACTTGCTGATTTGCAGTACAAAAAGGGCAAATTGCCTGGCCCTGAATAGGTCATTTGCTCTGATTAACTGATATGTAATTGAAGGAGTGAGTACTATTTCACACAGAAGCAAAGTCGCTCTGTGGCGACCCCCGGGGTAGACGGCCTCGAGCCCCGATCTCACGCTTCCCAACCGGCCGCGCTAACCGCACAGGAGTTAACGCTAGCCCCTGGGGGTTGGCCGCACACTCACACATTGGTCCATGGAGGCCACCTTGACTCCATACTTGGACACCACCAGCACCAGCTCCTCCTCCCCGGGGACAAACGGCAGCTTTCCATCTTGCTTCGAAAGGGAAACAACCGACAGGAAGTGTGTTTAATCAGTGTGACTGATAGCGTGAACGGTCGTATCGCTCAATTCAGTCCGCATCAAAAGGAGCGGTAGGCCTAAACACGACGATATCATCCTCCGCTTTTCACGCTGATACCATCCGCCGCTTTTAACAGCACTGTTCCGCATCAAGGGGCGGGATGTCATTTGATCTTTTTAGATATATTATTTCCATACGCACTATGAAAGGTGAGTTGAACAGCGGGGGGGGGGGGGGTCCACAGACTCTGTGGTCATGTCCCCCACCCCATACCCCACCCTTCCAGCACCTATATGTCTATGTGTCTGTGTCTATATGAATGGGTGTGTTCTAGGGGGGTCGTTCCTGGTTCTTACTTGAGCAGAGTCGATGTAGTTGATGAGGTCCAGAGGCTCCTGGAGGGTCTTACTCATGTCAAACTGCAGCTTCTCGATGGCTCCCACATACCTCACCCTGAACTCAGCACAGCTGTCTGAGGCGCTGTTACCTACAGGCCAGGTGTTCAGCTGTCAATCATCAGTCAAAAGCACTGAGGAAACTTGATGTGTCAACAGGTAGGATACTGCCATCGTCCAACTCAATGTTTCCATGTCGATTTAATACTTATGAGTATTGAAAGCAATTCAGTAATGCAGACTTGTAAAATTAGACCTGGCTATAGGACTGGTCCTATATGGTATACGTTATTGTAAAAAAAAATATTGTTATTGTTATATTTTATGATCAACAATATCAGGGTATATACAGGAATCTTGAGGTTAATTTCAATACCTTTCTAAGACTTTTTAAAGACCGTGTCAATATTTTTCCAGACCTCACCGCCACTTCAAGCTGTAACCGTTTACATCAGTGACACCTTTAACTTAACAGTTTTAGTTTGCAATAGACTAGACCACTATCATACAACAGACTTTCCGGTTCATCTTTGTTTTTTAATAAAACTAATAAATTCACGAACTTCACGACTCAAACTCTTTGGACAGAGTCTAATTCAGAAAAATACCAACAAAATTCAAGACCTCATAAAATCATGATAAGACTTTTTAATACTTATTAAGGGTCTTGATTTTCCCAAAATTGATTTATCAACTTTTAATACTTTTCAAGACACCGCGGATACCCTGAATATGAAAAGACATAATATGGAGCGTTAAACAAAGGGAGGTCCTTTCAGAGGATGCAGCCGTGGTGGGTGTTCTGACCTGAGCTCTTGGTGGAGTCTGTGTCGAGGCTGGCTACCGTGCTGGACCTGGAGAGACCTCCGAGACTGGAGTCTACAGACTGAGACAGGAATCACAATCAGAACTGCTTTTATCCCATCTCACTGTACAAGTACACAACAGTCAAATTCTTTAGCTTTGGTTCCCTCAACATTGGCACTGCAGCATTCAGATACAAAAAAAACATTAACGTAACGTCAATAAATAACGCTATATTGATAAAGTCATGAAGTGATGGTTTTACATTGGCTTCAATAGTGCAAAACAATGTGATGAACAATGTGATGAACAATGTGATGATAACAGCCACGGTTAGTCAAGTGAAGTCAGTCAACTCCATTTAGGAGTGTTACAGATAGAAATACAGTAGTATTAGAGTATATAGAGTTCTATCAGAAATGTCATCAGAGGGAGCAGCTGTGCAGTGGCGGCTGTGGCGCAGGAGGTAGAGCCGCCGTCTAATGATCGCAAGGTTGGCAGATCGGCGGTTCGAGCCCCGACTGGCCACATGTCGAAGTGTCCTTGGGCACTGAACACTGAACCCCAAATTGCTCCCAGTGAGCGGGCCGGCGCCTTGCATGGTAGCTTGGCCGCCATTGGTGTGTGAATATGTGTGCGAATGGGTGAATGAGAGGCCGTTGTAAAGCGTTTTGGATAAAGGCGCTATATAAGTCAGTCCATGCAAATGAAGAGCAATTTCTTTCTACTTCACTAGATCAACTCTTCTACTAAAAACATCTGTATTCATTATCCACAACACTGCCTTACCAGCTGCCATACAGTATGGATGGGTACTTTATCCAGAGCTTTTTAGCATTGGAATCTGGTGTAATCGGCAGGGCCCAGTTGTTCAGAATGATCCCGATTCTTTTTTGCTATCCAGGATCAGATCTATCTGTCTGATTTTGAGTCGTATAGGGGAAATCAGCCAGCTCCATCTGATCCTGGATAGCAAAAAAGAATCGGGATCATTCTGATCCAGATTAAACGTTTTGAACAACTGGATCCCAGGGTATGAACTTTGAACTGGGGACCTCTCGCATGGATGCCACAGATATAAACCGTTAGACCACGAGGATGTCCTTGTGGTAGAGGAGGGCTACATATCTGGGCTTGAGACGCCGCAGGCAAGGATGACCTCACCACGAGAGCGTGGTTCCAGATCACCTCCGCCCGCCACACGGCTCACCTTGCTCTTGGTGCTGATCTCACTGCTCTGAGAGCTGCTGCTGCTGTGACGCTTTTTCACCTTCCGGAACATTCTTCACCATGACGCCAGTAGCCCTCCAGACCAGCCCCCCCGCCCTAACCCTGTAGGCAAGGACAGTCTAGGAAAGACAACAGAGTCGGTCAGTGTCTTGCTATGTCAGTCACAATAACATTGACAAAGGGAATCTTGATAGAACCCTGTGAAGCCATCAGTATTCTAGTGTAGACAATGAGGGCATACAGGAAGATACTGCATAGGGCAGGCCTATTCTATTCGACCCCACTACCAATTGGTTTATGTAAATATCTGATGTGTGCATTATTACATTTACAGATGTTACAGCACAAAATTATGAATTCAGATGATCAATGTTGGATATTCTGATCAACAAAAGAGTTGACGTGCATACCTAGTGTGTTGCATTTGACATCTATTATGTCATTTATAGTAGAACAAAACATAATGTGATGACATTGGATTATCAATACGTTATGTATCTTCTGGGCACGGTATTTCATTTTTGGGGGGTGTATTTAGGATCAACAGGTTACGGCCCTGGCTCACTGGTCGCTTGTCGCACTCATATCCCCGGTTCCGGACCGAGCAGGTCAATGAAAGGTCAATGAAAGCCTATTGTCCCACATGTGTAAATGAACCCATTGATGCCGCGTGTAACGGAAACTCGTTGCTATGAGAAACAAACGCAGCCACCCACACCCCGCACCCCGCACCCTCTTCTCCTGCTCCAGTCGCGCTCAGAAAGGTGGAAAATGCTTAGTATCTCTTTTCAAGAAAGTGGCAAACTTGCAAAACGCACAAACACACCGGGCATACCTCTGTTCGGAACTTTGTTCCACGTCAGTTCACGGCTGTATCGTGGTGTTATTTCATCAGAGGAGCTAAGCGGGTTGAGGCTGGTTCAGTGTTTGGGGCGAGACTCGTGTTGACACTTCACTTCCTCTACGGCTCCACCCAATATTAAAGGGGACGCGACAAAGTCACTACAATGTTTTTACTGTCAGCATTGTGTAGTACGCATATCGCAGATATCATTCATGCACAATTGAAGGCATTCAATGTATACTACCACATAATATCATACGACTTTCACACTTGGACTTGTGTGAAACATGACGTCTTTTCCCGCGCTAGTCGCGAGTGACTGTATTACACAGCGATGCGCGCGGGAAGTCTGCGCAGTAACACATGAAACCACATCCATTAATAATACTTTGTTTCAAATGAATTCTTGGTGACACAATTCTTGACATGACCAACGTGTGTAGTGAGACCGTGTTTGTACGTTGCTTAAGCGCTAAATAGATAGACATAGTATATGGACCTACAGTAAATACCAATAATATTGGTATTTGGCAATATGAAATTAAACATTCAAACACGCCACCGGACAATTCAGAAGAAAAAAACACACACATTTTTTTCTTAACCTTTGATAGGGTGGGCAAGACGCACGTATATATGGAAGAATATATGAATACAACATAATACACGGTGATATTTTGAGGGTGTGTCCTCTAGCCGGAAGTTCAACAAGCACGTAGGGGGGCAGACGAATGAATGGGGAAACATCAACAGACACAGACCTTTGCCTGGAACGATTGCGCTACTAGACTATAACTGATACACACTACACTTCAGCATGGCTGCAAAACGTAAAGCAGATGTATCGGTGCCCGCAGAGGAAAGCGACCAGCTCCTTATTCGACCACTGTGAGTAGCTTGCATGCCCAGAGTTATCAGGAATGTGCAGCCAGATTAGCTATTCATGGTTGTGATTATGCAATGATGTGATGAGATAGCCTGCAAGTGTGCCAGATACTACCTCATTTCTATATGTAGGTTTACTAGGTTATAACTGAGGCTCTGTTTCCAGGGGTGCTGGACAGGAGGTCGGCAGATCATGCATCATCTTGGAATTCAAAGGAAGGAAAATCATGGTCTGTTTTCATGTCCCTTTCCTGCATGCAGTGTATAATCCATCATCCATCCCATTTATGTCTGCCTGTGATGTTTGTGCAAAACGAGGGGAGATCTCTTTGATCACGTTGACAATACAGCCATGCATATGGTTTTTGGTCTTTTGTGATCAAGTAACCAGAGAGAAGGCTGATAGTGTTTGCCACAGATGGAAGCTACAGTACATATAATGCTGTGTGTCTGTTTCATGGCTGTTTGTGACTGTGTTTCATGGCTGTTTGTGACTGTGTTTCATGGCTCTGTGTGACTGTGCTTCATGGCTCTGTGTGACTGTGCTTCATGGCTGTGTGTGACTGTGTTTCATGGCTGTGTGACTGTGTTTCATGGCTGTGTGACTGTGTTCCATGGCTCTGTGTGACTGTGCTTCATGGCTGTGTGTGACTGTGTTTCATGGCTGTGTGTGACTGTGTTCCATGGCTCTGTGTGACAGTGTTTTCATGGCTGTGTGACTGTGTTTCATGGCTGTGTGTGACTGTGTTCCATGGCTGTGTGACTGTGTTTCATGGCTGTGTGTGACTGTGTTCCATGGCTGTGTGACTGTGTTTCATGGCTGTGTGTGACTGTGTTTCATGGCTGTGTGACTGTGCTTCATGGCTGTGTGTCACTGTGTTTCATGGCTGTGTGTGACTGTGTTTCATGGCTGTGTGACTGTGCTTCATGGCTGTGTGTCACTGTGTTTCATGGCTCTGTGTGACTGTGTTCCATGGCTGTGTGACTGTGTTTCATGGCTGTGTGTGACTGTGTTTCATGGCTGTGTGACTGTGCTTCATGGCTGTGTGTCACTGTGTTTCATGGCTCTGTGTGACTGTGTTTCATGGCTGTGTGACTGTGTTTCATGGCTGTGTGTGACTGTGTTTCATGGCTGTGTGACTGTGCTTCATGGCTGTGTGTCACTGTGTTTCATGGCTTGTGTGACTGTGCTTCATGGCTTGTGTGACTGTGTTTCATGGCTCTGTGTGACTGTGCTTCGTGGCTCTATGTGAATGTGACTGTGCTTCATGGCTCTGTGTGACTGTGTTTCATGGCTCTGTGTGACTGTGCTTCATGGCTGTGTGTCACTGTGTTTCATGGCTCTGTGTGACTGTGCTTCATGGCTGTGTGTGACTGTGTTTCATGGCTGTGTGACTGTGTTTCATGGCTCTGTGTGACTGTGCTTCATGGCTGTGTGTGACTGTGTTTCATGGCTGTGTGACTGTGTTTCATGGCTTGTGTCACTGTGCTTCATGGCTCTGTGTGACTGTGCTTCATGGCTGTGTGACTGTGTTTCATGGCTGTGTGTGACTGTGTTTCATGGCTGTGTGACTGTGTTTCATGGCTCTGTGTGACTGTGTTTCATGGCTGTGTGTGACTGTGTTTCATGGCTGTGTGACTGTGTTTCATGGCTGTGTGTGACTGTGTTTCATGGCTGTGTGACTGTGTTTCATGGCTCTGTGTGACTGTGTTTCATGGTTCTGTGTGACTGTGTTTCATGGCTGTGTGACTGTGTTTCATGGCTCTGTGTGACTGTGTTTCATGGCTGTGTGTGACTGTGTTTCATGGCTGTGTGTGACTGTGTTTCATGGCTGTGTGTGACTGTGTTTCATGGCTGTGTGACTGTGTTTCATGGCTCTGTGTGACTGTGTTTCATGGCTCTGTGTGACTGTGTTTCATGGCTCTGTGTGACTGCTTCATGGCTCTGTGTGACTGTGTTTCATGGCTGTGTGACTGTGTTTCATGGCTGTGTGTGACTGTGTTTCATGGCTCTGTGTGACTGTGTTTCATGGCTCTGTGTTTCATGGCTCCGCAGCTGGACTGTGGCATCCACCCTGGCTTGGAGGGCATGGACGCACTTCCTTACATCGACTTGATCGACCCAGCCGAGATAGACCTGCTCCTCATCAGCCAGTGAGTTCCACACACACACACACACACACACACACACACACACACACACACACACACACACACACACACACAGGCTCTGTGTTTGATTTACACACACACACACACACACACACACACACACACACACACACACACACAGAGCAGAGAGTGTGGATTGTTGACCAACGCCATCTCACTTTTGCAGCTTCCATCTGGACCACTGTGGTGCGTTGCCGTGGTTCCTCCAGAAGACCAGCTTCAAAGGCAGAACATTCATGACCCACGCCACCAAAGCCATCTACCGCTGGCTTCTGTCTGATTATGTCAAAGTCAGGTAGGCAACACTCAGAGTAGCTGTGTGAAGGTCAGGGTCCTCTCATATCATGGTACGAGGGTCCTCTCATTGGTCGTATTGATCAATCTGTAATTCAAGATGAAACAAAAAAGTATCAAGCATACAGTGGGGTAAATAGATTGTATCGCTTTATTGCACATAGCTTTTTTTTATGGATTGGAATGTTCAAAATAGTGAAAATACCCCCGCTCATCCGTTACCAGACTTAGCTGAGGTGCTGGAGCTAAAGAGTATAAAATAGAGTGAAAAAAAACATCCACGCACTCAAATCTGTGCAAAAATCATTAATTTGTTGCAAGCTTTCGTTCATAGAATGCTTTAGTTCTATGTGAGCTTTAGTTCACATAATGACCTAAAGCTTGCTATAAATTAATGATTTTTGCACAGATTTGAGTGTGGGGATGCTGCTTTTTTCACTCTATGGATTGGAATGTTACCATTTATTAGCTGTGTAGTTTTATTGAGTTAATACCCATGTCTGGTCTAATTTTCATGTGAATTGCTGCAATGGAAATATGTTGAATTAAACAATTGTTGATGTGTTGAATACTTATTTCCCCCACTGCACCTTGAATGCATTGGAATGTATCACGCTGACGTAGGATTGCATGGTACAATGCATTGAAAATATGGCTCTTATGCTTTACCCCAAAGCCAATCAGGCAATCAGCCTCGCTGCACTGTTTAATGCTGTGTGTCTGTCTCTGTCTCAGTAACATCTCTGCAGACGACATGCTGTACACAGAGACAGACCTGGAGGAGAGCATGGACAAGATCGAGACCATCAACTTCCATGAAGTGAAGGAGGTCGCTGGCATCAAGTTCTGGTGCTACCACGCCGGCCACGTGCTCGGGGCGGCCATGTTCATGATTGAGATAGCCGGGGTCAAGGTACGCGGCGGA
>NC_137674.1:49758189-49823189 GCF_963989245.1 Nansenia antarctica | reverse complement strand
AAGGAGATCAGGGAAAAATTCAACTTAAATTGGAATCTAAAGTGACTAGTGACTAGACACGTATCAGGACTGTATTGGGCAAATTATGATAAGATTAACCAATAATTATTAAAAGACATACATCGTTGGTCCAACCTAACACTGGATTTTAGCTCTAAGATTGAATTAGTAAGAATGAATGTATTACCCAGACTTCCAAGCATTGCCAATAGAGATACCTCAAACACAATTTACATCATGGGACAGGATGATCTCTATATTCATATGGGGGGGGGGGGGGGGGGGGGAGAGGCCTAGAGTGAGATTCAGAACTCTCCAGTTAAAGAGGGAGAAGGGGGGCTTGAGTCTGCCGAACCTGAAAGAATACTTCCACGCGGCCCAGTTGAAATATGTAAATTGTTGGTGTAAACCGGATTATGGAGCAAAATGGAAAGAAATGGAAAAATCATTTGGAATGTGCCCGATACAGAGTATCATAGGAAATAGGGAAACATTTAAGAAGGTTAGGAATCAAATGGATTTGATCACAAAATGTACCCTGGAATTATGGTTCTGAATACTCAGACACAACAAGGCGGACAATGACGCAAATGTATTGAAATGGGCTTTTGATAGCAATTTTAAACCAGCTGGGCGCGGTGGGGGATTCGGACAGTGGGCGGATAAAGGCATCACGGCATGGTGCCCGCTGGTGGATAAGGGGAAGGTAGTGAGTTTTCAGGACTTGAAAACTACACATGACCTGGATTGGCGGGAATTCTACAAATATCTTCAGATGCGGGATTATTATGAGAAACGGATTGGACAGGAACTCTCCCTAGAAGTGAATGAAGTGGTACAAGTTATGATTGATGCTTGTAAAGGGAAGCGGGTCAGGGCTATAACTATATTGTACAAGGCATTGATGAGTGGCAAAATCACAACAGGGTATATAAAAGAAAAATGAGAAATGGAATTTGGTATGGAAATATCTGAAGATGATTGGGATAATATGTGGAAAAAACTTCAGGCATCAACCTGTTCACGAGCGAGGAGAGAGTTGTCCTGGAAAAATCTGGTACGGTTCTTTATCACGCCCAAAATATCAAATAACTATTCTGATACAAGGAAGCCATGTTGGAGGAATTGTGGGTTATCTGAGGCTAACCATGCCTCTATATATATATCTATATATACTGTATATCTATATACCTCTATATTCTGGAATTGCCACAAAATAACAGGGTTTTGGGGAATGATACATGGGTTAACACAAGAAATTCTGGGTTACAGAATTTCCTATGAACCACAAGCTGTAACTACACAGAGAATGAGATACAGGCTGGGGACTCTTATCTATTTAAGATACTCATGGTTGCTGGGAAAAAGGCTATCACTAGGAAATGGGGTACGGTAGTCTTACCTACTCAGGCCCATTGGGTAGACACAGTGGGGGAAATTCTTGTTATGGAAAGACTGACTCACAGGTTATGACATTTAGGACCACAGATGGACAGCAAATGGATGAAGTGGACTTTATGGCAATTGACACAGACTTGAGACATGACAGCAGTAGCTTTTTCTTTTCTTTTTAATGTTTTTTCTTTTGGTGGTTGTTGTTGATGATGACTTGTTGTATTATTGTTCTTATTGTTGAATAAAAAGAAAATTGCAACCAAAAAAAGAAGTATTTTTAGCACTTTATTTATCTATTTTTAAAAAAGTATCCGAGCAGGAAAAGACAGGGCTTTGGTCCACCTTTCACCAGCCGCTGTCACAAATTCATCATTTGAAAATGGCGTCAAAGCGTTACAATGTGGTTTTGAATCCCACGTTAAAACCGTAAACCGCTGTTAAATCTGGGGACGGTTTAACGGTATCAAAAATAGGAAACCGCCCCGACCCTGTACCTTGATGGCTTATTCACTCTGCTAGAATGGCTTTCAGAATCACTAACATCAGGATCATAGTACTAATCCAAGGTGAATGAATGTGTGTTCTTTTCCTGTTCTCCAGACTACACTGACCTGGCTATGAGCACAGTGAAACAGACTCAGGCCATTCCATTCTCTGGACCCTACTCTCTGCTCGTCTGCCAACTCAGGAACCTCACAGGTATTGTGGAAAGGGCTGCTCTCTGTTTGTGTGTGGAAGCACTTCATGTATAACTGATGTATGTCCTTCCTGCTTGATGGTTTATATGTATTTATTTGTCAGGGACCATGCACAAGAGATGCACAATAAGATCACATTTTATACAACAACACATAGGTTTGAATTATTCTTTGTTTGATGTTGTATGTTGTCTGTCTGTCTCTCCTCTCCTAGGGGATGTGGAGGAGCTGGACACCACAGAGAAGTCCACCCTGAAGATCTTCAAGAACATCACTCTGGTACACGAGGTCGGCATGGTGCTGCTGGAGGTGAGACGGCAGTCCAGTCCAGTCCAGTCCAGTCCAGTCCAGTCCAGTCCAGTCCAGTCCAGTCCAGTAAAACGGCTCTGTATTGTCTATTCTGTCTGCCCTCCACTAGTGGCTCGCCAACCCGTTGAACGACATGTACGCTGACGCCGTCACCACGGTGGTGCTGGAGGTCCAGTCAAATCCCAGAGCTCAGAAAGGTTGGCCCGTTATCATTGACTTGAATAAGCCGCTTTTTTTGGACGCTCTCTTTGCAATCTTTTGAGACTGTTAGCAAGATATATAATAAATAAATAATAAAATACTTTTAGTTGCTCAGGTAAGACGGCACCTGGTTAATTAAGAAGGCACCTATTAGTGTGTTCCGATGAATGCTGACTGAAACTGTTTAATCATTATAATAATCTATAATCATTGACAGCTATGGAGACTCAGAGTACAGCAGTGGACATGGATGTTTACCAGGCCAGGTTGGAAGTCATGTTGCAGTAAGTACAAGTTCTATCTAGTACTTCAACGATAATAATAATAATAATAATAACTTTAATTTATATAGTGCCTTTCAAAAACCAAAGGACGCTTTACAAGGGAATGAACGGACAGACAAAACAGAAAACAAACAAAGCAAAAACTGAAACAATGACTAGGGGCCAAAGGCCTTGGAGAACAGATGTGTTCGATAACAAATAAAGGAAATCAAAGTTAGTAATCTGTGTGAATTCCACAGGGACATGTTCGGAGAGGACTGTGTGGATTTACAAGACGGTAGAAATCTCACTGTGACAGTGGACGGGAAGACTGCACTTATTTGCTTGGAGACAAGAGTAAGTAACGGCAACTTCTACAGTAAATGACGCATTGATATCAATTAGAAATAGCCCTAAATAGTTTTTTGCATTTGCTTGTGACAAGGCACTGTGATTACCATACCATACCATACGTTCAATGCATTTCTATGACATGCAATAGATAAAGCTATAGGTGCTGCTTCCCTTCAGAATCGCTTGTATTTAAGTACACAAGAGTAAAATTCTTTGGTTTTGATTTCTCAACATTGACATTGCCGCATTCAGATGCAAAAACACAATAATAATAATAAGTAAAACAAGTAACGCTACATTGATAAAGTAATAAAGTGGTGGTTTTACAGTGGCTTCAATAGTGCAAAAATGCTGTCCAAGGTACGGTGATATGAAATGCAATATAATACAAGACAGTACAGTAGTAAATGAGTCCAATGGTGTTCAATAATTCAGTAGTGTGCAGTAGTTATAATACTGTAACATGTTCATGTAGTTCCAGTATGTTAGCTTTGCTAACAGGCTATATCTCCTCTCTCCCCCACACAAGACTGTGTCTTATGAAGATGACAGCACAGAAGACGAGTCTCTGAAGGAGATGGTGGAGCTGGCTGTGCAGCGTCTATACGACGCCTTCAACCCCATCATATGAGGGGTCATACACTTCAACCATCATATGAGGGGTCATACACTTCAACCATCATATGAGGGGTCATACACTTCAACCATCATATGAGGGGTCATACACTCCAACCATCATATGAGGGGTCATACACTTCAACCATCATATGAGGGGTCATACACTTCAACCATCATATGAGGGGTCATACACTTCAACCATCATATGAGGGGTCATACACTTCAACCATCATATGAAGGGTCATACACTTCAACCAAGGTCAGGGGATGGGGGTCATTCTGCAGCTACCTGGGTGGTGATACAGGCTGGAACAAACCACATGCCACCTGGATGAATATAGACTCAAGAGTGAAGAGAAGCTGACAGAATCAGCTGCTTTGTCATCAGATGGATGGACTATGCCCACTACTGTAGATCATGGGTTCTCAAATGCACTGATCTGTCTGGACATTTTGTACTTTTTAATTGTTTGTATCTAGATTTGTTTGTATAGATTGTATATGTCAATGTATGTGTAATGGAAAATGTAGTTCTTTACTGGTTTTCTAATTTCAAGTAGGTTTCTATTGATCATCATGCTATCAAGAGCCTTAGTGGTCAGAGGTGTTTGGAATGTTTTAGTGTGTTTATTTTAACTCTGTAATATGCCAGTTTTCTTTTTGTTACCAATCATAGCAGCTGATATGGAAAAATGTAAATGAAAAATATACATAATAAATGGCATTTGATTCAACAAATAAGTAATAAACATCAGTAAAGAATATTTACATTTCATGACTCCTCAAACACACAATAGGGTGTAACTGCAGACGGAAGTTGCAGTATCCGTTCACACACTGTAGGTGGCGCAATTACACTCTTGCGAAATTTACTGAACCGACTATTGCCGAACTAGTGAAGTATATCTGTTAGCCAGCAATGTCCAAACTAAAGAGCGTTATATGGCCTCAAGTGATCTTATTTGGCGATTCGATCACTCAGGTAAATCCCAAAATATATAGCTAATGAACGCTGTACAATTCATTGACATGGTATGCTTTCTTGACTACATGCTTTCATCATGCCTATAGAGCTACAGCTAGCATAGCTGCATTGGCTAGCTTGTCATGACAGACTGTCATCTCGTTTGTTTCTGATTCTTCAAGTTTTCATTCCAACCCAATGGATGGGGCTCCGAAATCGCCAATAAACTTGCCAGGTGAGTCCTTTCTAATACAGTTGCATGGAATCGATAAACAGTAGCTACGTTTGTATAGGATAGTTGATGAAATGGCCAATGAATGTAAATGGAACTGTGTCGACTACCAGGAAATGCGACGTTGTGAACAGAGGGTTCTCAGGCTACAACTCCAGGTGGGCAAAGATGATCCTGCCTCGCATCATCACCAACCACAACCACATCGCAGCTGTGACCGTCTTCTTTGGAGCCAACGACTGCTCCCTTGAAGGCAAGTCGTGACGTTAGAATGATAAGGTTCTATCTCAATTTTTGGTCAAAATTGAGTTTTTTTACATAATCTGATTCATTAGGTGTTTATTAATGCCTGTGTGGTGTTTTTTTTTTTTTTTAATGTAGACATTTTTAGTTAGTAATTAATAAAATACAAAGATTCCATCTCACAAAACATAATGGAATGTCAAAACTTTGATGCTCAATATCTCTGAACTACCCTAAACCTTATAATTCTAAGCCCACGAAGTGCAACCTGTCAGTGGTCTGTCATTCTAATAGGGTCAGGGTCTGGTCCTTTCCAGATTACAAAGTAATATGAAAGTGTAGATTGTATGCTTTCAAATGATGTGTCATACATTGAAATCTGAAAATAGTTGAAGAATATATGCTTATTTGAATGTTGGTACATCTCAAACTAAATAGCTGAGAAATGCTTTCTGAATCAAAACACATGCAAAACAGCTGCTAGTAGGCTAGTGCTAGAAAGGAACATCGCTACAAACATCTAACTGCATGCATAGCACATCACAACATGCTGATAGAACACCAACATGCTAAAAACACATAACTACACATAACTAGATGATCACTCAGTCCTTGCTTTTGAACACGTCCTAAAACGTAAGTTTGTTTACAAGCCATGTATCACTAACCCAGTAGCCTAGGACAGATGAGACAGTGAATCCAACTCACAAATTATAAGTATTTAGTGATCCTAAAACTGTTGTTTGTTATATCTTCAACACTAACTTTCTTAATATGCAAAAAAGCGGATACTGCATCTCTCTGAGAAGGGGAAAATATGATTATCATATACTATATTTTTATTTTGTTTTCTTGTGTCTTTTTTGGTATGATTTTAGATAAGAACCCACAGCAGTACGTGCCGCTGCAGGAGTACTCAGAGAACTTGAAGGACATCGTCAAACACCTGTCGTCTGTGGGCGTGTCTGCAGACAAAGTCATCTTCATCACCCCCCCTCCTCTCAACGAGCCAGCCTGGGAGAAAGAGTGCTACTTGAAAGGTCAAACACAAAAACACAAACACACTCATTCTCTCTCTCTCTCTCTCTCTCTCTCTCTCTCTCTCTCTCTCTCTCTCTCTCTCTCTCTCTCTCTCTCTCTCTCTCTCTCTCCCCCTCTCTCCCTCTCTCCCTCTCTCCCTCTCTCCCTCCCGTCTAATGTGGACGATGGACTACTATTGTGTGTGGTGCTGTAGTTACAAAGGGCTTATGTGTGCCACACTCACTGTCTCTCACTGTATGTCACATTATAGTTTATTATTATGGTTCATCATACAACAGTTAGTTCGACCAAGTCGTTTGATTGGACAAGAGGCATTCCATGAGTGCTGATATACAGTATAACAGCACCGGGACTTTTAATTATGTATCACTCCGCCGCACAGGTGTTCTATTAAATGACCGTTAATACAAAGTAGCTAGCCTGCGGATGTTTGTGTTCGGGTTACTAGGCAACAGTCCAGTTGTGTCCGAGTACCGAAGACGATCACAGCCGCTGATATTCAGTATAACAGCACGACCTTGAGTGTGATATTGCTTCATTATTATGGTTCATTATTATGGTTCATTATTATGGTGTTAAAGCTATAAACAGGGTTCCACGCTGGTCTTAAAAAGCCTTAAAGTCTAAAATCCAGCAACCCTAATGTATAAGGCCTAAAAAGGTCCCAAATGTCAGCTATTTGGTCTAAAAATGAGGTGCTAAGTCTTAAAAAAGAGATCCTGCAAGGAAATCAGTCCGACCACATCTATTTAAAAATTAATCAAGCTGGAACCATAAAAAAGCCAATTCGCTTCCCTTTTTTGTCTGTATGGCAGTGAAATCCCTAATTTCATCATCTCGAGGATGACAAAAAGCTATCATATGGTGTCGCGAATAGGTAAAAAAAAGAGGTCTTAAAAGGTCTTCAATTTGACGTGTTGAATCTTGTAGGAACCCTGTATAAAGGGTTTTGTGTCTCTTTTCCCTCCCGTGTTTCCTCGGTCCTTACAGGTGTTCCTCTGAACCGTCTCAACGCGGATGCAGGGCAGTACGCCCAGAGCTGTGTGCAGACTGCTAGGCAGTGCGGGGCGGATGTGCTGGACCTCTGGACCCTCATGCTGACAGACGGACAGGTGGGATTTCCCCTTGCAGATACTGCAAGTGTAGCAGTGTTCCCTTAGATTATGCACACAGGGAATTCCTTTTGAAATGCTAGAGTATGTGTAATTTGTGTAATTGGGTTATTCTGTTATCTGTTGTCGTAAACACTTTTTCATCTAGCCTGTACAGTAAATACAGTGCCCTCCACCATTATTGGCACCCCTGGTAAAGATCAGTAAAAAGGGTTTAATTATTTCGAATAAAACCATGTGTGCCACAATTATTGGCACCCCTGCATTTAATACTTTGTACAACCTCCCTTTGCCAATAAAACCAGAATTGGGTCTTCTCCTGTAACATCTAATAAGGTTGGAGAACACAGAGCAAGGGATCTGAGACTTCCTCTGTACAGAACCTCTCCAGATCATCCAGGGTCCTCCTCTTCAGCTCAGCCCACAGGTTCTCAACGGGGGTTGAGGTCAGGGGACTGAGATGGCTATGGCAGAAGCTTGGTTTTGTGTTCAGTGAACCATTTTGGAATGGAATGGAATGGACTTTATTTGTCATTGCTACAGTACAGGTACAGGCTTTTTGTGTTGATTTGGACATATGTTTTGGATCACTGTCCTGCTGGAAAGTCCAATGACGACCCAGTTTTAGTTTCCTGGCAGAGGCAGCCAGATTCAGATTTAAAATGTCCTGGTATTTCATGGAGTTCATGATGTACCCTATGTACCCTAACAAGGTTCCCAGGGCCTTTGGAGGGAAAAAGCCCCACAACATCACGGAACCTCCATCATACTTAACAGTGTTATCAGGTTCTTTTTGGTATAGCGGCGGCTGTGGCGCAGTTCGAGCCCCGGCTGGCCACATGTTTAAGTGTCCTTGGGCAAGACACTGAACCCCAAATTGCTCCCAGTGAGCGGGCCGGCGCCTTGCATGGTAGCTTGCCGCCATTGGTGTGTGAATGTGTGTGTGTGTGAATGGGTGAATGAGAGGCCGTTGTAAAGCGCTTTGGATAAAGGCGCTATATAAGTGCAGTCCATTTATGTATAGCCATCCTTCTTTTTACGCCAAACCCACCTTGAGTGTTTGTTGCCAAAAAGCTCCATTTTGGTTTCATCTGACCATAGAACACGGTTCCAGTAGCGTTGAGCATACCCCAGGCACATACTGTTGTGTTGAAATGACAGGAAAGACTTTTTTCGGCCATGTAGGCCTGTAACAATTAGGAAATAGTTGTCTAATGGCAATCTCGACTGTGCTCCAACACACCAGCTAGCTGGCTACCAACAAAGAACTTTGTGTTATTGATTGATTGATTGAAAACTTTATTAGAAGATTTGCAGAAGTAGGTACATGACAGTACATATTACATACAAGGTCAACTAACAGGATAAAAACCCAAGAAAGCCACTGGCTTATTTCAATTGGGGTCCTTGATTAGCGACCCTGATAGAACATGAACATGCTAAAAGACTGTCTGGTGTTTGGAACTGTCTGCTACAGTGTTTGTCATTATCTGAATCTCTCCATCTCTCTGCAGGACATGACAGCCTACCTCTCAGATGGCCTGCATCTCTCTGAGAAGGGGAATCAGTTTGTGTCACAGCACCTGTGGAGGTTGCTGGAGAGCCGTGTGGCTGGCCTGCCCCCGATCCTGCCCTACTGGGGAGACGTAGACCCCCAAAACCCTGAGAACAGTCTACTGTGTGACTGACAGCCCACTGGACCAATGAGAGGAGCCTCGTTGCCTTGTTCCCTGTACCCCAGACTCAATGAGAGCAATGGCAGTATTAGTTATCATTCACTAGTGCTAAATGGGGACAAAAACAGCCAATGATAACACGGTTCTGTGTTGCTTGTCAGCCAGCACTTTGCAGTGTGTTGTTAGCAACAAGCCAGTCACTTATATGTACAGAAGTATATAGTATAGTGTCACAACAAGGTGTAGTTTCATAATGAATGGTTCAGCACGTTCTGCAATTACCATGATGTACAGTAAATGATTGCTTGAATAATATGATCTGTGTTTGAAATGTACAAATAAGTTATAGATTTTTGGAATTATTGGTGTTTTCATTGCAAGCACTGAAAGACAAAGACTTGTTTACACATTTATTAGCAGAGGCGTTCATTAATACAGATCGTTGAGTACACCCTGAATTTGAACCAGGACATGGAACTCACTGAGCTCCTACTATGACACAGACATGAACACCTGTCATCAGACCAGGGGCCTCATTTATATAAAAAAAAGTACTTGAACGTCATCTTTGACTTGCACGTAAGCATATTTTTCTAAACGGACGTAAGCATTATTTATAAAACGAGCTGAGCTCGTTTAAAATTGCGTACGTACTAAAGTCTATAAATACCAAATATACTTGAGAATGAGCTTTGTATTTACGCCCTGTGATAGCGGCTCAATTATAGCGGCTGAATTAAGCCAAGTGAGCGGGAGAGGGCAGAGAAGGGTGGCTTCTCGGTAAGTTGCATTTGTAATGTTTGATCATGTCAACCAGTACTCAAGTTGTAAAAGAAAATCAGGGGGGGGGGGGGTGGATTTTATGAGGACAATTTTAGCATCCCCACAGCGTCAGTGACTTGGTAAAAATGTCAGTGCGTGCCCCCCCTCGCCCACAGTATTTTACTCAATATGCGCACAACTAAATGTTGAAATAGCAGTAATACCACGTTCATTGATAAAATGACATATGGGAAGGAAAGGGGGAATGGCAGTTTTAGAAGGGGGATGATTTTGACCGTTTTTATTTCAGGGGGGGATGCCTCAACTTGAGTGCTGATGATGACAACTAACCAGCAAATGCTTATACTGTAGCCTAATAATATAATGGTCTTATTCTAATCAGGTGACATTGAAAATATGGCTGCTCACTCCAAGACACAGGAGAAAAATCAAGTATAATTTAGCGCATTAGGCATGTTGAAGGGGAGATGGCGTTGCCTTGACAGCTCCGGAGGAATATAAAGGAAGACTGAAATACAACCATAAACATCAGTTCCCTTTGAATTAAACTAATTTTCTCGGCTGATAACAACATCGTTAATTTTATTACGAGTCACGTTCACTTCGCATGAATTACACTAGGCAGTGCGGCTCACATGCCTGTAATAACTCTGCATAACCAGTAGGTAATGTGCGTAAGCAAATGAATACTCGACGTAGAGCTACGATCGTTTCCACGGTCAAATTGACTCACGTTGAAATTGTATAAATCACTACGTGGACGTGGTTTTCTACGTACGACACGGGTAAGATCAACATTTGATCTGAGTACTTTCTATAAATGAGGCCCCATGACACTCTGAGCCTCGACCGACAGAGTGGCCGTATCTGATGGGAGACAGCACAATTACCCTATATCTAGCTGCAGAATGCTCTAGACCACACGCACTACATGGTTTTACCCTTCAGCAGAATAAACATATCATAAAATAATCATAAACAAGACTTGTGTTTCTCAGTCGGATCATACTCATCATGGCACAGGTTAGTCCTAGACTCCTAGCTAATTGATTATATCAGTAAGAAGGAGATCCAGCTGATTATGGTGACATTTCCATATAGTACAGTACTACTAACACAAGGAGACATGGGTAAAGCAACATACAGGATCAACTTCAGAAAGGCACTAGCATTTTCTTTATGAGGTTCCTCATATAAAGACTGAACATGACAAATATTAACAAGAAAAAAGAGCAATCATTGCTCCAATAGTCCCTTAGCTTTGACAAATAATTTGATTCGATCTTGAACAATATTGTTGAGACTGGTCAAATTAAATTATATATTGCACAGACATTTGCTTATTTCATACTTGGGATGAAGTCAATTCAAATAATATCATAACCATCATAACTTGGCCATACAAAATAAACACATATAAAAAGGGTTCAAAACATTTCACAACATATGAAACAGAACCACACTCACAACCTCCAGTGAAACCAATAATACTGTAAATGCAGCAGAGACATGTATGTATATGTAAAAATAACAGTGAAATTATAGGCAGGTCTAAAACAGTACAATGATTTAACCCGGTAACATGTCCATTATGTCCTGGTCTGGGCCTCTGTCAACCAATGCCTGAAACAAACCAGTCACCTGACATTTTAACACTACCTTTTGACATCTGAATTGCTTTGTACAACATTATACAACAGTTAGTTCCGACCAAGTAATTTGATTGGACAAGAGGCATTCCATGAGTGCTGATATACAGTATAACAGCACTGGGACTTTTAACTATATGTATCACTCACAGATGTTCTACTAAATGACCGTTAATTAGACGACATGTTTGTGTTCAGGTTACTAGGCAACAGTCCATTTGAAGTTCAGTTGCGGAACTATTTTTTAAATTATTTTTATGATTAAATAAACAAACAAATCATAATCTGTTGTCGCTTATTACTGTTAACTAATAAATCGCGCTGTAGAACTGTTGTATAAAAGCAATATCACACTCGAGGTCGTGCTGTTATACTGAATATCAGCACGGCTGTGATCGTCTTCGGTACTCGGCCTGCGGCCTTGTACCTACGACCGAATCACAGCCGTGCTGATATTCAGTATAACACACTCCCTTGTGATATTGCTTAATTAAGTTTTAGTGGTTTAACGCGTCATTCACAATCAATGGTGTGGCAATACCAAAGTGTTTACCGAACCCTTCACAGATGCAGCGAGAACTGGGACAAAACAGTATAGTGACATGACGTGATGGTAAGTTCTAGGTATGACACATTTACAGGTTTCCGAATAAATGCTATATCAGAAATAAAAAGGCAAACAACAATAAACAATGAAAATGAACTGAAAGGAAACATAACAAACATGTCGAACAACACGGGTATATCACTTCTGACCTTAACATGACTCCACATCTTATCAACATAACACACTTGAATCTGCTTTGAATCATGAAGCTAAAAAGGCACAAAAAAAGGATTTGTGCGTGTGTGATTATGACTGTGTAGATATGATGTATGCATCTATATGTAGGTATCTATCCATCTACAAAAATGTGGATGCATTTTCACATTCCCTTTCCGTGTGTGTGTGTGTGTGTCAGACTGGGATTGGGCTCTCTCCCTCAGCACTCTGTCTCTTTACTGTCCACGCAGGCCTGTCTCTTGAGCCGGTGCTTATCGCGGGCTGGAGTGCTCTGTTCCGTTAAATCCTCGTAGGATGATTTGAGGACGGAGGACCCTCCGTGGGGGAAGTCCTCCCCCAGCGCCTCCTCTGCCTCCCCCAGGTGAGAGTCGGTGCTGGGGTCCTCCTGTATAGTGGCCATTCGCGGCCCCTCCGTCTTGGGGCCCGCCCCTGCGCTGGCCGGGGCAGGTGCGCAGCTCGGGCCGGGGGCCGGGGTACTGGTGCTGCCCTGGAACGGGGGGGCGGCGGAGAAGGAGGGAGGCAGAGGCTGCTTGACGATGCGTATGGACGCAGAGTCGAAGTTGTTCAGGATCTCCGCGTTCTGAAGGAGAGAGGAGGGGGAGAGGCGGTCAGGGGGGTGTGGCTCCGGGGCCTACAGCTGTAGCCGACAGACGACAGGGTCCATTCCATTTGGCACTCAACTAATTCACGGATTGAAACAAACACTATGAAAAGAATACCTTTTCCCGAGTTGATGACTCAAATTTGGATTCGTGTTGCCAAAAGACAAAGTCTCAATTAACCGTGCTGATTATGCACTTAAGAGTATTTATTTTCCAAATTAATTGGCTGGGTTTAAATGGAATTGTCTTGTTAAACACTAGGACCGAATGACTCACTGCACAGTTAGTATACAACTACAACAACAACAACCACAACAACATCCTCATCCTCTGACACACTGGCTACACACCGTCTCACCAAGACAAACGGTGCCCTCCTCAACCTCACACACCTCGCTCCCCCCACCCCCCCCCCGCCCCCTGTGACACACACCGACCGTGCACCCTGGACCCCGCCCACACCCCTCACACACACTCACCTGTCGGCGGAGCTCTACTAAACACTTCCACCATCTGCTGCAGTTCCGTGTGGGGGGGAGGGGCAAACAGTGACGGACAGGTCATTCAACTGGAGCCAGAAGCTCGTCCCCAGCACAGTGGGCTAGCTCATGCTTGCGCCAGGCTACGCTAAGATAAACTACCCCAGTGGTTTTCCAACTTTCGGTGCCCCCCGAGGCAGACCAAAGGGCGAGCCGAAATATCAAGGCACACCTGTATTCATATCCTTGCAAAACAGCCTCTATAACACGTGATATTTGTTTCTTTTATCGTTTATTTATTGGAAGGATCCCCAATAGATAGCTATACCCATAGGCGTGAGCTACTTTAAGTGAAGTGATATCACTTGTAGGAGCCATGAATGTGGTTTATTGTGAGTTTATATTTTTGGCTTATTTTGATTGGTTTTGTTATTGCTTCGATCACGGTACTGAGAACCTTCCGGAAGTCACATGGTTGTTTGTGATTTTATAGAGAGGGCCACCGACTAGCACGAGGTGGTGTTGGGTTAGGGGTTGAGGGCAGGAGGGCGTAGCGCATAAGGAACTTACACTGGGGTGGTACAGGGACTTGGTGTTCTCCTCGTACTGCTTGTCCAGGTTTTGGTCCTGCGGGAGCACAGAAAACAAGCAGTCATGTTTTATCTCCTCACTCGGTTGTTCTTTAAACGTTCCTTGTGTTGCGGTCATGAAGAACGCGTGCTATACAAACGATGAAGGTGGATTGGTTCATTGATTGATCGTCGTGTCGACTAAAATGAGGTATTGAGACGGCTGGGTGTCGGGGGGGCTCACCACACAGTGCACCAGGACGCTCAGAGGGATCCAGAAGATGAGAGAGAACACCACCACTGAACCCACGATGTTGTCAGCCAGGAACTTCCCTGAGAGAGAGAGAGGAGGGGGGGGGGGAGAGAGAGAGAGAGAATAAACTCCAACCAGCTTTTTCAGTGAATCACCACCTTTTAACAACTCTTAAATGGTGATCTTCTCCAACCCTAATGAACCCCCACTCACTGAACGTGTTGATGTCCAGCTTGTCAATGAAATCCCACAGCCTCTCAATCACATCCTGGACTTGCTTCATGCACTTCCCCTACGAGAGGAACAACACACAAGGCAAGACATGAAGGAGTCCAAAGGCGGTCTAAATAGCAACACATTCAGTGTGTACCGTTAAAAACTAGTTTCATTGATAGTGCAATGTGGTATCTGAGTATAAATAAAGCGTCCATTTCTTGGTAAGAATAATAATAATACATTAGACTTATATAGTGCTTTTCTAGACACTCAAAGACGCTTTACAAGCGTCATGTAGGTCCATTTATTTTTCATTTGACCGTTATTTCTCCCGGTTAGTCTCATTGAGATGACCAGAGAAACCTGCTCCGACTCTGACTAGAGGTGAAAGGTCAAAGTTCAAAGAACGGCGTCACTCACGTCGCCGTCACAGAAGCCCACGGTACAGGGCTTCCCCTTGCGCAGGTAGAGGAAATTCCCGTTGGACTTGATGAAGGGAGAGCAGGCCCCGTCCTGGTCCCGGCAGCACACCTTACACGAGTTATCCGTCTCTGCCAGGAGCAGAGAGCAGGGTATATTCAGGAATCTTGAGGTTAATTTCAAGACCTTTCTAAGACCGTGTCAATATTTTTCCAGACCTCACCGCCACTTCGAGCTGTAACCGTTTACATCAGTGACACCTTTAACTTAACAGTTTTAGTTTGCAATAGACTAGACCACTATCATACAACAGAATTTCCGGTTCATCTTAGTTTTTTTAATAAAACTAATAAATTCACAAACTTTTACTAAAAGTTTTTAGGACTCAAACTCTTTGGACAGTCTAATTCAGAAAAATACCTACAAAATTCAAGACCTCATAAAATCGTGATAACACATTTTAATACTTATTAAGGGTCTTGATTTTCCCAAAATTGATTTATCAACTTTTAATACTTTTCAAGACACCGCGGATACCCTGGAGAGGGACATTAAAAGGGGCATTCTTTAAACTGTTTGTGTCTGTGTCCACGCAAACGTGCTTGTGTGTGTGCAGGGGTGCAAACTGGTGATGGCCCAAAAAGGTGACAGAGGAGGGGGGGGGGGGGGGCGGTGGGATAGCGGGGGGGGGCATAGCTGAAGTTATTTCAACAGCAGTGGAGTTTAGCAGACAGGAAGATTAGTTAGCTCGCGCATCATGTGACTTGGATGAGACCCCCGCCCCCAAATTATTATTTTTCCCCAGATCTACACGATTCACATGGATGAACTATTTTGAGGTAAAAACTGCTAATTTAGCAGAAAGGTGCCAAGTTTGCGCCCCTAGTGTGTGTGTGTGTGTGTGTGTGTGTGTGTGTGTGTGTGGGTGTGGGCAGCTCACCATTGCAAGCGCAGGGCTTTAGGTTCTGCACAGCCTGACAGAAGGGTTTACACTCTCCATCCAGACACTTCCCGTTGTCCACACAAGTGTTGTTGTTAGGGGCGTTGTCGGGGGCGGGACATTCACTACTGTTACCTAGGGAACGGACGACAGCGATCACCCAGTCAACACATCCATCTCAATAAAAGACCAGGATAGTGGTTACCAGAGCCATAGGGTTGCATTCTTACTAGTAGAATTCAAAACATTTGCTGGCAAGATGGTGGAAGGTTTGTCAAACGCTCATAATATGACTAGTGGAGTTACCACCAGCCTCCTTCAATTATTATTAACATTACACATTACCATAAAACTACACGTATCAAACACAGCCACTCACTACCAGCACATGTTGTCATATCAGACTGTTACACAGATAACACAGCTCTGGAAAAGAGACCACTCCAAATATGTCTTAAACCAGCATCTCTACATGTATGGCAGCCATTCCATTCCAGTGTCTGTTGAATTCCAACACAGGCACACGTCATTCTACTTAGTGAGGTACTGATTAGGTGGTCATCTGAATCTAATCTTATTAAACAAGGAAAAGTATAAAAACTACTGCTGTTGTCATCACTATCCTCTTACAATAGGACCAGCTGGACAGCAAAAACAGTGCTAGTAGTACCTCAAAAATAAAAACTCAAAAAATAAGGATTGACCATGCCAAAACAGTTGAAAAGAATAGTTTTGAGTGAGGAAAAGAAGGGTTAAATTCTGCCTTTACTGGCAGAGGGATACAGTGAGTGTCAGGTTGCTTACATCCTTCAAGGTTTCCAAGAAGGCGGTTCATAAGAACAAGGTCATGGGGCGCTTAGGTGGCATAGCGGGTTAAGCGTCGACCATGTAACCGCAGGGTTCCCGGTTCGATTCCGGCATGTCCTGCATGTCATCCCTTCTCTCTCTCTCACCCATCCTTCCTGTCTAAATCTCTACTGTCTCTGTCACAATGTGAGTGGGACTGCCCCCACTCAGAAAAAAGAATAAAGAAAAAAAAGAAAAAGAACAAGGTGAAGCTGAAGAATGACCACCACCAGGCTCCTAGGGGCTGAAGTATGACCACCACCAGGCTCCTAGGGGCTGAAGTATGACCACCACCAGGCTCCTAGGGGCTGAAGTATGACCACCACCAGGCTCCTAGGGGCTGAAGTATGACCACCACCAGACTCCTAGGGGCTGAAGTATGACCACCACCAGACTCTTAGGGGCTGAAGTATGACCACCACCAGGCTCCTAGGGGCAGGGCTGACGTTGTGTAAAGCTTGAAAAAAGCCCTTCATCAATGAGAAGCAAAGAAGAGCCAGGCTGAGGTTTGCAAAAGACCACAAGGATTGGACTGCAGAGGACTGGTGTAAGGTCATCTTCTCTGATGAGTCAAATTTTCAGCTTTGCCCAACACCTGGTAGTCTAATGGTTAGATGGAGACCTGGAGAGGACTACAAGCCACAGTGTCTCGCACCCACTATGACATTTGGTGGAGTATCGGTGACGATCTGGGGCTGCTTCAGCAAGGCTAGAATCAGGCAGATTTGTCTTTGTGAAGCACGTATGAATCAAGCCACGTACAAGGTTGTCCTGGAAGAAAACGTGCTCTGACAATATTTCCCAACTCTGAGGAGTGTTTTCTCCAGCAGGACAATGCTCCATAAGGAAGATGGATGGTCACAAGCCATAAAAAAAAGCCAAGCTGCTTGAATCGTTGTGCCAGAAGTGGCATTAAAGGCCAATGCACACGGCGTGCGATTTTTGTCGCACGACAACATTCAATTCTCAATTCTTTGAATTATTTCAATTGGTGTGAATGGAGAATCAAATGTTGTCGTGCGACAATATCACATCGCACGCCGTGTGCATTGTCTCATTCAAAACAATGGAATCGAATTCGGCGGTGCGGCAAAATCGGGGCTGTGTGCATTGGCCTTAAGTCACCCAACAGCAATGTGAAAGACTGGTGGAGAGCATGCGAAAAACACGTGAAAGCTGTGATTGAAAATCAGGGTTATTCCACCAAATATTGATTTCTGAACACTTCCTGATTTAAAACATTAGTATTGTGTTGTTTTAAAATGAATATGAACTTGTTTTCTTTGCATTATTCAAGGTCTGGAAAAAACACTGCATCTTTTGGTATTTTTTGAAAAAAAATGCTCTAAATGACAATATTTTAATTTGTAATTTGGGAGCTATGTTGTCAGTAGTTTATAGAATTAAACCAAAATGTTAATTTTCCTCAAACACATACCTTTTACTATACCTTAATAGTAAAAGCAGAGAAACTGCACATTTTGCAGTAGTCTCTTACATTTTTTTTTCCAGAGCTGTATATCAGTCTCTGTAGTTGATCAATCTGTCCAGCAGGGGGCACACTGACCTGTACACCAGGACCTGCCCTTGCAGGTAGCGCCGATGGCCTCCTGGCACACCTTTGCTGCCGACTCAAACCTGCAGTTCTTGCAGCACGGGCTGTTCCGGTCACTGGACGTCACAGGGGACAGAAAAAGACAAACATATGTTTGCTGTGGGAATGTCTTAACAGCACAGCGGTACTTTCATGGGCGCGATATTCCAGAAAGACTGGACACTCATTTGATACGACACAACAACTACAGAGTCTGTAAGTGAAGTCGATGTCTGTTGAAAAGGGGAAATCATCGTTTGATTGTGCCGTCTTGGCATTCTGTAAGTACTGTCATCGTTAGAATGTGTGCGTTTAAGCTGGGCAGAAGCAGACATTTCAGAATGTGTGCGTGTGTGTGTGTGTGGGGGGGGGGGGGGGGTGGGGGGGTGGGGGGGGTCTCATACCTGCACTGTACGGCAGGCCTGAGCTTGCAGTCGGCGGAGCAGCACGGATCGTCGTTGAGGTGCAGCAGCCCAGGGTCACACTCCTCCCCCTCCTCCACGCGAGAGTTCCCACACACCTTACTGTTCCTCTCCTTGAAGCACACCGGCGCCTTGAAGCGCAGCGTCTTCCCTATGGAGATCTTACTGCAGTCCGAGAAGCGCTTTGAGAGTCGACAGACAGACAAACAGACAGACAGACGAGCAGGCAGGACAGGGTTAATGGTATTCATGGGAAATGTAGTTTGTATTACCAAAAAAGAGATCGATGGTGGGTTTTCGATGTTCGTTGTTGTAGCTAGCTAGATTAGCTAGAAAAGTCGTTGCTCCAGCGAGTCAGCATTGACGACATTCTAAGGAGAATGTGATTTGGGACATTGTTTACGGCTTCTAAACACAATGTCCCTCGTCGGCCAGGACGTGGCGAGAGGTGGAGAGCAGCACCTTGTTGTTGTAGTGGTCTCCGCTCACAGCGATGGGGTACATGACAAACTTGCCCCCGTGGTCGTCACTAGGGGCGCAGTAGGGGATGTTGTCAGGGTCGTGCTCTGCCCCAAAGTTGTGGCCCAGCTCATGGGTGGTCACCAAATCTGCTTCCTGGTGGTGGTAACAAGGCAAGGCAAGTTTATTTGTATAGCACATTTCATACAACAGGGGCAATTCAAAGTGCTTTACATACATTATTTAAAAATACAGCAAGAGGCGCATAAGAAAATAAAAATTACAATGAATAAAAGCAAATATAAGAAGTAAATAGATAAAACACACACACACACACAACACACTATTTGGAAACTATGTTCAGACTAATGTCAATACATCACATGATACATACTATAACTTCATACTATCACAATACAATATCGTCACCTTCTTCAAATATCGGCTTGTGTCATTTTCGAGTTTTGCGAAAAACAGAATAAACTGAACCAAATCTAGAAACTATGATATTTAGCCAAAAAACATCATTTTCCTCAAAAGTGACGGAAGCCATTATTTTAAGACGGTGACGATGTAGTACAAATAGAAAGCTGTTATCTATTCTTATCTGAGGGCAAGAGTAGGTCTCTGTTAGTCATTGGTCACACGCTAATACTGCTGTTCAACCCATGACTGACAACAATGTGCTACACACGTCCAAATATTGATCACATGTGTGTCATTTGACAACAAACATTCATCGTAAGTGAGTAATGCTTCAGGGCTTTCAAAACAGAAGAATTGGGTCATGTATGCTACAATAATACCAGGTCAACTCCAGCATTCCTTCTTTCTAGAATGCTCTATATATGGTAGTATTAGAGGGTGCTGGGAAATAATGAGACATCAAATAAGGAACCAACCTTGGTTAGAATGGTTTTCCCATAATTCTTTGTGCTGGTTAGACCAGTGTTCAGATAACTGGGCTTCTTGACTGAGGTAGATGGGTAGTAAGCTACGGGGAAAAGATTTTGATTTTACATACCAGGCATCAGGATTCATTCAAACTGAATATCATAATTGACAAAACATTAAAGAGTGTCTTATGATTATGACAAAAATATAATATTATTTATGTATTTATTTATATGCTAGGCATATATTTGTCAGACAGCCAAACCATCCTTTTGGTAGACAGACAGCAAAGCTATTCAGTTGTTAAGTCGTGACGTGTTTCCGGGTCCAAAGTTGGCTGAGGCGCTCTCTTCGAAATGCCTCAGTAATAATAATAATTCATTATATTTATAATATAGCGCTTTTCCGAGGCTCAAAGACCCTGACAATATGGGGAAAACAGGAAAGTGCTGCGTCCCTTGTTGTATGAATAGATCTGAGTTTAAAAAACAATTTAACTGTCATTCTACCGCTGTAGTACACTGGTACAGGGAATTTCTGGTTTGGACCCGGAAATTGCTAAACGTCACGTTTGACGTCAGACTTAACAACCGAATTAGACCCATGTTCTTCAGGGAAAGGTATGGTTCTGTGAGGGGTCCTTCCTTACGTTTGGGACAGAGCCCGCCCAGCGCCTGGGCTTTAGAGGGCGCCACGTAGGCCAGGCCCAGGGTCCCCTCGTCAAAGTCCTGGTACGTGAACAGGTGGGCCAGGCACACCGTTGACGCGTTGTCTGCCATGTCGGAGCTGAATTGCTGTCGTCCACACAGAACAGCCGCGGTCACAAAGTAACAGGAGAAATGTGACCTGGTTAAGGGTTTGTAATCAAGTGTATGCAGTAACATAGCCTATTGTGCAAAAACAATTATGAATAATAATAATAATAATAATACTCCTATGACCACAACTCCTACTCCTAAAATACTCCATATGACTGGATGTACCATCACCGTTAGGGGTCATATTGACAGTGGTAAATTACATTTCTAATGCTTCATTCACAGTTGAGTTTGAATCTTTCATTCTAACCGGAGAATAAACATCAGTCAAACAGTAAGTGTGCTCCCTTGACTAGAAGGCCCAGTGTTCTCTGACACCAGTGTCCCAGGGGCTCACCTCCAGCAGCCTCTTGACGTCCCACACCTCCTTGCCCGGGGTGGGGCTGTTCCACATGTTGTAGTGGATCCAGCCTTTCACTTTCTGGCCCACTGGAGGCTCTGTCGGTGCCTTGTTGATGATGATCTGCAACATTAAAAGCTATTAAACCCTCTTATGGTTGTGTGTGGGGGGGGGGGTGTTAAGCTGGAGTGGACTGCATATCTTTTCAGTGAGAGTGTGACGGGATACACAAACAGTGTCTCCATTCATCCCCCAGGCTGGTGTAACTAATTGAATGTTCCTACATGGGCACAGTAAAGCCTTCAGACAGTGCCGCCTCAAAATATGTGTTCCCAAATTCAATTAAGGTAGCAGCTATCCTCGCACCCAATCGCCCACCCATCGACACACACTGACACATACAGACACACAGACACACAGACACACACAGACACACACAGACACACACAGACACACACAGACACACAGACACACACAGACAGACACACAGACAGACACACAGACAGACCTGTTGGATCTGTACACCATAGTCTTTGAACTCGTCATCCCAGGTGGTGTTCCTGTAGATGTCGTCCACTCGGTCAATCAACTCAATCTGGGGAACAAAAACAGACTGTGTGTTAGTTCAGGGAGGAGATAGGCTGCACCTCCACTCTGAGGCGGTGGTAGCCTAGCGGTTAGAGAGGCGGTGGTAGCCAACCGGTCAGTCAGTCAGTCAGCCAGCCAGTCAGTCAGTCAACCAGCCAGTCAACCAGCCAGCCAGCAAGCCAGTCAGCCAGTCAGTCAGCCAGCCAGTCAGCCAGTCAGCCAGTCAGTCAACCAGCCAGCCAGTCAGTCAGTCAACCAGCCAGCCAGTCAGTCAGTCAACCAGCCAGCCAGCCAGCCAGTCAGTCAACCAGTCAGCCAGTCAGTCAGTCAACCAGTCAGCCAGCCAGCCAGCCAGCCAGTCAGGTCAGTCAGTGTGGCGCCTCACCAGGTAGTTGAGTGTGGTGCTCTCCTCACTGCGCCCCATGTTCTTGAAGAAGCGGTAGTCAGCCACCAGCAGCAAGGGACAGGTGTTCTTCTTGTGGTTGTGGGCGCGTCTCTTCTCCCTGTGGTGGGGCTCTGGAAGACAGACAGACAGACTTTGTTTTCTTTCTTAAAAAATAAATAAATAGTAATATTCCCTATTTTTTGGTTCATAATATTTGTGAAATGGAGAGTCTAAGATGAACTGACAATTTTGCTCCGACAGACACCTGGCGTACAGGAGTCTGGAGTACACTGTATCGTCTGGCGACACACTTGAACTGCATGAATCAGAAACAAAACCGACGCCGATCGTTCTTCCTGCAGAATGTCAATGACGACCCCACTGGGAGACACGTCTAAGCCAGGGCTAACTCCAACAGGACTTCCATCCCTTCTGAGTGGGCCTTGTGTGTGTCATAAGTAACTCGAGGCAGAGATGACTCAACCTCTGCCCCCCCCACCCCCCTCATGTTCTCTGCCCCTCCCGCCCAGAGTACAGCCCCTGCTCTCCTCCACAGAGCCAGGAAGCGGGGGGGGTTGAGCACCAGGCCTCCCCCTGGGGGTCCGGGGAGTCATAATCATCTCATTAAACGGAGCCCCAGACCAAATGCCTTGGTCGTGAGATCCTTCACCTCCATCAAGTCCATTTTCCACCTAGTGTTTTTTGAACAGGGTGTTGTGGTTGGGAGCTCCCCTCAGATTCCTCCTCGGGTCGTTGAGACGAGGCTTACATTTCCACGGAGCACAAAGGAATCCGAGCTTTAAGCCGAGAGTTTATGTAACAGCCTCTTTACTAGCAGCATACAGGACATATTGAACAGATCATAGGTAGCTTTGCCAGATGAAAGCCTTCAAATGACTGGAAGGCATCACAACGTGGGAGACAGATAGAACGCCCGCCCTCTGCCTCCTTCTTTTCTCCACCTCCGACATTCATCCGCCTCCCTGATTCTTTCACTTTTGACACCTTCGCTTGAATCGTACATCATAACCTCCTGCTGTGGATTTCTCACTCCCACACACACTTTTGCACATCAATACAGGGCACTTGAAGATCGTCTCTCACACACACACACACACACACACACACACACACACACACACACACACACACACAGACACACTTACCCTCCTCTCCTCCCTCCCCAGCCCCCCTGGCGTCCTCTGGCAGCAGCTCCTGGGCCCCAGTGTGGTGGACGTACCCACACACTTTGGGCGCGGCCAGGCGGCTGAGGTTCTTAATGTCATCGGAGCGGTATACCAGCAACCGGCCATCGGGGGGCGCCTCGGTGAACCGCCACAGGGGCTGAGGAGGAGAGGGAGGAGAGGAACAGGGGGTGGAAAGGAGAGAGCGACAGAAAAGCAATACGTGGAGAGAGGAGAGAAGAGAAGTAGGATTGGGTTAGGGTAACTCTTTTCTCTTCACCACGCTCAAGCTGGTTGATGGGGCTTGGTGGTTTTGGTCACAGGAGTGCTTAAGTACCTCTGACCCAGCGCTGGAGTCGTTTTCTCCTTCAATTATGTGACTCCACACGTCTCTGGCCTACTTTAAATGAGCAGGGGGAGCTATTTTAGGAGGAGCGTACCTCGACGTTGTACTCCGCTTCATCGGTCAGGATGTGGGCCGAGAACTCGTCCCCGTCCATGTGTGCCTGCACACGAGAGTGCTCCTCTCCTACACACACACACACACACACACACACACACACACACACACACACACACATACACACACAGACACATACACACACACACACGACAGGACAAGGGTTTTAGGTCAACGTGTTTTGTTTTTTTAGACACACACACATGCATGAATAGAGAATCCACGTGAACATCCCATCCAGAACCGACCCAGAACCCCCCTGAAGGCTCACCTACGACATGCCCAGTGAAGTAGTTCTGCAGCTTGACATCATACTTGGTCTCCTTCCCTTGTTGATCCACAAACACAGCTTTGAAGTCCTTGGTGAACAGGCCTGTGTTGGTGGTCAGGTAGAGTTTGAAATGTCTGAGGGAATGAAATGGAGAAAAGAAGAAGACAGGCTAAATGTGTAGATAAGATACCCTTAACTGACCTCCTCCCCCAGCGTACCCCTTCCCGGAACCTGCGGTCCGCAGACATGGGCCTGCTATCCTCCCCCCGCACCAACCTACGGACCTTTGGGGACAGAGCCTTCTCTGGAACTCCCTCCCCATAGTGATCTGCAACGCCCCCACCCTGGACTCCTTCAAATTAGCCCTCAAAACACATCTGTTCTTTGGCCTTTGGCCCCTAGTCACTGTTTCAGTTTTGCTTTGTTGTTTTCTGTTTTGTCTGTCTGATCATTCCCTTAAAATTGTAAAGCGTCCTTGTTTTTTTTGAAAGGCGCTATATCAATTAAAGTTATTATTATTAGTAGTACCGGTAGTAGTATTATTATTATTATTAGTAGTAGTAGTATTACTATACCCAACGAGAATGCATAAACTGAAATGTTTTTAACGACGGTGGAACTACAGTTAAATAAGAAGCCTAATAGACATGAAGGGACTTGATGAAACAGACTTGATGAAACAGACGTGACAAACGTCACAGACGTCTCTTTCTCCGTTATCTTTCCCCTCGAGTGTCATGTGACCAGCTGTGGGCGACTGCAGGGCACAGCAGTACAACACTAACGACACTGACTGGTTTGGTTTGATGTTGAATGTAGCGCGTGACCAGAGCTGACATCTGACACAGAGAGCCAGACAGGCCATGTACGCTGTAGGTCACAGAGGCAGACGAGCAGGAACGCAGATCTATAGCAGACTGTCCTCCTTCCAACTGGACAAGTGACAGAAGCGGAACGCTCTACCACCTACACCACTACTACAGAATGGAGACAGAAATGTGGATCTGTCAAATCTGACTCGAATTTAGCCTAACTCAGCATTAGGATAATGTGGCTTGTCCAAATCTAATATCAGACAAAATGTATAACAGTGACATAGTATTTAATTATTTTTTTTATGTTTTATTCTAATGTACGTATAACAGTCTGTAACAAGTAGGCCATGCTTATGATCAGTGGCTGGTCGTGTCATCCTTCCATCACTAACCGGAGAGGACATAATAATAATAATAATAATAATAATAATAATAATAATAATAATAATAATAATAATAATAATAATAATAAATTAGACTTATATAGCCTAGCACTTTTCTAGACACTCAAAGACGCTTTACAAACTGAAAAGATCGAGTAGTAATTATAAAAAGAAACAAAAGAAATAAAAGAAAGTATAGGGGCCTAATTAAGGTAGTGCTGGGGACACATTGAAAGGGGAGGGGGAGAGGGTTAACTGGTGAAGGCGAGCTTGAAGAGGTGGGTTTTGAGGGCCTGTTTAAATGTTGGCCTGTCTAATGTGGTTGGGGAGGGCGTTCCAGAGGGACGGGGCTGCGGCTGAAAAGGCCCCATCACCCCAGGTCCGGAGCTTGTTCCTGGTGGTCTTGAGGGTGGTTTGGTCATCAGACCTAAGGAAACAGGAAGGGGTGTGGAGGGGGACGGGTTCGGCAAGATAGGAGGGGGCCAGATTGTTGATGAGTTTGTAAGTGGTGAGTAGGATTTTGAATTGGATCCTGAATTTGACCCGGGAGTCAGTGTAGGTTTTGGAGGACAGGGGGGATGTGGTCACGGCGGCGAGTGGAGGTGAGCAGGCGGGCAGCAGAGTTCTGGATCAGTGGCTGGTCGTGTCGTCCTTCCCTCACTAACCGGAGAGGACATGATGACGACCACCAATAACATCCCTTCCTCAGGGAGACAGGTGAGACTAAAAGACAGCTTCCCTCACAGGTCTCCCGACTAGAGGTCTTCACCTAAAACTGACCTTGAACCGTAACCGTAACAAAGCCCTGGACAGGCTCCAGTATGTGCAGAACTCAGCTGCCAGGGTCCTCATCCACACCAAGCCCTGGCAGCACATCACCGCCACCCTCATTCACCTCCACTGGCTCCCGGTCAAGTCCCGCATCACTTACAAAATCCTCCTCCTCACCTACAAATCCCTCCACGCCTGCGCCCCCCAGTACCTAACTGACCTCCTCCCCCAGCATACCCCTTCCCGGAACCTGCGGTCCGCAGACATGGGCCTGCTGTCCACCCCCCGCACCAACCTACGGACCTTGGGGATAGAGCCTTCAGCGTGGCCGCACCTACTCTCTGGAACTCCCTCCCCATAGTGAACACCCCCATCTGTTCTCCAAGGCCTTTGGCCCCTAGTCAATGTTTCAGTTTTGCTTTGTTTGTTTTCTGTTTTGTCTGTCTGATCATTCCCTTGAATTGTAGCGTCCTTGTTTTTTTTTAAAGGCGCTATATAAATTAAAGTTATTATTATTAACCGCACGTTAACCGATTGGGAGATGTGACATGGGTCGCTGCTCCTACCTCTTGAGAGCGCTGAAGCTGACCAGGCGCTCCAGGTGAGACTGGGCGTCGACGTCTCTCTTCCTGACAGAGTGCTGCAGGAGGCCAGACACCTGCAGCACCTCAAAGTCTGACAGCATGGCATCCAGGGCTTCTGGAAAAGGCACCAGGAGAGACCTAGGTCATCATAATGGCCTAATAATGTAGGCCTAGGCCTAGTATTATCATATAGTAAGGTAACTGACATGTTAAGACCATATGCAGGACGATATATATAACTTGAAAGCCATACAGAATATATTTCTACCTTGTGTGGGCAACACACGTTGGTAAGTGTGCGTGTGCACTGGAGGATAGACTTTAAACTTCAGTTAACAGCGTCGTCAAATATCTTAAATTAAATCTGAAATATTTTAGGATGGAATTTCCTCCTAAAAACTTAACTGTGTAGTTCAGTCCTGAGTAAATGGAGTGTCACACACACTTCAAACATTGTCCTTTTATCTCATTAGCCATGTAACACATGGTCTATATATAGCAGCCTTAGGATGACAGACAATTGACAATGTGAAATAGGGAGTCAAACACAATGACAATGACCTACTGCAAGTAACAAAATCATCAAACCCGTTTAGGCTATTTCGACGTGACCTGTAAGCAGAGTTGATGTTAGTCACAGCTGACTGATCCCTAGGACAATGGATGAACCCAGGAACACTCATCTCACTGTCAGTCTTAACATGTCCTACTACCCAGGAGGGAGGAGGACACATCACATGATTTAGATCAGGAAAAGGGCGACATTTCGGAAAGCCATCATGTCCCTATTATGTCATCTAGCTAGCTCTCTACCATTCAGATTAGGACCTGGTTGTAAACGTAACCTAGTGAAGCTGTGCAGACTAGTGACTAGGTGACCAGTACTAATGTTACTAGTGACTAGTACTAATGTTACTAGTGACTAGGTGACCAGTACTAATGTTACTACTCACCCAGCTCCGGGTCATTCCCCCGTGGTTTCTCCTCTGTTGTTCTGGGTTTAACCGCACAGTTGACCCAACAAGGAGCAAAAAGGGCAACCAACACCAGACAATTCATCGCGATGATAAAAACGGGTTACTAAAACGGTGTCATTGATTGTCACAAGTTGTTGAAGAATAACGTCAACATGTGTAGACCAAACAGCTGTGTGTCGCTGGCTGGCTGGCTAGCTCGTTAGCAAGCCTAGCTCACCTGACCAGTTAGAGCTGTTTTGTTAGCAAGCTCGCAATGTCAAAACATGCACCAGCAACGTTTAAAATGGCTATGTGAATTTGTGAATTGTTCAACTATAGCTATATCGCCAAATGTACTCTTCTTTTTTAAATCAATTGTCATAACAACGTTCCGCTACCGCCGCCTAAACCCGGAAGTACATACAGTACAGGCCAAAAGTTTGGACACACCTCATTCAATGCGTTTCCTTTATTTTCATGACTATTTGGTACATTGTAGATTCTCACTAAAGACATAAAAACTATGAATGATGTATTTAACAATAAAGTGTGAAATAACTCTAAATATGTCTTATATTTTAGATTCCTCAAAGTAGCCACCCTTTGCTTTTTTGTTGTTAATAAAATATATAATAATATGTGTTAATAATAATATGTTATTATATATATATAATATTATTATTATATATCTTATTAACAACAACAAATATATATTTTATTAACAACAAAAAAGCAAAGGGTGGCTACTTTGAGGAATCTAAAATATAAGACATATTTAGAGTTATTTCACACTTTTTTGTTAAGTACATCATTCCACATGTGTTCATTCATAGTTTTGATGCCTTCAGTGAGAATCTACAATGTAAATAATCATGAAAATAAAGGAAACACATTGAATGAGAAGGTGTGTCCAAACTTTTGGCCTGTAGGCCTACTGTAGTGTTGGCTGGAGAGGAAAAAAACATCTGCTTATTATGTGTCAGAGAAAAAAGTAGTGCTTAATATGGCTGTTATACTGCTTAATATGGCTGTTATACTGCTTAATATGGCTGTTATAATGCTTATTATGGCTGTTATAATGCAGGAGTAGAAGAACTGTAGCGTGTTTGTTTTCTTTCCAACAGTAGTGTGTGAGTGAGTGGTCAAGTCTCAAAAGTCTTCCATTGCTTTCTCAAATTCTTTATACATTCTTTATACTCCCAGACCCCTTCTCATGGAGGTGGAGGTCTGAGGGTCCTTCTCATGGAGGTGGAGGTCTGAGGGTCCTTCTCATGGAGGTGGAGGTCTGAGGGTCCTTCTCATGGAGGTGGAGGTCTGAGGGTGCTTCTCATGGAGGTGGAGGTCTGAGGGTGCTTCTCATGGAGGTGGAGGTCTGAGGGTCCTTCTCATGGAGGTGGAGGTCTGAGGGTGCTTCTCATGGAGGTGGAGGTCTGAGGGTGCTTCTCATGGAGGTGGAGGTCTGAGGGTGCTTCTCATGGAGGTGGAGGTCTGAGGGTGCTTCTCATGGAGGTGGAGGTCTGAGGGTGCTTCTCATGGAGGTGGAGGTCTGAGGGTGCTTCTCATGGAGGTGGAGGTCTGAGGGTGCTTCTCATGGAGGTGGAGGTCTGAGGGTCCTTCTCATGGAGGTGGAGGTCTGAGGGTCCTTCTCATGGAGGTGGAGGTCTGAGGGTCCTTCTCATGGAGGTGGAGGTCTGAGGGTGCTTCTCATGGAGGTGGAGGTCTGAGGGTCCTTCTCATGGAGGTGGAGGTTCTCCTTCAATGCGTTTTGAGGAGACGAGGAGAGAGTACATCAGGAACCAAGCAATACTTATTCTGCCTGTGTCTGAATGCTCATTCACTGATTTATTTACTGATTACTTTAACTTTATAAATTTTTATTTTGCCATTTAGCAGACGCTTTTAATCCAAAGCGATTTACAATTACGAATTACAGGGACATTCCCCCTGGAGTAACTGAGGGCTAAGTGCCTTACTCAAGGGCACACTAGTAGTGGTGTGGTTTTCAGGCGGGATTTGAACTCACAACCTTCCGATCACAAGTCCAACTCACTATCCACTAGACCACCACTACCCCTTATGTAGTGTATACTTGAAGTCTTAAAGTATACACTGCATACTGCCATACTGTTTAGTAAAATGTATGCAGTAAGCGCCGGTGGCTGTCAGAATGCTCTTACTGCAACCTATTTAGTAGGCGTTTTCACTATGCAGGTTTAGTAACTTTTGCAGTATTCAAATTGTACAGAAATTTAGTATGTATGAAATGCCAGGATGTCATACTAGATTTGCCTTTCCATATAGTATGAATTCACTGCACACTACTCCGGAAGTCATTTCCATTTTGGTCCCACAATTCAATGCATATGACAGCTACAGATGAGATTCACAGTTCAGTATGAAGGTGATATGTTGATATTTGTTGACTCACCTGAAGCTTTACAATCCTGTAAATATTCCCAAATCAGTTCACAAATCTTTCTGTACAATTTCAACATATTTCATTGTTTACAATCACACATGTATGTGTAATGAATGTTTGTAGTTTGTAAACGTTCATTATGAACTGCAAACAAAATCTCAGTGGTTAAGGAGTTGTTCTCACTTCAAAATTAGAACTATGACTTCACCAACTGGGAGTTACAACACGAGTTACCGAGAATGAAATGAACATACCACAGGGTTCCTACAAGTTTCAACACGTCACATTTAAGACCTTTTTAGACCTTTTTTAGAGCTCTTTGGATATAATTTTAGACCTATTTTGTCATCCTCGAGGTGATGAAATTAGGGATTTCACTGCCATACAGACAAAAAGAAACCTAGCACCTCATTTTTAGACCGAATAACTGAAATTTGGGACCTTTTTAGGCCTTATGAATTGGATTGCTGGATTTTAGACTATACAGCTTTTTAAGACCAGCGCAGGAACCCTGTACCATTACCACATACATTTTTACTAAACAGTATTGCATAAATAGTATGTAGTATGGTTAGTATGCAGTATATACTTTTAAAATCAGTTATCAGTAGGCCTTATGAGCACACACAACCAGGGTGTGTGTCGTGTGCAAATAAAACCCCTCCCTATAAAAATGAATGACCATTTCCCCAAAACCTTGCCCTCCCCCTAGTTACAGACAAGACCGGTGGAATGGAAACAACTTCTGCCAATCAAGCTCACCTGTGCCAGGGCTTGTCTGAAGGGAAGCGACATAAGCACACCAGACACTGATGACTAACAACATGCTCCAATAGAAAAAACCCACCTTCAGATTGGTTTATAAAATGTCGTTTTTATTCATGTTACATAGCTGATACATAGGGCATTAAACATTTCCACAAGGCTTTTGGGGGGACTACAATCGATGATTAGCAAAAACACAATAGTGGTCCGAATCTCTAATGACAATCACTGGACTAACCGAACACCCTCTTACATGTGCACACACCTGCATTGAAAAGTACTAAATTGGACACTTGGACTTGGTGTAAAGTATACAGCATTGGTTCCCATTCCAGTGTACTATATTAAATTACATGCATGACAGAATGTTTTTTTGTTCTTTTTTTTAGTTTTTTTCTTCTTTCATCCCATTATCAGGTTATATATTTTTTTGGTCTTTTAGAATGCCCCACCTTTGTTTTTCTCTTTCAACCAGACATGCTTCAGTGTGAGTAGCCTATCATAACCGGGGGTGAGGGGGGGAATGATGAAAAGACTTCAACCAATGGGGGGGGGGGGGTTTCCACATGGCTGTGAAATACTTGGTGCCAGCTTTGTATACTGGCCCCTCCCTGCAGCATGGAACAATTGTGTTTGTTCCCATTGGACACCATCAGCTGTAACCGTACCACATAACCGTGTCGAGAAAGAGACTATGGAGGGTGAGGGTGAAGTGGGGACGACAGGACACAATTTCTCATATCTATCTAACTAATGTTGTTCACCCTAATGACAAATTGTAACTTGTCAGATGGGACTAACATTTTCTGTCACTTAGCAAAAGGCCCTAGAATGTCTTCTTTTATCCTCTAATTTGAACTATAATGTTGATACAAATTGAAGCTATTAATACTTTTCTACAGCAGAAACTGCACATATTGAAGGCCAGGACGAACACAAACCAAGGAATGGAGGGTTTTCTTTTTCAATAATTCTTTTTTTTTTTGTCCAAAAGCTGCATTGTGAAAACACTAAATGATTAAATTTTCCATACACAGCTCTTCAGTAATGGTTTCATTGCTAGAATAAATTTTAAGTGGAGCAATAAGGAATGGAGACGTGTAAAAAGGTTTTCTTTTTTGGGGGGAGGTGATCCGACATGAGTTTCAGTTCTCGTTCTCGCCGGCCTCTCCGGCGTCTCCACCCTCTCCTTCCTCAGCGGCGTTGTCAGACGTCCATAACTAGAGAGAGGCAAACGCACTGGTCACAAACACACCCTGCTACTCATCCCATAGACCTGTTTCCAAGACAACGTAGAAAGCCACAGGGGTACACTGCTCCTTAGCCATCAATAATATCTATAGTACTTTATAACACGTGTACTTTTAATCGGTTAACTTGTTCCTCTGTGTTCATAGACAAGTTAACCAGTGAAAAGGACATACAGGTATTATAAATGACTATAGATATTATGGTCATTATCCAGGTGTCCTGTGGTTCAGGAGAGAGCAGAAAGGGGAGAACTCACTGTCAGGTTGTCTCTGAGCAGCTGCATGATGAGTGTGCTGTCTTTGTACGACTCCTCGTTCAGCTTGTCAAGCTCTGCGATGGCATCGTCGAACGCCTGCAGGCAGAAACATCACAAATGCACAATTGTTAGCTTGCAAGGCAAAAAAATAAATAAAAGATCTATGCTGCCAGAGTAACCCCTTCTGGACCTGTAGAGGCTGGTGGAGGTAGAAATCAGACAATGGGCTCATTGTAATGCATGGGACGGAATGAGGCATGGTATCAAACGCGTGTCTGTCTTCCGATTTCGACCTCTACTAGACCTCTCCTCGACCCCCCTCTCCCTGCTCCTGACCTTCTGACCTGCCCTGGTGACAGGATGAGCTAGCACTGTATGACCTAGCCTGGTGACAGGATGAGAGCTAGCCCTGTATGACCTGGCCTGGTGACAGGATGAGAGCTAGCTGTATGACCTAGCCTGGTGACAGGATGAAAGCTAGCCCTGTATGACCTGGCCTGGTGACAGGATGAGAGCTAGGCTGTATGACCTAGCCTGGTGACAGGATGAGAGCTAGGCTGTATGACCTAGCCTGGTGACAGGATGAGAGCTAGGCTTTATGACCTAGCCTGGTGACAAGATGAGAGCTAGGCTGTATGACCTAGCCTGGTGACAGGATGAGAGCTAGCGCTGTATGACCTAGCCTGGTGACAGAGTGAGAGCTAGCGCTGTATGACCTAGCCTGGTGACAGAGTGAGAGCTAGCGCTGTATGCGTTCAGAGGCACGACGGCAACATTCTTCCGTTCACAGGAACACTTTCCAGAGCACATACTTTCCCCATTCCTAACGGTCCCTATTTGCATACTTCCACAATTCCCGTCCTGCCGAGCCGCTGGCGACAGCGGCGTGTACTGACCTGTTTGGCCAGTGAGCAGGCCTTCTCTGGGGAGTTGTACTGACCTGTTTGGCCAGTGAGCAGGCCTTCTCTGGGGAGTTGAGGATCTCGTAGAAGAAGACAGAGAAGTTGAGGGCCAGGCCCAGGCGGATGGGATGCGTGGGGTCCATCTCCTTCTTGCTAATGTCAAACGCCTGCTGGTACGCCTCCTGAGAGCTCTCGATGGTCGCTGTGGAGAGCAGGGGGGGGGGGGGGGGGGGGAATCCAAGTCAGTCGACACAATGACTCTTAGCCAACTCTAACACTCCTAAATCTACCTTTTGAATAAAGCCAGTGAGTGAAGATGGAGGCTGTATGTTTTACTGTTTGGATGTTGTGAGGTAATGAGGTTGATAGACAAAGGGAGGCTGGGATAGAGTGACCAAGGTGGGGTAATGGATCATTCGGTGAATATGCAGCAGTACTACATAACTCAGGAATAAATATGCCCAAGTAAACTGTGGGGGGAGGGGGGCAGACATTTTAAGCTCCTTAGTGTGCACCACACAATAGGTACCAGTGGGAGTGGAGGAGGACTGAGAGAGTTGGCAAAGAAAGTTGTCTATGAGACAAGGCCCCTCCTATGAGACAAGGCCCCTCCTATGAGACAAGGCCCCTCCTATGAGACAGGGTCCCTCCTATGAGACGGGGCCCTACAGTCGCGTGAGTGTGACGCACTGCCTCCCTCGACATCGTTTCGAGCTCCCTGACAAAATGTGCCGTTCTATTTCTGCTGGTGAGGGAGGCCCCCCCGAGTTCAAAGCCGAAAGGGGCCTGGTGTGAACCTCCACAGACTAAGAACAATGGCTCGCGACAAAGGGAGTCTTGAAATATGTCTTCCTTTAATGCTGATCTGAAGCTTTTTTTTCCTTTATTAGGACGCGACTAGGAGGCCGACAGATTAATACTGGGCTGTGTTACACAACCAGCAGGGGATTAGGGCCGGGCTTTTGTGGCCTTCTCCTGTGCAGAGGGGGGGGGGGGGTACAGGCTCTGGTAGGTCTCCCACCGCCCACCGCTGTCACACAGGGCCTTCTGAGACGGCCGTTCTCACAGCCACAGAACAGACCCGAGGAGTTCATTTATTCATAGCCGCAATGAAAAACTGCAGTTAGAACTTCACATATCTCCTAAAATGGACGATTTAAGTTCATTAAAGCATGGCAAACACTTCACCAAGCTGAATGTCCGAGTCGAAGTGGAATCTCTATATTACATTAACATTTTTGGCATTTTAGCAGACGCTTTCATCCAAAGCGTAAGTGAATATAAGTGCAAGTACGTGGAAGTAAGTGAAGTAAGTGGGATGAAGAGGTCTTAGAGGAAGGACAGTTAAGGTGTAGCCTGTAGAGACGGGTCTTTAGTCTACAGCAGCGGGATGGGTAGCGACTCTGCTTACCTGTCTTGTCGTCTCCAGAGGCGACTTCGGCAAGGTATCTAAAGTAGTCCCCCTTCATCTTCAGATAGAACACTTTGCTCTCGGCGTTTGTGGAGTTCTCGATTAAATATTTGTTCAGCAGTTCCTGTGGAACAGAAATGGGGATTAAATCAAGGACAACATTCAAGTGCAGAAACGACATGCCTTTAACAGTTTCTCTTGTTCTGCTTTTCTCAACGTCCTTGTTATTGTATCATCAGCTAACAACTTCTCCAAAGTTTGCTCTGATTGGGCTGAGACGACAACCCCAAACAGAAGCGATGGATTTCGTTCTGAAACCTCGCGCCCCCAGAAACAAGGAGTAGCACTTACTACAATCTCGCTGCTGTAGGGATGCTTAACCACACACACACACACACCAATAATTGGGCTAGTACTGGACTGCGCCGGGCCTACAAATCAAAGACGACGATAACTTCTATTGTAACTAAACAAAGAAGCCTAGGAAACAAACAAAAAAAAAGCACTGTGTGGTGCAGTGAGGATTCAGAAGGAGGGAGCGGGGCTGCACCAGACACCAGCACGGTGAAGTGGGCCTGGATCCAGAGCCCATCATCAGCAGCTCCCGTCAGCCCTGAGAACAGCCGAGCCTGCCAGCCGGCCCGGGTGGCCGGTCACAGCAGACACCTCTAACGTGATTAATGGAGCCTCCTGTCGTCCCTATCTAGACAGGAGCCAGGTGCGTATGCTCACGCTGCGGTGGGTTAAGGAGGGAGCGTTTTTTGCACTGCGTCAAGTCAGACCGACTTGTCCACACAATCAGGCCAGCCCTCCTGTGGGTTCCGCACATCCTGACCGTCTTTTGCCCCAGATAGTGTACCAACCACCGCGCAGATCCTATCCTGTCCTCCTGTCCTCCCGTCCCCTAACCACTCTGTGCCTCAGCGCACACACTCGCTTTCTCCACCCTTCACTTACTCTCTCCACCACTCACTCTCTCTCTCTCCACCCTTCACTCACTCTGTCCACCACTCACTCTCTCTCTCCACCCTTCACTCACTCTCTCCACCACTCACTCTCTCTCTCTCTCCACCCTTCACTCACTCTAGGGGGATAGAGAGTTGGACTGATGATGAGGACTGATGATCGGAAGGTCATGGTCAGAAGGCCATGAGTTTTCGAATCCCACCTGGGAACACCACCACTAGTGTGGCCTTGAGCAAGGCACTTAGCCACGAGTGACTCCTGGGAGACCGTAACCCTGTTAACCTCTAATTGTAAAGTCGCTTTGGATTAGAAGCGTCTGCTAAATGGTAAAGTATTATGAATTATTTAAACTGTACTCTCTCCCACAGTTCTTCTCAGAGCGGATCCGGTACAGCAGCTTGATGTTGTGTAGTGCCGAGCGCACCGAGCGGAGGCATGGCCCCGGCCTGCGTAACACACTTCTGTTTAAGCGGGCGCTCTCAGAGCCTCTGCATCATACAGTCTATATTTAACACACACAGCGGTTCCATGGCTGCCTCGCATTCCTGCCCCGTGCACACGTCGCCCTGCGGACAAGCGCACAGCACGTTCACACAGCAGCACTCCCGTTTCACTTAGACTGACCGGCGAAAAAGCTCCCATAGTGCCTCTGGTCTATAAAGCACTCACACACACAGTCCTGTAGCGAGAGTTTAATGGTGATATCCTCCGGGGTATTTACGAGGACCTAATTGCAATCCTCTAATCGGTGCGCTGCAATTAATGGCTGTGTTCTGCGCGAGGCGCACCATGAGCAGCAGTTTTCGCGAGCGTTTTAATCATTTTCTCCGACGGCTCCATCCAAAGACTGTGAATCTGGCTGGATATTCAATTATCACGAACTATGTGGGACATCACCATGACAACCTAGACACTAGTTTTGACTTTGAAAAAAATGTGTCTTGCCAAGGTTAGTCTATATCCACAGGCGAGATAGACCAGCCTAGATACGTCTTTGTGCAAGTGAGCCCGTTTCAAGACTCTTACCTTTGACTGAAAGTGGGGCAACAAAAAAGAAAAGAAAAACTGAAAAAAAAACAGCAGTCCTCAGCAGGCTTCACCAACAAGACAGATTCTCAACACAGCCATCTTATAAGACTACAGATGAACTTCAGGATCAAAGTGTCAAAAAAAGAAAGCATGGGGGGGGGGGGGGAAACGGCAGGACTAGTCAAGTATCAAGTAGGGCTGGGTTCAAAAAAATCGATTTCCCGATTCTGAATCGATCTTCATTGAATGAGCGATTATCGATTCATAAATCCCGAGATCGATCTTTCATGCATTTTCCTGCTTGCAGCTTCAACCCGCAACGAGATCTCGTGGCCAGATCTCGCGCTACAAGAATTTATCATCTCATATCTCACGCAACGAGAGGTCTCAACACTGTAAAATCTAAAAACATGGCGATGGCAGGGACACTCAAGTCACCACCAGGCTTAAAGGCAGACGTTTGGTTGCAAATTACAATCAAATTCTCCGCGTGCCCAACAAATTACCGAGGCTGTAGCAAATTTTATTTGCAAGGATATACGCCCGTACAGCGTTGTCGAAAATGCTGGCTTTTGAAGCCTCGTCAGTGTACTAGAACCACGCTACGTGTTACCGACACGCAAACAGTTGAGTGAAGTGATAAGTCCCAGACATGTCCGCGCAGGTGAAACGTGACATCGCAACTTCACTTCAGCCAGCAGAGAGAGTTGCCATAACGTGTGACAGCTGGACATCCAGAGCAATGGACTCGTACCTGACAATCACTTGCCACTTTATCAGCGAGGCTTGTTTCGGATCCGCTTTTCCATGTTTCACGTCAGGGTGATGCCTCAATAAGTGGTTCCGTAGATTTGTGGTGTTTCCACGAACTTATTGTTACTGTATACTACAGTATTTTGATAATCATTGATTTTCCAATTATGTTTATTCCTGAATAAAATCTTCCAATCTCCAAAAAGTGAGAAAGCAGTAATGAAGGGCTTTAGTTTCATGGACATTATGGTTTACAATGTGTTTTTTTGTTCCCCAAAATACCCTCATCTATTGCACTATTTTCGTTTGAGTTTTGCACATTTTTATTTAGTATATATATATATATATAATGCATATAAGCTATTTGAGACAGTCCTGAGGGATGTGAGATGTCTTGTTTACCGATAGGCTATGTGTGTAGCCCCTTTATTTACATTGGCTGCAGTAAAGCACTTTTTGTAGTGTCTGATTTAGCAAAATGTTGGTCAATGATGTTCATTTATGTTCCAATAAGAAGTACCGTACATTCATGTAACTGCTTTGGAGTCAATTCTTAATGTAAACATTGATATGTTTAACAATGCTACATGTTATAGGGTTCCTTGAACCATTTATAGCATTAGTTCTGAGAATCTCTTCATATTCAAGGAAAATTGATATTGTAACTAAATCGAATCGGAATCGAATCGAATCGAATCGTGAATCGAAATCGAATCGTTTTGGGAAATCAGTGGCGATACCCAGCCCTAGTATCAAGTCCACTATTCCTTTACATTATGTGTGGCTAAAGGCCAATGCACACAGCGTGCGATTTCTGTTGCGCGACAACATTCCATTTTGAAGTTTGAATGGAAGTCTATGAGAACATCGCATCCCAACACACACGGCCCCGATTTTAATCGCACGGCGAAAATTCGATTCCATTCATTTTGAATGGGACAAAGCACACGGCGTGCGAGTTTTGTCGCACTGTCAAATTTTGCAAATGTTGTAAAAGTTTGAGGTGCAACAGAAATTATGATTTTCTCATAGACTTCAATGGTGTGAGTTGAAAATGGAATTTTGCGGCGCAACAAAATCGCATCGCACGCCGTGTGCGTTGCAATGGAATGTTGTCGCGCAACAGAAATCGCACGCTGTGTGCATTGGCCTTAACAGTAAGACTGCGCTGGGTGGGTTATTCTGAAGGCACAGAGGCTGCAGAAGGAGAGCTCTCTCCCCATCCTGTCTAGCCTAGCAGCATCATCATGATGTCCTCAGTGGAAACCATGTGTCACCCTAGATCTGCCTCCTCCTTCCTCCACCGTGAGGTGGACCTCGGCTCAGGCCAGCGTGTGTGCTGTGGAAGCCCGTGGACTGAGAGGACGTTTGCAGAGGTTCCAGTACAGGCCACCGGCAGCGACTCTGCACGTAGGGACGAGTCGGGGCAAGGAGCCTGTCTGACACACCCTCATCCACCACCTCACCCTCACACAACACTCTGCAAGGCGGCTGAGTCAGAGCGCACGCACACACACACACACACACACACAGGAAGTAGTGTGGCAGCAGTGAGGTGCGGTCTGAAGACGTGCCCGTCCATGTGAGACATTGTGCCGTTTATATAAACGTGACTCACAGGTGTACAGAGAAAGGGGGAAGTGGACCGACCTAATGTTCACCACATCCTAACTTATCCACCAGTTAGGTTTGCTATTACTAGCTTGTATAGGAAAACTCCCTTTGTGTAGAACATCTGTGATTGTGCATGTATATCTGTATTAGTCATGGTGCATCACAGCGTGGACTCATTTAAACCTGTCAGAATGGTATTAGGCAACGCTTTGCATATCACACTGAATAGACGCTGACACTGGAAGACAACAGATCTGTCAGTCTGCCTAAAGAAAACTGAGCTGGCATGACAAGTCATCCTTTCATAATCCTTGATCATCTTCTAATAAGTATGGATCCCCCCCCCTCCATCAAAGACCAGAACTCCTCCTGTCTACAAGACCAACAGCTCAGGGAAATGATCTCACATTCACAACTAAGCTTCCAGTAATCCCTTAATCAACTATCAAGATGGGATACAGAAATAATGGGCAGAGCCGTTCACCAAAGCCTTGGGTTTAAACACGTGGCAGCACATCTCTGAGGGGTGGAACAACGATAGGCGTCTTACTGCACAAGAAGGTCCAGTCACATGTCACTGGAGAGTCATCTAGGAGAGCATGCATGACTTTGGCACGGATTACCCTTAACGTTAGATTGCCCCTTTACCGCTGTTAATTACATAATTACTAAATTTAGTTAGTAAAGTTAGTAACTCTAATTCAGGGGTGCAAACTGGTGAAGGCCCCCCAAAATGTTCTTTTTTTGCCTGGAAACGAAGAAAATGATGCACAGCAACTTTAGCAGAGAACATTTTTGTCGAGGGGGGGGCAGAACGACGGTGGCTGCGTAAACCAGTACAGCTAATTCCAGACTCGGCTCAGTTGGGCTATGTAGTGTAGGGTTAGGGTTAACGTTGCCAGGTAGGCCCAAACGTTACCTAACCTTATAGTTCAGCTACGCCCTCGCTGGGTGTAGGCATGGCTGCAGCAGACCAGAGCCATTCTAGAACGTTGGCACTTGTTGTAACTAGGGATGGGACGATTATCGTTAATCGCGATAAAAACACCCGCGATAACTTAATCGTGGAGAATTTTTATTATTTGAATAATCGTCATAATGGTATGTTATGAATAAACTGTGTTTAACATTTAATAGTCTGGCGCTATTTTTCAGCCTATGCTACATTACTTTTGCAGTCAAGTTAGCGACTGTTACTGTAATATAATTGCAATTCCTCACATGAGCCGCGCGCGAATATCCTCACAGAACTTGTCTCGCGCTATTGTTCAGCCTGCATGGGTAACGTTACTGTCAAGTCAGCCTTGTCAGTCAGTGACTAGGTAACGTATGCTAGCCTTCTCACCATGGCTGGTGAAAAACTTTAGACGGGATACTGTCATTGGCCTTCCTTGTTATTACCAGGCAGTGACAGTCTATGGCTGCAAAAGGCACGGTCGCCCCTAAGCTTTAGCAAATATATTGTGGCTTACTTAATACTGTTCAGCACTTGAGGTTACATTCAATGCATGACTTGTGCTATAGGCTAAATTAGGGATGCACCGAAATGAAAATTCTTGGCCGAGGCCGAAGCCGAATTTAAGGAAACACTTGGCCGAAAACCGAATGTGTATCGGCAGTTTTTAATTTTATCATTGCATAAACTAAATACATTTTGCTTTTTATTCATGCTTCTCAAAGAAAGAAATTGAGATTGAAAAAAAAATACTTTTATTGAACATTCCAGCAGACATCAGTCTATACCAGGGGTGCTCACACTTTTTGGAACCAAGATCTACTTTTCAAGTAGCCAGTCTGCCAAGATCTACCAGTCTAGTTTCAACATCGCAAACGTACATGCACGTACTACAAACACACACACACACACACACACACACACACACACACACACACACACACACACACACACACAGTTCCCAGCCTGCATAGTAAACTCACAATACACTTTCTCTCTCTCTGTCACACAGCCACAGGAGAAGACCATCACAAACCCTCCCTCTTTGCTATTCTCGCTCACACACATTCACTCACACACACATACACACACACACACACACACACACACACACACACACATTTGCCAGTCTGCATAGGGAGCCATAGCACAAACCCTTCCTCTCTCTCCCCCTCTCTCTCCCTCTCTCTCTCTCACTCTCTTACACACACACACACACACTAGGGATGGGACGATTATCGTGTTTATCGTTAATCGCGATAAAAACACCCGCGATAACTTTATCGTGGAGAATTTTAATTAGTTGAATAATCGTCATAATCGTTTTTTTTTAATTACTGGACTTTTTAAATAGGCACTACATTTGATAAACACTGCTTTGTCTGTCTGTTTTTATTGTATGTATTAATGTATGTGACCTATGTGTGTTTTGGGGGGGGGGGGTTAATATTTCAGTGTTTCACAGAGACATGTACACAACAGGACATAACAACAACAACTAGTATCCGTGGGGGAGGTTATTGTCCCATTAATAGTAGAAAACTAGTTTTGCACTTTGTTATGCAGTACATTGTCCATAAACAGAAAATGTTTAAAAACAAAACAAAAACAAAAAAACAGGGGGGGGAGGAGGCCATGTCACATATCAGAAATAAACAGAAAAGAAAATGACACAACAAATGCCATAATATATGGGGGGATCACCCCCATCGGAGACAGCATCCATGTCTTACAGTCCTAAACACAGCGGCAGCACAACACCAGCACAGTAAATAATATTGTGACCCATACATTGTAGATCTGTTACACATTAGTCTTGTGTACTTTCTTGAGTGTAATCCACCAAACCTTTCATTACAATGGCAGCCAGGCTGGTACCAATATAATCTTAGAACGGAGACCAAATCTTATAGAATGTCTTTATCTTACACTTAGACCTAATATTTCAGATATTCCATAGGAATCATATCAAAAATTACCTTGTGCCATCCAGCTATTGTAGGCGGTTTGCAGTCTATCCATTTCAGCAATATATTTTTCCTTGCACAAAAAGTGAGGATACACAGAAGTCTTTTGGAATGCATACTTTTAAGTTGTTTGTCTGGGAACCCAAACAATAGACACATGGGGTCCTTATCCAATGTAACATCTAGAATTAGATGAATTTTATCCACTATACCTTTCCAGTAATCATCTATATATCTACAAGTCCAAACACAATGAACAAAGCTCCCAACCTCGGTAATACACTTTGTACACATTTCCGATTTGTTATGATCCATTTTATGTCTAAGTTGGGGAGTAATCTGCAAACGTTGTAGTAGTCTAAATTGCGTTTCCTTCGTCCTATTACAGATTGAGATGTCGTTTGCCAATTGCCATATTAGTGACCAAGTTGCTTCATCAGTATTAATGTTCAGGTCATTATTCCAGTCTTTGGGCGTAAATGCAGGTTTGCCTTTATCATATTTCGAAAGTGCTCTATACCCAAGCCCCAGAATGCCTCTCGTCTTTCCAGCAGAGACTATCTCCTCCAGCGGAGAGGGTTGGTGACAGAGGCCAGTGTCTTTTTGGCTATTTAAAAAACTTCGTATCTGAAGGTATCTGAAAAACTCATTTCGTGGTAGGTCATATTTCTTACATAATTGGTCAAATGAAAGTAGTATTTCCGTATCATATAAATGTCCGATAGTAACCATCCCTTTGCTGTCCCACCGCTTGAAACCCCTATCCGTGGCACCAGGGGAGAAGTCTATGTTGCCCCAAACTGGCGAGAGGGAGGATGTCATAATCGTATGTTATAAATAAATAGTAATATAATTGAGATCTCACATTTGCACTTTAACCTATCTTGAAGCTTTCAAGTCTCTAAGCCACAAGGCTAGCACTCAGTTTGATGACAGAAAAGTGTCAGTGTTCAAGTTTTGTTTGACAGTATTTTTTTCCTTTATTTATGCAGTGATACCTTATAATTTATCATTACCTTATTTAAGATTTTATTAAAGATTTTTATTTTTGTCAAGATGTTTTTAAAATGATGTTAATGTTATTAACATGATTCAATAAAAATACAACAAAATCTAAGTTAAAGTGATTACAGTGTGTTTTATTGGCATTCTTAAAAAAAGTTTTTTTATTTATTTTATTAATTCTCGCGATAATATCGTGGATCACGATTATTTTGCCCACGATAATCGTGACATGACATTTTCTAATCGTCCCACCCCTAACACACACACACACACACACACACACACACACACACACACACACACACACACACTCACTTTCTCTCACTCACACACTGACAGCCAGTTTGCAGTACCATAGCCAACTACTGATCCAACAAACAGAAAAGTAAACCAGATACAAAACAGGTAGTTCCCTAGTTTGAAAGGAGGAAATAAATGCATTTCTCTACCTTAGTGGGAGACCTGGCACTGGGAGGAGGCAGCTAGTTTCTAATAGTCAGGGCTGTAGGAGCTGGTTGCAAGGTGTCATCAGCCACTGTGGATCTGTCATCGAAAAGGCAATCTGGAGAAACTTTTTTCACAATTTCGCCGTCTTTGAATTACTTCTTGTGTTTAACAAGAACGTGTCTGACGCGATAAGAAGCTATCGTTGCAGCCGTACGTTTTCGCTCTTTTGCCACATTTCCCTTCTTTGAAATAGCCATCGTAGATTTGCTGATCAGACAGACGCATTTCCAATATCACATCGTGTAAAAAAGTCCTCCTCCCATTCTGGATGGAAGTTATACGTTATTGGTTTCTTACTTGGTCCAGCTTCGCCACTCATTTGTATAGCCTTTATTTAGTATTATATAGTAAATTGTAGAAATTGGAAGGCTAACTAGGTAATTAGTCTCGCCGGTATTTTGTATTTTGTAGTTGGTGCTGTTGACTGCGCATGCGTGGTGAACCGCGTGTTAGGTGTAGGTGAAAAGATCAGATCTCAGACTGGCTTACCTGTACGTCAATCAAGTGGCAAAAGCCATAGTGAGGATGGATGATAGGCGATTTTTTTTCTTTTTTTTCCGGTTTTGTTCAAATTTTTATTTATTTTTTATTTATTTTTTTCCAATGCCATGCGATCTACCCATACTACCTTTGCGATCGACGTATTGGGCACCCCTGGTCTATACCAACAAAGCACAATAAATAAAATAAAGATGGCTGCGAAAAAGATGAGTATCTAAGAACTCTCCCACACTCTCACTGTAAACACTCATAATGGGTGTAAAAGGTGTCCTTTGTTTATTTATATATCTATATATTTATATCACTGAATATCTTCAACAAATTGCACTTCGTGTTCACACTGTAGAGAAAAAATGCAGTGCTACAAAAATAATAATGAACGAATCTAACTCAATGAAATGTCCGTGTTCAGTTTATGAGAGATCCAGATCGGATCAGTATAGCAGGGTTCGACAGTGCGACCGTTTTGGTCGCATTTGCGAGTAAATATATTTCTGTGCGACTTAGAAATACATTCAATCGCACCAGTGCGACCCAAAAAAAAAAAAAAAAAAAAAAAAGCTTTTTTTTTATTTTTTTTAAAGCTGAACTACTGTCATGCGCAGTCAATCTTATGTTCGTTAATAAGATCACAGCGCATCTAAACCAATGCAATCCTTTGAAAACAGAAGAAGAAGAAAAACAGACACGTGACCTGCAAGCACAACAAGCGCGCATTTACATTTGAAAATCCTGTCAGAAAAAGACTGCTGTTAAAATGAATCCGATTACGGCATACTTTAGCAAGGCTAATGCTAGCACCGTTCCTGACAGAGAGGAGGTAGAGGGGGGTAGTGGAGTCAACATTACAGCTGGAGACGAGAGTGACGAAGAAAACAGAGACGGGGAAAGCGAGGAGGAGAGCGCCCGGTCAGAAAGTGTGTCAGGGGAGGGGGAAGGTCATTATCCACCCGGTGATAATGGCGGTGCCACTGCCAACGTGAAGTCTGGTCTGACAAAAGTCTACAGGTACAGTGCCGAGTGGCAAACATCTTTCCCGTGGCTGTTGCTGAAGGAAGGGAAGATGTATTGCAAGTGGTGTGTCGCCCACATGAAGTTAGCTGGAAAGACCGCGTTTGTGTCAGGAGACGCACAGCTGAAACGCGACACAGTGAAAAAACATGGTCTGTCTCGCAAACATGTGAAATGCAGGGAAGCTTTCATGTCAGCTCAGAACAAGCCCCTTGAGAAAGCTGTTGGACGCCAGAAGGCTAGCTCTAGTGAGGAAATTAAAAGACAGCTCAAGTTAAAGTTTAACATCGCTTACTACGTGGCAAACGAAGAGATCCCATTTATTAAATTCCACAAATTATTCGCCCTTCACAAGAAAAATGGCGTTGAATTAAATCCAACCTATAGTAATGACAAACGATGCGCTGACATGATCGGGCAGATAGCGGATGCCATGAGAGAAGACCTTGCTGTGAAGATCAATTCCGCACACTATCTCGCCTGGGCTTAATTATTTATTTATTCATGAATCATTTATTAATAAATGAATATTCTTACTTCCCCTTTACATTGTGTGAGTCTCCATTTTTATTACGGCCAAGAGCCGGTTATGATAATTCTAATATGTTATGATTATGATAATTTGTTGTCGTCATACGAAAATTGCACAATTTTCATTGTGCTACTGAAATTCTTGGTGTGCTACTAAATTTTTTGACATGGTAGCACAGTGCTACCTGGGGAAAAGGTAAGCGTCAAACCCTGAGTATAGGTATTATCTTCGCCACTAGATGGCGCTGGAACTTCATCAAAACACGCCCACTATTCGGTGGTAAACATTCGGTGTTTTCACACATTCGGCCGAATACCGAATGTGCTTTATTTTGCGATATTCGGCCGAATACATTCGGTGGCCGAATGTTCGGTGCATCCCTAGGCTAAATAAAATGATTAAAGCGGCAAGTAGCAAGTGTGCGCATCAAAGGCATTAGGCACGTAACATCCATGCTGTATAAACACATGACAACCGTCCGTTATTTCCCGAACTTTGCCCGAACCCCCTGCGAGGACCCGGGGAACAACGGTACGCTCCCCGCGGCTGCTATCAGACTGGCCGCGGGAGTGAGTGTTGAGGGAGAGAGGAGACGGCAACCCTCGCTCGCCATAGACTGTATCCCTACTCGTCTCTCCTGAGCTCGGTTGTAACGTGAACCATGGAATACAGGATATGTTAGATGCTTTACAGTAATTCCTCCAAATGACCAGAAAAGGAAGTTAGATTTGTCGCTGGTCGCTTTTGACTAATTAAGTCGCCAAGGGGCTCTGGAAGTTGGCAACACTGGGAGTGCGTTCTTTAAACTTCCTTGGGTACTTTAATGAAAGGTGCTGATTGGCCGAAAAGGAATTGCTCTTTCTTAAGGACCCGGATTATGGCCACAGATATGTGCCACTAGAATCTGAATTTGAATTACTGACTTAAAATGTCCTAAAAATACAACAACATTAAGTTAAAGTGATTAGTGTTTTATTGGCATAAAAAAAAAGAAGTATTTATTTAATTCTCGCGATAATATCGTGGATCGCGATTATTTTGCCCACGATAATCGTGACATGACATTTTCTAATCGTCCCACCCCTAGTTGTAACATCCCTCTGTATGATACTACGAACTTTAATATCCCTCTATATGATACTAAGAACTTTAATATCCCTCTATATGATACTAAGAACTTTAATATCCCTCTATATGATACTAATAACTTTAATATCCCTCTATATGATACTAAGAACTTTAATATCCCTCTATATGATACTAAGAACTTTAATATCCCTCTATATGATACTAAGAACTTTAATATCCCTCTATATGATACTAATAACTTTAATATCCCTCTATATGATACTAAGAACTTTAATATCCCTCTATATGATACTAGAACCTTTAAAATCCCTCTATATGATACTAAGAACTTTAATATCCCTCTGTATGATACTAAGAACTTTAATATCCCTCTATATGATACTAAGAACTTTAATATCCCTCTATATGATACTAAGAACTTTAATATCCCTCTATATGATACTAATAACTTTAATATCCCTCTATATGATACTAAGAACTTTAATATCCCTCTATATGATACTAAGAACTTTAATATCCCTCTGTATGATACTAAGAACTTTAATATCTCTCTGCATGGATCTAGGAACCTTTCTTCAGCCGTCCCTGCTTATGGTCCCTATTATTGGTGGCACAGGCAGATGACGTATAGATCTGATTTAAAGTGAACACATGAACCTGTTTGTTTTGTTACATCAAGATGACAATAGGCTACACTTCAAACTGCAAGCAGCAAAGCAATTAACACTCGTATAACATATCCATAAGGCCTATGCTACATTACTTTTGCAGTCAAGTTAGCGACTGTTACTGTAATATAATTGCAATTCCTCACATGAGCCGCGCGCGAATATCCTCACAGAACTTGTCTCGCGCTATTGTTCAGCCTGCATGGGTAACGTTACTGTCAAGTCAGCCTTGTCAGTCAGTGACTAGGTAACGTATGCTAGCCTTCTCACCATGGCTGGTGAAAAACTTTAGACGGGATACTGTCATTGGCCTTCCTTGTTATTACCAGGCAGTGACAGTCTATGGCTGCAAAAGGCACGGTCGCCCCTAAGCTTTAGCAAATATATTGTGGCTTACTTAATACTGTTCAGCACTTGAGGTTACATTCAATGCATGACTTGTGCTATAGGCTAAATTAGGGATGCACCGAAATGAAAATTCTTGGCCGAGGCCGAAGCCGAATTTAAGGAAACACTTGGCCGAAAACCGAATGTGTATCGGCAGTTTTTAATTTTATCATTGCATAAACTAAATACATTTTGCTTTTTATTCATGCTTCTCAAAGAAAGAAATTGAGATTGAAAAAAAAATACTTTTATTGAACATTCCAGCAGACATCAGTCTATACCAGGGGTGCTCACACTTTTTGGAACCAAGATCTACTTTTCAAGTAGCCAGTCTGCCAAGATCTACCAGTCTAGTTTCAACATCGCAAACGTACATGCACGTACTACAAACACACACACACACACACACACACACACACACACACACACACACACACACACACACAGTTCCCAGCCTGCATAGTAAACTCACAATACACTTTCTCTCTCTCTGTCACACAGCCACAGGAGAAGACCATCACAAACCCTCCCTCTTTGCTATTCTCGCTCACACACATTCACTCACACACACATACACACACACACACACACACACACACACACACACACACATTTGCCAGTCTGCATAGGGAGCCATAGCACAAACCCTTCCTCTCTCTCCCCCTCTCTCTCCCTCTCTCTCTCTCACTCTCTTACACACACACACACACACTAGGGATGGGACGATTATCGTGTTTATCGTTAATCGCGATAAAAACACCCGCGATAACTTTATCGTGGAGAATTTTAATTAGTTGAATAATCGTCATAATCGTTTTTTTTTAATTACTGGACTTTTTAAATAGGCACTACATTTGATAAACACTGCTTTGTCTGTCTGTTTTTATTGTATGTATTAATGTATGTGACCTATGTGTGTTTTGGGGGGGGGGGTTAATATTTCAGTGTTTCACAGAGACATGTACACAACAGGACATAACAACAACAACTAGTATCCGTGGGGGAGGTTATTGTCCCATTAATAGTAGAAAACTAGTTTTGCACTTTGTTATGCAGTACATTGTCCATAAACAGAAAATGTTTAAAAACAAAACAAAAACAAAAAAACAGGGGGGGGAGGAGGCCATGTCACATATCAGAAATAAACAGAAAAGAAAATGACACAACAAATGCCATAATATATGGGGGGATCACCCCCATCGGAGACAGCATCCATGTCTTACAGTCCTAAACACAGCGGCAGCACAACACCAGCACAGTAAATAATATTGTGACCCATACATTGTAGATCTGTTACACATTAGTCTTGTGTACTTTCTTGAGTGTAATCCACCAAACCTTTCATTACAATGGCAGCCAGGCTGGTACCAATATAATCTTAGAACGGAGACCAAATCTTATAGAATGTCTTTATCTTACACTTAGACCTAATATTTCAGATATTCCATAGGAATCATATCAAAAATTACCTTGTGCCATCCAGCTATTGTAGGCGGTTTGCAGTCTATCCATTTCAGCAATATATTTTTCCTTGCACAAAAAGTGAGGATACACAGAAGTCTTTTGGAATGCATACTTTTAAGTTGTTTGTCTGGGAACCCAAACAATAGACACATGGGGTCCTTATCCAATGTAACATCTAGAATTAGATGAATTTTATCCACTATACCTTTCCAGTAATCATCTATATATCTACAAGTCCAAACACAATGAACAAAGCTCCCAACCTCGGTAATACACTTTGTACACATTTCCGATTTGTTATGATCCATTTTATGTCTAAGTTGGGGAGTAATCTGCAAACGTTGTAGTAGTCTAAATTGCGTTTCCTTCGTCCTATTACAGATTGAGATGTCGTTTGCCAATTGCCATATTAGTGACCAAGTTGCTTCATCAGTATTAATGTTCAGGTCATTATTCCAGTCTTTGGGCGTAAATGCAGGTTTGCCTTTATCATATTTCGAAAGTGCTCTATACCCAAGCCCCAGAATGCCTCTCGTCTTTCCAGCAGAGACTATCTCCTCCAGCGGAGAGGGTTGGTGACAGAGGCCAGTGTCTTTTTGGCTATTTAAAAAACTTCGTATCTGAAGGTATCTGAAAAACTCATTTCGTGGTAGGTCATATTTCTTACATAATTGGTCAAATGAAAGTAGTATTTCCGTATCATATAAATGTCCGATAGTAACCATCCCTTTGCTGTCCCACCGCTTGAAACCCCTATCCGTGGCACCAGGGGAGAAGTCTATGTTGCCCCAAACTGGCGAGAGGGAGGATGTCATAATCGTATGTTATAAATAAATAGTAATATAATTGAGATCTCACATTTGCACTTTAACCTATCTTGAAGCTTTCAAGTCTCTAAGCCACAAGGCTAGCACTCAGTTTGATGACAGAAAAGTGTCAGTGTTCAAGTTTTGTTTGACAGTATTTTTTTCCTTTATTTATGCAGTGATACCTTATAATTTATCATTACCTTATTTAAGATTTTATTAAAGATTTTTATTTTTGTCAAGATGTTTTTAAAATGATGTTAATGTTATTAACATGATTCAATAAAAATACAACAAAATCTAAGTTAAAGTGATTACAGTGTGTTTTATTGGCATTCTTAAAAAAAGTTTTTTTATTTATTTTATTAATTCTCGCGATAATATCGTGGATCACGATTATTTTGCCCACGATAATCGTGACATGACATTTTCTAATCGTCCCACCCCTAACACACACACACACACACACACACACACACACACACACACACACACACTCACTTTCTCTCACTCACACACTGACAGCCAGTTTGCAGTACCATAGCCAACTACTGATCCAACAAACAGAAAAGTAAACCAGATACAAAACAGGTAGTTCCCTAGTTTGAAAGGAGGAAATAAATGCATTTCTCTACCTTAGTGGGAGACCTGGCACTGGGAGGAGGCAGCTAGTTTCTAATAGTCAGGGCTGTAGGAGCTGGTTGCAAGGTGTCATCAGCCACTGTGGATCTGTCATCGAAAAGGCAATCTGGAGAAACTTTTTTCACAATTTCGCCGTCTTTGAATTACTTCTTGTGTTTAACAAGAACGTGTCTGACGCGATAAGAAGCTATCGTTGCAGCCGTACGTTTTCGCTCTTTTGCCACATTTCCCTTCTTTGAAATAGCCATCGTAGATTTGCTGATCAGACAGACGCATTTCCAATATCACATCGTGTAAAAAAGTCCTCCTCCCATTCTGGATGGAAGTTATACGTTATTGGTTTCTTACTTGGTCCAGCTTCGCCACTCATTTGTATAGCCTTTATTTAGTATTATATAGTAAATTGTAGAAATTGGAAGGCTAACTAGGTAATTAGTCTCGCCGGTATTTTGTATTTTGTAGTTGGTGCTGTTGACTGCGCATGCGTGGTGAACCGCGTGTTAGGTGTAGGTGAAAAGATCAGATCTCAGACTGGCTTACCTGTACGTCAATCAAGTGGCAAAAGCCATAGTGAGGATGGATGATAGGCGATTTTTTTTCTTTTTTTTCCGGTTTTGTTCAAATTTTTATTTATTTTTTATTTATTTTTTTCCAATGCCATGCGATCTACCCATACTACCTTTGCGATCGACGTATTGGGCACCCCTGGTCTATACCAACAAAGCACAATAAATAAAATAAAGATGGCTGCGAAAAAGATGAGTATCTAAGAACTCTCCCACACTCTCACTGTAAACACTCATAATGGGTGTAAAAGGTGTCCTTTGTTTATTTATATATCTATATATTTATATCACTGAATATCTTCAACAAATTGCACTTCGTGTTCACACTGTAGAGAAAAAATGCAGTGCTACAAAAATAATAATGAACGAATCTAACTCAATGAAATGTCCGTGTTCAGTTTATGAGAGATCCAGATCGGATCAGTATAGCAGGGTTCGACAGTGCGACCGTTTTGGTCGCATTTGCGAGTAAATATATTTCTGTGCGACTTAGAAATACATTCAATCGCACCAGTGCGACCCAAAAAAAAAAAAAAAAAAAAAAAAGCTTTTTTTTTTTTTTTTTTAAAGCTGAACTACTGTCATGCGCAGTCAATCTTATGTTCGTTAATAAGATCACAGCGCATCTAAACCAATGCAATCCTTTGAAAACAGAAGAAGAAGAAAAACAGACACGTGACCTGCAAGCACAACAAGCGCGCATTTACATTTGAAAATCCTGTCAGAAAAAGACTGCTGTTAAAATGAATCCGATTACGGCATACTTTAGCAAGGCTAATGCTAGCACCGTTCCTGACAGAGAGGAGGTAGAGGGGGGTAGTGGAGTCAACATTACAGCTGGAGACGAGAGTGACGAAGAAAACAGAGACGGGGAAAGCGAGGAGGAGAGCGCCCGGTCAGAAAGTGTGTCAGGGGAGGGGGAAGGTCATTATCCACCCGGTGATAATGGCGGTGCCACTGCCAACGTGAAGTCTGGTCTGACAAAAGTCTACAGGTACAGTGCCGAGTGGCAAACATCTTTCCCGTGGCTGTTGCTGAAGGAAGGGAAGATGTATTGCAAGTGGTGTGTCGCCCACATGAAGTTAGCTGGAAAGACCGCGTTTGTGTCAGGAGACGCACAGCTGAAACGCGACACAGTGAAAAAACATGGTCTGTCTCGCAAACATGTGAAATGCAGGGAAGCTTTCATGTCAGCTCAGAACAAGCCCCTTGAGAAAGCTGTTGGACGCCAGAAGGCTAGCTCTAGTGAGGAAATTAAAAGACAGCTCAAGTTAAAGTTTAACATCGCTTACTACGTGGCAAACGAAGAGATCCCATTTATTAAATTCCACAAATTATTCGCCCTTCACAAGAAAAATGGCGTTGAATTAAATCCAACCTATAGTAATGACAAACGATGCGCTGACATGATCGGGCAGATAGCGGATGCCATGAGAGAAGACCTTGCTGTGAAGATCAATTCCGCACACTATCTCGCCTGGGCTTAATTATTTATTTATTCATGAATCATTTATTAATAAATGAATATTCTTACTTCCCCTTTACATTGTGTGAGTCTCCATTTTTATTACGGCCAAGAGCCGGTTATGATAATTCTAATATGTTATGATTATGATAATTTGTTGTCGTCATACGAAAATTGCACAATTTTCATTGTGCTACTGAAATTCTTGGTGTGCTACTAAATTTTTTGACATGGTAGCACAGTGCTACCTGGGGAAAAGGTAAGCGTCAAACCCTGAGTATAGGTATTATCTTCGCCACTAGATGGCGCTGGAACTTCATCAAAACACGCCCACTATTCGGTGGTAAACATTCGGTGTTTTCACACATTCGGCCGAATACCGAATGTGCTTTATTTTGCGATATTCGGCCGAATACATTCGGTGGCCGAATGTTCGGTGCATCCCTAGGCTAAATAAAATGATTAAAGCGGCAAGTAGCAAGTGTGCGCATCAAAGGCATTAGGCACGTAACATCCATGCTGTATAAACACATGACAACCGTCCGTTATTTCCCGAACTTTGCCCGAACCCCCTGCGAGGACCCGGGGAACAACGGTACGCTCCCCGCGGCTGCTATCAGACTGGCCGCGGGAGTGAGTGTTGAGGGAGAGAGGAGACGGCAACCCTCGCTCGCCATAGACTGTATCCCTACTCGTCTCTCCTGAGCTCGGTTGTAACGTGAACCATGGAATACAGGATATGTTAGATGCTTTACAGTAATTCCTCCAAATGACCAGAAAAGGAAGTTAGATTTGTCGCTGGTCGCTTTTGACTAATTAAGTCGCCAAGGGGCTCTGGAAGTTGGCAACACTGGGAGTGCGTTCTTTAAACTTCCTTGGGTACTTTAATGAAAGGTGCTGATTGGCCGAAAAGGAATTGCTCTTTCTTAAGGACCCGGATTATGGCCACAGATATGTGCCACTAGAATCTGAATTTGAATTACTGACTTAAAATGTCCTAAAAATACAACAACATTAAGTTAAAGTGATTAGTGTTTTATTGGCATAAAAAAAAAGAAGTATTTATTTAATTCTCGCGATAATATCGTGGATCGCGATTATTTTGCCCACGATAATCGTGACATGACATTTTCTAATCGTCCCACCCCTAGTTGTAACATCCCTCTGTATGATACTACGAACTTTAATATCCCTCTATATGATACTAAGAACTTTAATATCCCTCTATATGATACTAAGAACTTTAATATCCCTCTATATGATACTAATAACTTTAATATCCCTCTATATGATACTAAGAACTTTAATATCCCTCTATATGATACTAAGAACTTTAATATCCCTCTATATGATACTAAGAACTTTAATATCCCTCTATATGATACTAATAACTTTAATATCCCTCTATATGATACTAGAACCTTTAAAATCCCTCTATATGATACTAAGAACTTTAATATCCCTCTGTATGATACTAAGAACTTTAATATCCCTCTATATGATACTAAGAACTTTAATATCCCTCTATATGATACTAAGAACTTTAATATCCCTCTATATGATACTAATAACTTTAATATCCCTCTATATGATACTAAGAACTTTAATATCCCTCTATATGATACTAAGAACTTTAATATCCCTCTGTATGATACTAAGAACTTTAATATCTCTCTGCATGGATCTAGGAACCTTTCTTCAGCCGTCCCTGCTTATGGTCCCTATTATTGGTGGCACAGGCAGATGACGTATAGATCTGATTTAAAGTGAACACATGAACCTGTTTGTTTTGTTACATCAAGATGACAATAGGCTACACTTCAAACTGCAAGCAGCAAAGCAATTAACACTCGTATAACATATCCATAAGGCATGTTATGTACCATATAGACAAAAACAAAGCTTTACATCGTATTCAAATTAAACGTAACTATCTATCGATCTTTTTGGAATCACATTCTACATGGCCTGGAGTGAGTTGACTATAAAGTGTCCTTATTGATGCCCTAGTCCACGTATTTATCAGTTTTGTCAACGTTTGGCACATATCATGATTCGAGTTCACAATCCCAACATCGTGCAAGTAGCGGCGGCCCTGATATTAACACCTGCATAATTACTTCGAATCCAGGTTGCTTAGCGTGACTGTGTTCTTCACGCTGTCTGGAATTGTACCGAGCTGCCTGAAGCTGAAAGTTATTTCAACAGTAGCGGAGTTTAGCAGACAGGAAGATGTTAGCTCGCGCATCATGTGATTTGGATGCGATGTAGATAGACTTCTTTTCAGATCGACACGTTTTCACGTGGATGACCTGTTTTGAGGTAAAAAAACTGTGAATTTCGCCGCTGCCAGTTACTCTAGTCACAACATTCTACAATAACTGAATTGAACAGGCCGTTGCTTACTCCACTTGGGTAATGCCTTTGTAACTCTGCGTGTTAATATACTGTTACAAGAGCTGTGTTACTACAAGACACTGTCAAACATAAAGCCTATCCCTTGTACGTTTTCAGATTCAGCTAGATGCTGTAGATTCTGAGCTTCTCATAGATGGGTTAGTGTGTGTGTGTGAGTGTGTGTGCCATTGAGGCGTATTGAACACACTGGGCTACGGCAGTCCTATTACACAATTCTGAATGAACTCTTCCACTTGGCTGCTGGCCACAGTACAACTCATGCGCCAGATGAGACGACAGACAGTAGGCTTATAGGATGATTATCAAATGGGAGATGAGCGCGCACACACACCCAGTTTTATTGGATGTCCCGTCCACACAGCTGCCACTGTCTGTCTGTCTGTACGCCCACTGACAGACACACCTTGCTGGCTGTGATGTCATCGTGACCTTTGACGGGTCCCACCATCACATGGCTGGGAGCCATTGTTCATTCCCATTCTAGATCCCAAAGAGGAAGGAAATGGGGATGACAATATGATACTTCCTGCTCTCTCTTGAGCTGGACAGGGGGGTACCGTTTTTAGAAATGGAGGAACTGACAGGAAACATGGCAGATGCCATTTGACCCATATTGCATGTGTACGCATGATGAATCCATTTTTTTTTTTTTTTAAGACTGATGCTAGTGCATGAATGCTCTGCCACAATTAAGAGATTGGCAATAAAAGCTGCATGAGGATCCTATTGTCAAGCAAATGCATTCTTTTATGGAGTCTACTGAACATAGTGCACCAATTGTGATCAGAGAAAGGATGGCTCTATATGAAAGAGTGTCTTTCTTTCAAATGAACCCAGACGGCAGAGAGGCAGCAGATTTCTGCAACACCAGAGTTGGGGGAAATGACTGACGTCTCGTGCATTCACTCAGATTAGGCCTCAAGATGCAAGGAGGAGTGCCGTCCTCTAACAAGGTCCACTAACAAAACACTTCCGTGAGATATCGGCCAATCGTGTGCAACTGTAAGTCAAATCGATACGATAAAGAAGACCGTAGGAATTACTGTAAATGAAGGGTAAATGCTTCAACTTTCGTAACGTTTGAGCATATGAACATGGAAAGTAAACATCCGTCAGGAATAATGGGTGACTACCTAACAAGCTGGGTTGCCATAAACACACACCCACACACCCACTCTTCTCAGCCGCCATAGCCTAACTCTGGTCAACATTTCTCCAGGTTCATTCAAACGTACCAGCACGTCGTTGCAGATGTCCCTCAGCTCGGCTTCCACCTTCTCCCGATACTCGTTAACCATCTGGAGCTTCTTGTCGCTTCCCTCGGTCTTCTGTCCGATGCTGGAGATGACCCGCCATGCCGACCGCCTGGCACCGACCACGTTCTTATAGGCGACAGACAGCAGGTTCCTCTCCTCGTTGGACAGCTCGCCTCCCTGCTCCGTTACCTCCTTCATGGAGGCGGCCATGTCGTCGTAGCGCTCGGCCTGCTCCGCCAGCTTGGCCTTCTGAATAAGCTCCGTTTTATCCATTGTTTTGTTTTTAGGTTGTAGAATATCTTTCGGATCGGGGTTAAAACAATATGAGTCCAGGGACACACGAGGGAACGACTGTGAGAGGGGAGGAGACGAGGTAGCGCAGGGGGATGCTGAGTAGTCCACCAAAAAACCTGCAAGCAAGGTGACAAGCGGCCGTTAGGTTACATGTGAAAACAGATGAAACGATTCGTATGCGAGTGATCTTACAAACACAAGACATTTGCATATTGGCATGATCCTGAAATACTGCCGTCAACCAACCAACTCGTCAGTTTGATGAGTGTTTGCAGAGTGATAACGAGGTGACAAAAACCCGGATAAAACAAGCAGGTCGGGTAGAACGTCAGGTTGCGCCTGCAGAAACAGTCATGGTAGAGCGTCATGGTGATAGCCACTAGTATGGACCAAGATTGCCTGGGACTGTGTCGGAACTAGCTGTCTGCCTAGCAGTGTGTACCAGCTATCTGTCTAACTATCTAACTAGCAGTGTGTACTAGCTGTCTAACTATCTGACTAGCAGGGTGTACTAGCTGTCTGTCTAACTAACCGACGAGCAGGGTGTACTAGCTGTCTGTCTGACTAGCAGAGTGTACTAGCTGTCTGTCTAACTATCTGACTAGCAGGGTGTACTAGCTGTCTGTCTAACTAACTATCTGACTAGCAGGGTGTACTAGCTGTCTGTCTAACTAACTGACTAGCAGGGTGTACTAGCTGTCTGTCTAACTATCTAACTAGCAGTGTACTAGCTGTCTGTCTGACTATCTGACTAGCAGGGTGTACTAGCTGTCTGTCTAACTATCTAACTAGCAGGGTGTACTAGCTGTCTGTCTGACTAGCAGAGTGTACTAGCTGTCTGTCTAACTAACTATCTGACTAGCAGGGTGTACTAGCTGTCTGTAACTAACTAACTATCTGACTAGCAGAGTGTACTAGCTGTCTGTCTAACTATCTAACTAGCAGGGTGTACTAGCTGTCTATCTGACTAGCAGGGTGTACTAGCTGTCTAACTATCTGACTAGCAGAGTGTACTAGCTGTCTATCTGACTAGCAGGGTGTACTAGCTGTCTGTCTAACTAGCAGAGTGTACTAGCTGTCTAACTATCTGACTAGCAGAGTGTACTAGCTGTCTGTCTGACTAGCAGAGTGTACTAGCTGTCTGTCTGACTAGCAGAGTGTACTAGCTGTCTATCTGACTAGCAGAGTGTACTAGCTGTCTGTCTGACTAGCAGGGTGTACTAGCTGTCTATCTGACTAGCAGGGTGTACTAGCTGTCTGTCTGACTAGCAGGGTGTACTAGCTGTCTGTCTGACTAGCAGGGTGTACTAGCTGTCTATCTGACTAGCAGGGTGTACTAGCTGTCTGTCTGACTAGCAGGATGTACTAGCTGTCTGTCTGACTAACTATCTGACTAGCAGGGTGTACTAGCTGTCTGTCTAACTAACTGACTAGCAGGGTGTACTAGCTGTCTGTCTAACTATCTAACTAGCAGTGTACTAGCTGTCTGTCTGACTATCTGACTAGCAGGGTGTACTAGCTGTCTGTCTAACTATCTAACTAGCAGGGTGTACTAGCTGTCTGTCTGACTAGCAGAGTGTACTAGCTGTCTGTCTAACTAACTATCTGACTAGCAGGGTGTACTAGCTGTCTGTAACTAACTAACTATCTGACTAGCAGAGTGTACTAGCTGTCTGTCTAACTATCTAACTAGCAGGGTGTACTAGCTGTCTATCTGACTAGCAGGGTGTACTAGCTGTCTAACTATCTGACTAGCAGAGTGTACTAGCTGTCTATCTGACTAGCAGGGTGTACTAGCTGTCTGTCTAACTAGCAGAGTGTACTAGCTGTCTAACTATCTGACTAGCAGGGTGTACTAGCTGTCTGTCTGACTAGCAGGGTGTACTAGCTGTCTGTCTGACTAGCAGGGTGTACTAGCTGTCTATCTGACTAGCAGGGTGTACTAGCTGTCTGTCTGACTAGCAGGATGTACTAGCTGTCTGTCTGACTAACTATCTGACTAGCAGGGTGTACTAGCTGTCTGTCTAACTAACTGACTAGCAGGGTGTACTAGCTGTCTGTCTAACTATCTAACTAGCAGTGTACTAGCTGTCTGTCTGACTATCTGACTAGCAGGGTGTACTAGCTGTCTGTCTAACTATCTAACTAGCAGGGTGTACTAGCTGTCTGTCTGACTAGCAGAGTGTACTAGCTGTCTGTCTAACTAACTATCTGACTAGCAGGGTGTACTAGCTGTCTGTAACTAACTAACTATCTGACTAGCAGAGTGTACTAGCTGTCTGTCTAACTATCTAACTAGCAGAGTGACTAGCTGTCTGACTAGCAGAGTGTACTAGCTGTCTATCTGACTAGCAGAGTGTACTAGCTGTCTGTCTGACTAGCAGGGTGTACTAGCTGTCTATCTGACTAGCAGGGTGTACTAGCTGTCTGTCTGACTAGCAGGGTGTACTAGCTGTCTGTCTGACTAGCAGGGTGTACTAGCTGTCTATCTGACTAGCAGGGTGTACTAGCTGTCTGTCTGACTAGCAGGGTGTACTAGCTGTCTGTCTGACTAGCAGGGTGTACTAGCTGTCTATCTGACTAGCAGGGTGTACTAGCTGTCTGTCTGACTAGCAGGATGTACTAGCTGTCTGTCTGACTAGCAGAGTGTACTAGCTGTCTATCTGACTAGCAGGATGTACTAGCTGTCTATCTGACTAGCAGGATATACTAGCTGTCTGTCTGACTAGCAGGGTGTACTAGCTGTCTGTCTGACTAGCAGAGTGTATTAGCTGTCTGTCTGACTAGCGGAGTGTACTAGCTGTCTATCTGACTAGCGGAGTGTACTAGCTGTCTATCTGACTAGCAGAGTGTACTAGCTGTCTAACTATCTGACTAGCAGAGTGTACTAGCTGTCTGTCTGACTAGCAGAGTGTACTAGCTGTCTGTCTGACTAGCAGAGTGTACTAGCTGTCTATCTGACTAGCAGAGTGTACTAGCTGTCTGTCTGACTAGCAGGGTGTACTAGCTGTCTATCTGACTAGCAGGGTGTACTAGCTGTCTGTCTGACTAGCAGGGTGTACTAGCTGTCTGTCTGACTAGCAGGGTGTACTAGCTGTCTATCTGACTAGCAGGGTGTACTAGCTGTCTGTCTGACTAGCAGGATGTACTAGCTGTCTGTCTGACTAGCAGAGTGTACTAGCTGTCTATCTGACTAGCAGGATGTACTAGCTGTCTATCTGACTAGCAGGATATACTAGCTGTCTGTCTGACTAGCAGGGTGTACTAGCTGTCTGTCTGACTAGCAGAGTGTATTAGCTGTCTGTCTGACTAGCGGAGTGTACTAGCTGTCTATCTGACTAGCAGAGTGTACTAGCTGTCTGTCTGTCTGACTAGCAGGGTGTACTAGCTGTCTGTCTGACTAGAAGGGTGTACTAGCTGTCTATCTGACTAGCAGGGTGTACTAGCTGTCTATCTGACTAGCAGGGTGTACTAGCTGTCTGTCTGACTAGCAGGGTGTACTAGCTGTCTGTCTGACTAGCAGGGTGTACTAGCTGTCTGTCTGTCTGAGTAGCAGGGTGTACTAGCTGTCTGTCTGACTAGCAGGATGTACTAGCTGTCTATCTGACTAGCAGGGTGTACTAGCTGTCTGTCTGACTAGCAGGGTGTACTAGCTGTCTGTCTGTCTGACTAGCGGAGTGTATTAGCTGTCTGTCTGACTAGCGGAGTGTACTAGCTGTCTATCTGACTAGCAGGGTGTACTAGCTGTCTAACTATCTGACTAGCAGGGTGTACTAGCTGTCTGTCTGACTAGCAGGGTGTACTAGCTGTCTGTCTGACTAGCAGGGTGTACTAGCTGTCTGTCTGACTAGCAGAGTGTACTAGCTGTCTGTCTGTCTGACTAGCAGTGTGTACTAGCTGTCTGTCTGACTAGCAGAGTGTACTAGCTGTCTGTCTGGCTAGCAGGGTGTACTAGCTGTCTGTCTGTCTGACTAGCAGGGTGTACTAGCTGTCTGTCTGACTAGCAGGGTGTACTAGCTGTCTGTCTGACTAGCAGGGTGTACTAGCTGTCTGTCTGCCTGACTAGCAGGGTGTACTAGCTGTCTATCTATCTGACTAGCAGGGTGTACTAGCTGTCTATCTGACTAGCAGGGTGTACTAGCTGTCTGTCTGACTAGCAGGGTGTACTAGCTGTCTATCTATCTGACTAGCAGAGTGTACTAGCTGTCTGTCTGACTAGCAGAGTGTACTAGCTGTCTGTCTGACTAGCAGAGTGTACTAGCTGTCTGTCTGACTAGCAGGGTGTACTAGCTGTCTATCTATCTGACTAGCAGAGTGTACTAGCTGTCTGTCTGACTAGCAGAGTGTACTAGCTGTCTGTCTGACTAGCAGGGTGTACTAGCTGTCTATCTATCTGACTAGCAGAGTGTACTAGCTGTCTGTCTGACTAGCAGAGTGTACTAGCTGTCTGTCTGACTAGCAGAGTGTACTAGCTGTCTAACTATCTGACTAGCAGAGTGTACTAGCTGTCTAACTATCTGACTAGCAGAGTGTACTAGCTGTCTGTCTGACTAGCAGGGTGTACTAGCTGTCTGTCTATCTGACTAGCAGGGTGTACTAGCTGTCTGTCTGACTAGCAGGGAGTACTAGCTGTCTGTCTGACTAGCAGGGTGTACTAGCTGTCTATCTGACTAGTAGGGTGTACTAGCTGTCTATCTGACTAGCAGGGTGTACTAGCTGTCTATCTGACTAGCAGGGTGTACTAGCTGTCTATCTGACTAGTAGGGTGTACTAGCTGTCTGTCTGACTAGCAGGGTGTACTAGCTGTCTATCTGACTAGTAGGGTGTACTAGCTGTCTGTCTGACTAGTAGGGTGTACTAGCTGTCTGTCTGACTAGTAGGGTGTACTAGCTGTCTGTCTGACTAGTAGGGTGTACTAGCTGTCTGTCTGACTAGCAGGGTGTACTAGCTGTCTATCTGACTAGCAGGGTGTACTAGCTGTCTATCTGACTAGCAGGGTGTACTAGCTGTCTATCTGACTAGTAGAGTGTACTAGCTGTCTATCTGACTAGCAGGGTGTACTAGCTGTCTATCTGACTAGCAGGGTGTACTAGCTGTCTGTCTGACTAGCAGGGTGTACTAGCTGTCTGTCTGACTAGCAGAGTGTACTAGCTGTCTGTCTGACTAGCAGGGTGTACTAGCTGTCTGTCTGACTAGCAGAGTGTACTAGCTGTCTGTCTGACTAGCAGAGTGTACTAGCTGTCTGTCTGACTAGCAGGGTGTACTAGCTGTCTGTCTGACTAGCAGGGTGTACTAGCTGTCTGTCTGACTAGCAGGGTGTACTAGCTGTCTGTCTGACTAGCAGGGTGTACTAGCTGTCTGTCTGACTAGCAGGGTGTACTAGCTGTCTGTCTGTCTGACTAGCAGGGTGTACTAGCTGTCTATCTGACTAGCAGGGTGTACTAGCTGTCTGTCTGACTAGCAGGGTGTACTAGCTGTCTGTCTGACTAGCAGTGTGTACTAGCTGTCTATCTGACTAGCAGGGTGTACTAGCTGTCTGTCTGACTAGCAGGGAGTACTAGCTGTCTATCTGACTAGCAGGGTGTACTAGCTGTCTATCTGACTAGCAGGGTGTACTAGCTGTCTGTCTGACTAGCAGGGTGTACTAGCTGTCTATCTGACTAGCAGGGAGTACTAGCTGTCTATCTGACTAGCAGGGAGTACTAGCTGTCTATCTGACTAGCAGGGTGTACTAGCTGTCTGTCTGACTAGCAGGGTGTACTAGCTGTCTGTCTGACTAGCAGGGTGTACTAGCTGTCTGTCTGACTAGCAGGGTGTACTAGCTGTCTGTCTGACTAGCAGAGTGTACTAGCTGTCTATCTGACTAGCAGGATGTACTAGCTGTCTAACTATCTGACTAGCAGAGTGTAGCTGTCTGTCTGACTAGCCGGGTGTACTAGCTGTCTATCTGACTAGCAGAGTGTACTAGCTGTCTATCTGACTAGTGTACTAGCGGTCTATCTGACTAGTGTACTAGCTGTCTATCTGACTAGCAGAGTGTACTAGCTGTCTATCTGACTAGCAGGGTGTACTAGCTGTCTGTCTGACTAGCAGGGTGTACTAGCTGTCTGTCTGACTAGCAGAGAGTGTACTAGCTGTCTGTCTGACTAGCAGGGTGTGTAGATCAGAGTCTGCGTGACTATCTGTCCAATTCTACGGGTAACTAGCGGGAGCTGTAACATAGAAATACTCGGATATTGCGTCTAGCGTCCTCAATTACATGACCGAGCTGGCTAGCATGCTCGTAGGTCACAAACTAATGAAACACCAGTGTTCCCGGACCCTAACCCCGGTATACGTTTAGAATGAGGAGAACCGGAGCTACCTCGGCCAGCTAACATATCTTTTTTAGCTCTGACATAAGCTACATGAACACAGGTCTTCTAGCTCGGACATAAGCTACATTAACACAGGTCTTCTAGCTCTGACATAAGCTACATGAACACAGGTCTTCTGGCTCTGACATAAGCTACATGAACACACTCAACACAGGTATTCTAGCTCTGCCATAAGCTACATTACCAGCCCGCCACAGAGAGCATCTCTCTCACCAGGGAGCAGCTTGACAGCTCGACTAGCTAGCTCGTTAAGCTAACGGCTAACGTTAGGCGCTGGACCACTCCTTCCATTGAGAATGTGCCGCGGCATCAAAATTGTATTACGGTGCTAAAAGCTTACTACCAAACAGACAAACGATGAATAATGTAAATATCTAGAAATAGTTTTTTTTTTTAACTGCTTTTTAAAATGTCCAACCTTGTAAGGTCCCGATTCGCTCTTCCGAATTGATCCGCTTTGAGACTGGTATGAGGCAGAGCGAAAAACAGCAGCCGTGAAATTCGACCGAACCTGCTAGCTGGAGCGTTTGTATCCGAAAATGATTTCCCAATCAGAAACAGCCCTTTCCCATTGTTAACAATGATTTCTCGAGATATGAACCAGTAGTTGTTGTGCGCGGGGAAAGGAGGCGGGCGTTAGGGGCAAGTTCGGCTGGCCTGCAGGCTGCGGCTGGGGCCACGGGGTTTCCTCCAATTAGAGCAAGGGAGAAGACGTCACCGTTGCCATGGTTATCCTGCGCTCCTGCCCCCTTTCGAACGTTGTAGCAGCATCAGGGAGGCCCGAGGCGGGCGTGGCACGGCATGCGCTCGTTTAGGTGACCGAGATTTTCGTTTTTATACACCTTTCATTTCTCTCAACCTTTGATCTTGTGGATAATGTCTATCACCAAACCTTTACTCGACTAGCTAGCTGCTGCTTAGAATAATCTTCCTAGAGACCGCTAGGATAGGTTTAGAAAGCTGGTGTTCTCATCTGCAACCCATGTGATTCATCATAATAATACATAGCCTAATAATAATAACTTACATTTATATAGCGCCTTTCACAGACCCAAGGTCGCTTTACAAGGGAATGGGACAAACAGAACAGAGCCAGAGAGACAAACACACAAAACAAGAAACAGTGAAACAGTTACTAAAGGTTGAATGCAATGATGAAAGGTGGGTTTTAAGGGCAGTTTTGAATATGCCCAGGGTTGGAGAGTCGCGGATATCCTTGGGTAGAGAGTTCCAGAGGGTGGGGGGGGGGGGCTGCCACACTGTACCCAAACGTCCGGAGTTTAGCGCTGGGTTGGATGTGTTAGAGGACCTCAGAGTTCTGGATGGGGTGTAGTGGTGGAGGAGATGGGAGAGGTACTGGGGGGCCGTGGAGGGATTTGTAGGTGCGCAGGAGGAGTTTGAATGTGATGCAGCGTTTGACCGGGAGCCAGTGCAGACGGGCGAGGATGGGGGTGATGTGCTGCCAGGGCTTGGTGCGGGTGAGAAGAACCCTGGCAGCGGAGTTATGCACGTACTGGACCCTGTCCAGGCCAGTGTCTGGTAACCCGGACAGGACTCCATTACAATAGTCCAGGCAGGAGAAAATGAAGGCATGGATGAGTGTCGCTGTGTAGGAGTCTGACAGAGACGGAGTCTGGAGATCATAAGCCTATAGCACTTTCCCTGTGCCACTCCCATGATGACAGAGGGTCAGTTATTAGCCACATCTGTCATTGTAGGTGTGATTGTATAATTAGGCCTATAATGGGGGTCACATAGACAGCCACCCTCCGCTGGCCTCAGATCCACCAGCTGCTGATGTCCTCTGATAGCAGATGTCCACAGCTGGGACTTATATTGATTAATATTTAATGTCCAGCCTGAGAACATGAGGGTGAAAATTTGGAAAAAGATCCTGTTGCGCCCCTCACCATTTTAGACACTTTTTAATCTACCATTTGCTTTTTAGGGGGTCTCTATTTAGTCCCTGTGGTTTTATTGTCAGAGAATTGTCAGAGGGCATTAGCTGAAATGAAAGGCCTCTCCGAAGGCTGGCTGAATGCTCTCACGCACAGTATCATTCGAACAGGGGAGGCTAGTGGAGGTAGAAATCGGTAGAAACGGCTCATTGTGTTACCATTGATACCATTCCTCGTTCTATTCCATACATTACA